>NC_133623.1:2604568-2904568 GCF_048593235.1 Sminthopsis crassicaudata | reverse complement strand
AACCTGCTTTCCCCTCTCACTTTCTTGACGGCCCCTTGGTTCCCACATTCATAACCAGAGCACTCCCTCACGTCTCATATCCCATCAGCTGCCAAGCATCCCTCTCCTGTATCTATCTCCATAGCTACCACCTTAGATGCTGACCCTCCTGAAGACCAACCACAGCCACAACCGACCATAACAGGTAGGTCTCCCGAATCCATCCTGTCCCCCTGCAGGTGATTCAGTCTGCCACCTGCTGTTGTAAACAGTCATCCACAATAGATCACTTTGCTTAAGAAAAAATGAAAATCCCCAAATGGCCGTGGGTCCTCCTTACCAGCTGAGTAAAAGGCCTTCTTCCTAATGCTAGGATTTTTCCTCCTTTGGTTACCTTCAATAGATGCTGTTGGACTTCATGTGTATGGAGTGGTTTGTTTGTTGTCTCCCCCATTAGGCAACTACTTTATTTTTTTATGTCCTGGGCTTGGCACCTAGTGGGTACTTAAGAAATCTTATTATAGGACTCTATTATCACCTTTCCAGGCTTATTTATGTCATTCTTTTGTGTGTGTTCTCAACTCCAACCAAACTGAATCCCACTCCACCCCTGTACATATATATATATATACACACATATATGGATACAGAACAGATACAAAGTAATGATTTGCAGGAAGGGAGATACTATACAAGTTGGGAGGATGAGGAAAGCCTCATTCAGAAGGTGGCACTTGACCTCAAGCTTAAAGGAAATCAGGGATTACAAATCTTAGTTCAGAAAGAAGCCCAAGGGGGCAGCTGGGTGGCGCAGTGGATAGAGCACCAGCCTTGAATTCAGGAGGACCCAAGTTCAAATCTGATCTCAGACACTTAACACTTCCTAGCTGTGTGACCCTGGGCAAGTCCCTTAACCCCAGCCTCACAGAAAAAATAAAAAAGTCCAGACCTTGGGTGAGGGGGGAGTTTGTAAAAAGGCAAGGAGGTGGTAGATGGACTGTCATCCAGACCCCTGGTTTTTTTTCATATAAACTGGTTTCCATCCTATACTTCTGCAATTAGTGTATGACCCTCAGGATCGAACTTGACATTCATCTCTTTTTAAATTTCAAATATTTAGGGCCCTTAGATCTTCTGAGCTCAGTGGGGCATTCATCTCTTTTTAAATTTCAAATATTTAGGGCCCTTAGATCTTCTGAGCTCAGTGGGGCATTACATTATTTATTTTTAATTTTTAAAAATTTTATATGTATATAACCTATATTAGATTGCTTGCTATCTTGGGGAGGGAGGAAGGAAGGGAAAGAGAAAGAGAGGAGCTCAAAATCTTTCAAAGATAAATGTTGAAAACTATCTTTACATGTAATTGGAAAAATAGTACTAAATAAAAAAATCATAAAAAGGAAAAGTTTAAAAAATTGAGTTCTAAAGTCTCTTCCCCTACTCATTGAAAAGGCAGGGAAAAAATCAAGTGTACATGTGAAGTCAAACAAAACATTTCCACACTAGCCATGTTATAACCACAACAATAACCAAGGCAAGAAAAAGAAAATAAGAAAAGTATGCCTCAGTCTGTACACAGTGTTTTAAAAAAACTTTTTAGAGGTGACTAGCTTTTTTTTATCATGGGTCTTTTGGAATTGTCTTGGATGATCATACTGATCAGAGTAGCCAAGTCTTTCACAGTTGATTATTGTTAGAATACTGCTGTTACTGTGCACAATATTCTAGTTCTCCTCTATCCACTTTGCATCAGTTCATGGAAGTTTTCCCAGGCTTTTGTTCTGCAATCATCCTGCTCATCATTTCTTAAAGCAATATATATATATATATATATATATATATATATATATATATATTTTTTTTTTTATTGAAGCTTTTAATTTTCAAAACATATGCAAGGATAATTTTTCACCATCAACCCTTGCAAAATCTTGCATTGCAATTTCCCCTCCTCTTCCCCTCCCCACCTCTCCTAGATGGCAGGTAGTCCAATACATGTTAAACATGGTAAAAAAAATATTTGTAAATCCAATATAGGCATACTAATTTATACAATTATCTTGCATAGTGCAAAAATATTCATAATCATATTCATCATTCATATGATTATTCATAATCATATACCATAACTTGTTTATCCATTTCCTAATTGATGAGCATTCCCTCAATATCTAATTCTTTGCTGCCATAAAAAGAGGTGCTAAAATATTTTTTTAAATTTTCTGTTTATTTAAAAAAAGAATAGACAAAAAAGATGAAAAGCAAAATAAAACAAAACAAAGTAGAACATGGTCACGTGAACATCATGGAGGATTCAAAATATATAACAAATTTCCAGTTCAAGAAAGGACATGTAATTATAGAAGAAATTATATCCATGAGTGTCCAACTTTTCTTTGCTTCCTCGTTGGTTGTTCTTTTGTCCTCTGCTGGGTACTTTTTTGAGTTTATTCTTTTTTTCCTCTTTCATCCCCCCCTTTCTCCCAAGCTATCTATAGTTAAGCACAGATATATGTAATAGACACACACACACACACACACACACACATTCACATCCATCCACAGATCCACACACACATACATATATCTATGTAGACACATCTAGAGCAACAAATATACAAATCTACATATACTCAGACACACACACACACATATAGACACATGCAGTTACCCATAAGTAAACATGCATCTAAAAATATTAGTATGGCTGACATATATAATGTAGATTTCTCTCTTGATTGAATCTTTGTCTAAGATGAATGATTACTAGCCCTATTTTTTCCCCTAATAAATTCAACTCCTGATCCTATCTTCTTTCCTATCCCTCCTACCTCTTCTACTTTAATTCTGCTCCTTAACTTGTTTTGGTTTTCCTTAATCTCCCACCACCCATGGATCCCTCCCTGGTCTTCTTCTCCACCCTTTGCATCCTCCTCTGCTTACCCCTCCCTCCTTATTGCTTTATAGATTTTAGAAGTGCTATACCCTTCATGGTATATAGGTAGTATTACCTATTGAACCCATTGGCGATGTGAGTTGGTTTTTCAAACTACGAGCGAGCCCTCCTCCCCCCTTTAATGCCTCTGTATCTATTTTTCTTCTGCGCCTCATTTGTACCAATCTTTCTTTTGAGTTACCCAGTTGCTGATGTCAATCTTAAACACATGGTAGACATTTCCATGTAAAAAATATAATTTGTCTATGTTAAGTTCCTTGAAGTCAGTCTTGGATCCTGGCTCTTATACGTTAAATTTTCTATTGAGTTCAGGTTTGGTTGCAAGTTCATTGAATGTCCCCTCCCCAGTTTCCTGCTTTCCTTCTAATTTGGGCTTCATTGCTTTTGTTTATGTGAAACCCTTTTAATTTCAGGTAATTAAAATTATCCATTTCACTTCCTCTATCTCTTGTTTGATTATAAACTCTTCCTTTATCCTTAGAGCTTACAGCTAAAAATTTCCCCATTCCCCCAATTTTAGCAGGGACTTTTAAAGAGGTCTGGCTCAGCCAGTTGGGCTTATTGCTCCTCAAATGGCAGTACTCTTGTGAGCTGTGCTGACGGGTTCTAGAGTCTCCCTTAGCTGCCTTCCAGGGCATTAGTGATTTCCGAGGTTTCAATTCTCCAAGTACAGGCTCCTGATCTGGGCAAGGGCAGGGATACTGGAGAGGGGAAAAGTGAGGGAATAGAAGTTTTAGAGCAAGAGACAGGGCAGAGGAAGGGATCTGGGTCAGTCAAGAAGCCCAGTGAGCTCTCGTCTGCCATATGTAGTCTTACCACTGGGTGGCATATGGAACTCAGTTATTTGCTCCATCTGCCCCTACCTAACACTTGGGTGCTCTTGATGGGCACTGAGTTAGTTCAGTTGGGATGGAGCTGGTGGGGACAGCTTCAGGGATAAGGGACAGCTTCAGGGACAGGGGATAACCTAGATAAGGAGGCAGGAGACATTTGTTTTTGGATCCTGGGACTTCTCCTTTCTGAAGTGGCAGCTTCTTTTCAAGGACCCTCTCCCTGCTGTCTCAGGTACTTTACAGGTGTGTGTGTGTGGGGGGCAGTTTAGGCTGCTAAGGGCTAAGCTCCTCCATCCTGACCTGAAGATAATAAAGCTGATGTTCTCTGAAGAGTCTGGTCCATTGGCTGAATAAATGAAGCAACAAATGCAAAAACATCATAAATGCAGAAGATACAAGGATGATCCCTACTGTCCATGACCTTCTGTGCTTACGAGAGAGAGAGAACATCCAGAAGGGAAACGAATGGGGGCCGAGGAAGGCACTTTGGTGGGGAGAGCCAAAGGAATCATGACTGGGGCCATGAAGGAGTGGGAGCATGGCCTCTCCAGGCAGCAACAATGATCAGGATTCCAGATCCTGGGATGGGGAGGAAGGAAGGAGAGAAGGGGAAGAAAAGGATACTCACAAAGGGGCAGATAGAGGAGGTGGTAGGAGAGTTAGGAGTAAAGCCAGGCCTTTTTTTTTTTTTTTTTTTTAAATTGTGGTCTAGGAGAGTCAGTGAGGAAAGCAGGGTCCCAGGGTGGTTGGTAAGGATCTAACTGGGGAGGGTGGGAAGTGGCTTAGTCTCTTTGAACCAGCCTCAGCCAAAGCCTTATCCCCACAAAGATGAGCAAGGAAACAGGTATTGAGATTTGAGGGCACTCTGTTTTCAGAAGAGAAGGAAGGAAACAAGCATTTATTAAGTACCTAGTATGTGCCAGGTATTATGCCAGTTACTTTCTAAATATAAGCTCATTTAATCTTCACAGCAACCCTGTGAAGTAGGTGCTATTACAATCCCCATTTTGCAGTTGAGAAAAGGGAGACAAACACATAAAGTGACTTGCTTAGGGTCACTCAACTAATAAATACCTGAGGTTGGATTTGAACTCAGGTCTTCCTAACTCCTTGCCAGCCTGTCTGTCCCTCGCTTAGCTCTGTCTCCTCTGACAGTAAGGGATACCCAGTTGTGGCTGCCTGATCCCCAAGCCTCAAGATGGGACTCCCAGAGGCCCCATTTCCTCCCTCCTCTCCATGTCTCTTCCTTATCCTCCACCCAGAGGGACTTGGTGGTTTCTGACTTTCCCTGACCTATAGTGAGACTTCCTGAGGGCCTATTTAAAGTCCCCACAACCTTAAGATAGTTGGCTGCTCCAGGCATGGGCGAGAAGAACTGAAGGAGGCTATGAGCATGGCTCCCCAGGAAGCCTCCAGAACAGGGCCCAGCTCCCTGGGGCTCAGCCTGCTCCTGCTTCTGCTGCATCCAAGCCCTGAAGGCATCAGTGGACACTCAGCCTCTCTGCCACCCGGCTGCCTGATGATGGTAAGGCTGACTCTTTCGTGCCCGTGGTCCCTGCCCTTCCTGGGTCAGCCAGGGATGGAAAACCAGGAGGATTGGGGTGAGGATCCCTTGGAGCACATACAGTGTAGGGGGAAATCTGCCTTGTAGCCCTTTGGAGAACAAGAATTCTGGGAAGAAGCCTTGTTTGCTCTGGGACTGGGGTGGGGTTCCTGCCTTAGGTGAAAAGTTAATCCCATCCTTGACAGATTACTTTCAAGTGTCCAAAGAGCATTACCTCATTCAAGTCTCACAACTTCCAGATGAGGAAACTGAGGCTCAAGGTATAGGAGTAACTTGCCCAGAGTCACAGTGAGTGTCAGAAGTGGAATCTGAAGTGACTCTAGTTTTAGCACTCCGGGCACTAGGTGGCACTACCTCTCCTAGGCCTGCTTCCTCTTGGGCCTCAGGAGGCTCCTACAGCAAACCTGGGTTCCTTCCTCCATCCTTCTTCCATTTCTCCTCCATCCTTCCTCCATCCTTCTTCCATTCCTCCTCCATTCCTCCTCTATCTCTCCTCCATTCCTCCTCTATCTCTCCTCCATTCCTCCTCCATCCTTCCTCCATTCCTCCTCTATCTCTCCTCCATTTCTCCTCCATCCCTCCTCCATTCCGGCAGTTGTTCACTAAGGTACTGGAAAACATCCCATTCATGAAACCTTTCTTATGGGAGAGAGCAACATGCATTTGCAGGGGGCTTTGAGATTTCCAAAACACTTCAAGTGTCTCCTTCAACCCGCCTGGCTCTGTGCTAGGCACTCAGGGGAGTAGAGGAAAAAAAAAATCAAAAATCTTCTTCCTGCCCTCAAGAAGTCTGTGATCTTGCTGGTGAGCCCAGGTACACACACAGAACCACCGAGTCAGTGTCAAATGGCAGGAGTCCTCGTAGAGGACATCTCAGAGAAGGACTGCTTTGAGCTGAGCTTTGAAGGACGTGTGGGACTTGGGAGCAGGGAGAGAGGGCCAACGTAGGGGCAAATAGTTGGGAAAGAGCTTGGTGGCCTCAAGGAGACCACCTTGGCAGAAGCAGAGCGTGGATGGCAGCAAAAGGGAAGGGCCGACCCCACGGTCAGCCTATTGAATTCTGGGCTGAGAATTTGACAGATGAGGCTTTGGGCCTCGTCCTGAGCAGAGGTGCCTCTGGTTCTTCTGAAGTTGGGCCAACTAAGCTAGGAAAGGCCCTAGCAGGCTGGCAAAACAGCCCCATGATGGCTAGAGGATTCACAGTCACCTTCCCACTGGCTTCCTTCTGGGGGGACTGCCCCAGCAACTCTCCCAGCCATCTCCTCAGCCAGAGCAGGGCTTCTTGAACTTTTTTATTCAATGACCCCTTTTCACCTAAGAATTTTTTCTGTGATCCTGGTTAGGTATGTGACCTTATGCTACCTCAGTTTCATAGCACTGACGTGCAAATCAAACATGCACTCGTAACAGATCGCAATTTCCTGACCCCCACGTTCAGGGGTCCCCCAGGATGGGGTCACAAACCATAGCAATTGGCTTGGGGGGGAGGGGGCCCATAGTCCATGTCAATGAAACTGTGGATCCTTGGAGGATCCTTGGGGAAACCAGAGGCCAGCCCCAAGGGGGCACCAGGGCTGCCCCCAAAGCTGGTTTCTGCTTCCACTGCCCTTCTCCCTCTAGCCGTCAAGGTCAACTGTCAAAGGGGGCAGCCTTTGTCCAGATGAGGTGGCAAGCAGTCACCAACCTGGGGGAGTCATCATGTTCAGCATGGCAGAAAAACTGGGCTCAGCAATTCATCTCCAGCTTCTGAACCACGCAAGGTCAAAGGGGAGCGCCAAAAGGAGGTTCTTGGGCAGTGATGAGAACTCATTCTTATCACACCAGCCCCCTCGATTAGGCCCCAAAGGCCGGCCCAGCCCCTTTCCCTCGGACCCGCAGTCTTGGACCCCTTCATCCAGTGCCCCATCCAGGTGGCCTTCCCTGGCTTTGCCAAGTCTGAACAGCAGCAACAGGACTGATAAGGCCAGCTCACATTTCTGAGCACGAGTATGTTTACAGATGAGGAAAGTGGGCTCTAAAAGCCGGCCTGGCTTGCCAGGGTTGCTCAGCTAGGGAGTGCCTCAGCCAGGCCTGCACCCCCAGCCTTTGGACTCCAGGCTCAGGGCCTTATCCATCGCTGCACATCCTCGGCTGGCCTGTGCTCAGCTCTGCCTCTTCTGAGCCAACTTGAGGGTCTGCCAGGAAGCAAGGGGACCAGGAGCAGCCTTGAAGTCCTTTCTCACCACTGGCCCTGCATAGAAGGAGGGAAAAGCTGACCCCCTGCCCCCTACCCCCCATCCCCGGCCCTGTCTCTATCCCCTCAGATCCTCAGGACTTCTTCTCTTCCAGGGCCTGCTGAAGGCATCCTGCCAGGGCCTGGGCCTTCGCACATTCCCAGCAGCATTGCCTTTAACCATAGCGCATCTTGACCTCTCTCACAACCACTTGCGAGTCCTACAGGACAATGCCACGAGAGAACAGCCAAATCTGCGTCACCTGGACCTCCGGGGGAACCAGCTAGAGGGGCTCACCCCGGACTCCCTGCTGCCCCTGCGCCGGCTCCACGCCCTCATTCTGGCGGGCAACTCCTTGAACCGGCGTTACATGTCCAACAGCCAGGCACTATGGCCTCTGCGCCACCTGCGGTTCTTGGACCTTTCCGCCAATCGCCTGGAGAGTGACATGATCTCCTCTTACGTGGCCAATCGCAGCTCCTTGTGGAGCCTGGATCTCTCCAACAATCTCATCACCCGCCTGGCACGCAGTACCTTCCTGGGCTCCCCCAAATTGCTGGACATTGACCTCAGTGACAACTACATCCTGCAAATAGAAGCTGGGGCTTTTGAAGGCTTGCTGCAGCTGCGGGAACTCTCCCTAGCTAGAAACTCCCTGCACTGCATCTCAGATTTCAGCCTCAGGGCCCTGCGGAGACTCAATCTGAGCTTCAATGCCCTGCAGTTCTTTGCCACTGACGAGGGAAATGGGAGCTACCAGCTCCAGGTGCTGGACCTGAGCCACAATCAGCTGAGGGCCATGCCGGCGCCTTTAGCCCTGCCCCATCTCCATCATCTCAACCTCTCAGACAACCACCTGTCCTCCCTAGGGCCTCACAGCCCGCCCTCACCTCAGGACGCCGGCCCTTGGGAGCCAGAGAGGGTGCCGAACCAGAGTGCCTCTGACCCAGCAGCCAACCTGCCTGAGCTCACTGACCTTGACCTCAGTAGGAACCAACTGGACAGGCTTCCAGTGGGCTTCCTTAGCCACCTGTCTGCTCTCCAGAGACTCAGCATGGCCTGGAACTGTCTCCAGAACATGTCAGTTCAGCAGCCCAGCCCTGGGCCACCTCTTCTGTCTCTGAGGTCTCTGGATCTCCAGGGGAATCAGATTCAAACTTTTCCAAGCTGGGTCTTTGAAATCCTGCCCAGTCTCAAAGCCTTGGATTTGGGAGACAATGAAGTGCAGCTATGCCCGAGGCCTGAGGCGGGCCAGGATGGGCCCTTCCAGAGGCTCCGGCAGCCCTTCGGCTCTGCCTTCCACCTGAAGCACCTGAGCCTGAGCAAAAATGGGCTGAGGCAGCTGTGTGCCACCCGGTTTGCCCCTGCACTCTTGTTCTCTCTCGATCTCTCGGGCAACACAGGACTAGCGCTGGGCCCCGGTGACTTCTGGGGCCTGCAGCATTCCTTGCACGAGCTCTCCCTTCGAGGGAACGGCATGGCAAGCGCCCATCTGGGGCTCCCCTGCCTTTGGGAACTGCAAGTCTTGGACCTCTCGGACAATCAGCTGGCTAGCCTGCCCCGGAGCCTCAACTGTTCCCCATCTCTGCATAGCTTGGACCTGCGCAGAAACCTCCTCCAGGCCTTGGACACGGAGGTCCTGGGTGCCCACCTTAGGTCTGTGTTCATTGCAGGCAACCCCTTTCTCTGCTGTAGCTTGGGCTGGCTGGCTACTTTGGCCAGTGCCAACGTGAGCGTACCAGACTCAGAGGAAGCCTGGTGTGTGTACCCAGGCGGGGAGCGGGGCTCCAGGGTGCCCCTGGCCAGGGATCACAGTCACCTCTGTAACCGGTGGCAGTGGCGGGGCACTCAGGCTGGGTGGGTGCTTCTGGCTGTCATTGGCCTGTTCCTCAGCAGCTGTGGAGCGACCACCCTGCTGCAAAATAGTCAGAGGCTGCCTTGGGCCTTGCAGCTTAGGAAGAGTTGGGCCCGCCCAAAGCCAGAGCCAGAAGATAAGCCCACTTTGGGTAGGGAGAGTGTGGTAGAGAGAAGGGAGCCAGAGCAGAAGTAGAGGCAGGCAGGAAAGGCTCATGAAGATCAGCAATACAGGCTGCTTCCTGTTCCTGTCCACACTTATTTATCTCCCTTGTCACACTGAAGGCCTCCAAGGGATCAAATTGGAGCCTTCATTTGAGCTCTTGTATATCCGGTGAGCCCCCTAACACAAATGCTTCTGGGAGGGCTGGGAGACCCTCTGGAGGATGACGTGAGTTCCCACTAAATCTAGCTGATCAGAAACCCTCTAGACCCATTCAGAAACTCATTCTTGCTTGGTTCTTTGGAGCGTTGCTTGGTTC
The DNA here is from genome assembly GCF_048593235.1 of Sminthopsis crassicaudata. Lineage (NCBI taxonomy): Eukaryota > Metazoa > Chordata > Mammalia > Dasyuromorphia > Dasyuridae > Sminthopsis > Sminthopsis crassicaudata. Next base: position 2,894,684 of record NC_133623.1, on the reverse strand, counting down.
TTGGGACCCTTACCACCGAAGCCAAGTTCAGTCTTGGAGAGAAGAGGGGTTCTCTTTGGTTCCTCCCCTCCCATCCCAGAAGCCTCAGAACGGGCTCAGTTTAGGGACTCTGCAGAAAAAACACACAAAACATTCCAAAGGGTCCTCGGCTCCCTCTAAGCACTCAGACTAATCGGACACCGAACACGAGATGACTGCAGATCACAAAAGCTTCCCAGGAGCCCCCAAAACGGGGCAATCTCTTCCTCCCTCCCTGACGAGTCTCACCCTGGCCAGAGTCCTATATGGTCTCACATTATACAGAGCTTCCTCAAAAGGGAAAAGCATATTGTCCCCCTTTCTGTACTCCTCCCACTTCAGAAAGCAGAAGTTGCTGGAGCTGCTGGAGAACTGAGGCTCCAGCTTGCAGTGAGCCCCAGATCTTGAGCCTAATAGTGCTTCTGTAAGTTTAAGGTTCCCCACACCCCAACTGAGAAGACTTTGTCCTTAGCGTTGCTCCAGTCTCCATAGCTGGTGGCAGGAGGGGAGAGGGGCCAAGTCAGAGGTTTTTTGCGTCTCTATATCATGGCTTTGTCCCTTGCTCCCCTTTCAGCTCCAGGATGACCCCCATGGTTATCCTATATCTTCTCTTGGTTCAAGTCAGTCAATCAGCATTTATTTACATATTGACAAGAAATAAAAATATTTACGTATTTACAATAAACATTTATTTATACCACTATTTCCATAGTGTCCATTATGTGTCAGAGAGATAAAACCAGCAGGCCTTGGATTGGATCGGGCAGATGAGAGAGAAGTGAGGAACTGAGGATGCTACCCGGGTTATGAGCCTGGGTGACCAAGGCAGCAGCCATGGAGAACTTAGGAAGAGAGAGGCAATGAGATCTGTTTGGGATAGGTTGAGTTTAAGATACCTATGGGTGAGGGCAGCTAGGTGGCGCAGTGGATGGAGCACCAGTCCTGAAGGCAGGAGGACCTGAGTTCAAATTTGACCTCAGACACTTAATACTTCCTGGCTCCATCTCTTCCCTCTCGAGAAAGAAGTACCCCCTTGGTCAGAAATACCCAGAAGCTTTGGGAGTTCTCTTCTCATTTAGCGGCTCCTCTGTTAGATGAAGTGGCTCCCCTTGCATTTCAGAGTCTCAGCTGCCAACTCTGGGGTAGAGATGCTTTTGAGGAGGAGTAGGGGAACCCAGTTACCAAATGGGTTCCCCACTGACCTTGGGAGTAGCCAAGGGGATTTGGTTTATGGAGATAAACAGACTGGCCTGTTAAAATCAATTAACTGCAAACATTTATTAGGCACCCATTGTATGCCATGCACTGTTTGAGGCACTGGCAAAAGAAACGGCACCTACAGCCAAGGAGCTGACATTCTAATGAGGGAGACAACAAGGGCATCAGGCAGCCCTCCATCCGCTCCTGTGAGCCCTGTCTCCCAGGATGTGTGTGTGTGCGTGCGTGTGTGTGCGTGTGTGTGCGTGTGCGCGTGCGTGCGTGTGTGTGTGTATCCATATCCAGTACACAGCCATATGTACATCTCTTCCATATACAGTGGCTGGGAGACTCCATGCCTCTGGTGCCCAGGCTGTGTCTCCACCCCATGGCTCCGAGCCACAGTCTTCATTTGCCAAGGAGAAAGAGGTCCGAGCTGCTCAGTTGTCCCTGTCTGTCTTCCTGCATTTGCACGTATTCCCACCTCTCTGTCTCTCCTCACCCCATCGATTCAGTCCAGACAAGTGAGGCGGCAGCTGCTGCCCCCATGCCTAGCCTCTTGGGGGTTCTCTGGTGCCCTTCTCATAGAATCACAGAACATCAGTTAGGGTTGGAAGGGACGTCGCCATCTGCCCGGAGCCTGACATTCTGGATGAGGGGGAAGCCTTCGGGCCAGTCTCAGACCTTAGGGCAGAGCAGAGATCTCTTAGTCACCCAAACCCACCTTGGACTTTTGATGGGCTCTCAGAGCTCATTGACGTCAGAAAATTCACACCAAAGGGGAGGCCGCGGGGAGCAAGGTAAATTTGTAATCCCACAGATTGTATACTGTGGCAGCTCTCCAGAAGGCTGAATGTTGCCAGGGATCTCATCTAGGTTCAGTGTCAGGAAAACTTGCTTAACAACAAGAGCTATGGCAAAGTAGAGGGGACTGCTGGGAAGGGGCTGGGGGTGGGGTCTTCCAGCAGAGAATGAATGCCATTTTGTTGGATATCGTTGGGTAAAGGGGATTCTTATTTGGGTCGGGACCGGACAAGATATGACCACCGAGGCTCTGCCAGCTCTGGGATTCAGGGATTGGCCAGTCTCGATTTAAAAAGACCTCTGGCAATGGAAGTGTAGACAAAACCCACATTTATGGTGATTGGGGAAGTGTCCACTGAAAACAGCAAGTCTTCTAGTTTCTGTGTGTGAATCTTAAAAGGGTTTAACATGGGCACCCTAGAGTCCTTGGTACCTCAAATTGGCTGTCCCCAGAATCATGGCCCCTTGTCCAGGATCATCTCTTTTACTTTTTTTTTTTTGCTGAGGCACTTGGGGTTAAGTGACTTGCCCAGGGTCACACCGCTAGGAAGTGTTAAATGTCTGAGACCAGATTTGAAGTCAGGGCCTCCTGACTTCAGGGCTGGTGCTCTATTCATTGAGCCACCTAGCTGCCCCATTTCTTTCCCTCTTAATTCAGGCTCAGGAAACTTTCAAGAGTCAGTAAGGCCTGACAGCCAGCAGTCTTTTTCCTCTTACGGAACTAGGCTCCTTGATGATGAAGCTCTGCTCCAGATCAAGTTCTCCCCCTCCCCCCCAGGATTAGTTGGCTGCTTCCTCTGGTTCTTTCCAGGCACGTTGGTCTTGCATGTCTGCAGCTGCCTTCAGATCCCCCTTCTCTTCCATTTTGTCATTTAGGTTGCCTCTTAAGGGGCCTTTGGGGAGGGCTCCACCCTTGAGAATAAGAAGTGACCTAGAAGGAAGGACACTGGAGCTGCCTTTCCCTATCATGAGCCTGTCTGGCCCCACCAACTGTGGGACCTCAATGCTTCCATGGCCTAAGATTTGCAAGCAGGGACCCCAGTGTGGGTGTTTCTGACCGAGACCTCCAGAGAGAAGAAGCGAAACCCTGGAGAATTCTAGCCTCTTAGAGGTCAACTATGGGGATGATTTGGGAATCTACTAGTCCAGCCCTCACCTCTCTCTTGATTTCCAGTCTCCCATCTCTGGCCATCTCACACTGCAGAGCTGCTGTGGTTCCCTGTTGCATATCAAGTCCCCGTGGAACATCTTTGTTGGGTGTTCCCCACCCTGTGCAGCAGCACCTTTTCCCATGCAGCTGCTCCATGGACTCCTGCTCCAGCTACATTGGACACCTCTGCCTCCTGCATTTGGCACTCCCCCCAGTCCCTTTCTGCTTAGTTCCCTGTGCCTGCAATAGATTTTTTTCCCTCCTCTGGTGAATCTGTCTCCCATCTTTGAGAGCTCCAGCAGGAAGGCTTCCCTCAGTCGCTATGGTCCGTAGCTCCCCCCGGCTCCTTCTGTGGCCCTCCTTAGCCTATGAAAGCATGTATTGGAGTGATTGCTGGCTCTCTTGGCTCCTCTGGGTGAGAAGAGATGCTGCCTTTCTTAGGATGGGATGTGGTTCTCTAGGCCATATAGGCTAGATTTGGAATTCTATATAACCTAGGCTATATAGGCCTTATAGGCTAGATCTGGAGATCTGTATAGCCTAGGCTATATAGGCCTTGTAGGCTAGATCTGGAGATCTGTATAGCCTAGGCTATATAGGCCTTATAGTCTAGATCTGGAGATCTGTATAGCCTAGGCTATATAGGCCGGATAGGCTAGATCTGGAGATCTGTATAGCCTAGGCTATATAGGCCGGATAGGCTAGATCTGGAGATCTGTATAGCCTAGGCTATATAGGCCTTATAGGCTAGATCTTGAGATCTGTATAGCCTAGGCTATATAGGCCGGATAGGCTAGATCTGGAGATCTGTATAGCCCAGGCTATATAGGCCGGATAGGCTAGATCTGGAGATCTGTATAGCCTAGGCTATATAGGCCTTATAGGCTAGATCTGGAGATCTGTATAGCCTAGGCTATATAGGCCTTATAGGCTAGATCTGGAGATCTACATAGCCTAGGCTATATAGGCCTTATAGGCTAGATCTGGAGATCTGTATAGCCTAGGCTATATAGGCCGGATAGGCTAGATCTGGAGATCTGTATAGCCTAGGCTATATAGGCCGGATAGGCTAGATCTGGAGATCTGTATAGCCTAGGCTATATAGGCCTTGTAGGCTAGATCTGGAGATCTGTATAGCCTAGGCTATATAGGCCTTGTAGGCTAGATCTGGAGATCTGTATAGCCTAGGCTATATAGGCCTTGTAGGCTAGATCTGGAGATCTACATAGCCTAGGCTATATAGGCCGGATAGGCTAGATCTGGAGATCTACATAGCCTAGGCTATATAGGCCGGATAGGCTAGATCTGGAGTTCTACATAGCCTAGGCTACATAGGCCTTATAGGCTAGATCTGGAGATCTGTATAGCCTAGGCTATATAGGCCGGATTGGCTAGATCTGGAGATGTACATAGCCTAGGCTATATAGGCCTTATAGTCTAGATCTGGAGATCTGTATAGCCTAGGCTATATAGGCCTTATAGGCTAGATCTGGAGATCTGTATAGCCTAGGCTATATAGGCCTTGTAGGCTAGATCTGGAGATCTACATAGCCTAGGCTATATAGGCCGGATAGGCTAGATCTGGAGATCTACATAGCCTAGGCTATATAGGCCGGATAGGCTAGATCTGGAGTTCTACATAGCCTAGGCTATATAGGCCTTATAGGCTAGACCTGGAGATCTGTATAGCCTAGGCTATATAGGCCGGATAGGCTAGATCTGGAGATCTGTATAGCCTAGGCTATATAGCCCTTATAGGCTAGATCTGGAGATCTGTATAGCCTAGGCTATATAGGCCTTATAGGCTAGATCTGGAGATCTGTATAGCCTAGGCTATATAGGCCTTGTAGGCTAGATATGGAGATCTGTATAGCCTAGGCTATATAGGCCTTATAGTCTAGATCTGGAGATCTGTATAGCCTAGGCTATATAGGCCGGATAGGCTAGATTTGGAGATCTGTATAGCCTAGGCTATATAGGCCGGATAGGCTAGATCTGGAGATCTGTATAGCCTAGGCTATATAGGCCTTATAGGCTAGATCTTGAGATCTGTATACCCTAGGCTATATAGGCCGGATAGGCTAGATCTGGAGATCTGTATAGCCTAGGCTATATAGGCCGGATAGGCTAGATCTGGAGATCTGTATAGCCTAGGCTATATAGGCCGGATAGGCTAGATCTGGAGATCTGTATAGCCTAGGCTATATAGGCCTTGTAGGCTAGATCTGGAGATCTGTATAGCCTAGGCTATATAGGCCTTGTAGGCTAGATCTGGAGATCTGTATAGCCTAGGCTATATAGGCCTTGTAGGCTAGATCTGGAGATCTACATAGCCTAGGCTATATAGGCCGGATAGGCTAGATCTGGAGATCTACATAGCCTAGGCTATATAGGCCTTATAGGCTAGATCTGGAGATCTGTATAGCCTAGGCTATATAGGCCGGATAGGATAGATCTGGAGATCTGTATAGCCTAGGCTATATAGGCCTTATAGTCTAGATCTGGAGATCTGTATAGCCTAGGCTATATCGGCTGGATAGGCTAGATCTGGAGATCTGTATAGCCTAGGCTATATAGGCCTTATAGGCTAGAACTTGAGATCTGTATAGCCTAGGCTATATAGGCCGGATAGGCTAGATCTGGAGATCTGTATAGCCTAGGCTATATAGGCCGGATAGGCTAGATCTGAAGATCTGTATAGCCTAGGCTATATAGGCCGGATAGGCTAGATCTGGAGATCTGTATAGCCTAGGCTATATAGGCCGGATAGGCTAGATCTGGAGATCTGTATAGCCTAGGCTATATAGGCCTTGTAGGCTAGATCTGGAGATCTGTATAGCCTAGGCTATATAGGCCTTGTAGGCTAGATCTGGAGATCTGTATAGCCTAGGCTATATAGGCCTTGTAGGCTAGATCTGGAGATCTACATAGCCTAGGCTATATAGGCCGGATAGGCTAGATCTGGAGATCTACATAGCCTAGGCTATATAGGCCTTATAGGCTAGATCTGGAGATCTGTATAGCCTAGGCTATATAGGCCGGATAGGCTAGATCTGGAGATCTGTATAGCCTAGGCTATATAGGCCTTATAGTCTAGATCTGGAGATCTGTATAGCCTAGGCTATATCGGCTGGATAGGCTAGATCTGGAGATATGTACAGCCTAGGCTATATAGGCCTTATAGGCTAGAACTTGAGATCTGTATAGCCTAGGCTATATAGGCCTTATAGGCTAGATCTGGAGATCTGTATAGCCTAGGGTATATCGGCCGGATAGGCTAGATCTGGAGATCTGTATAGCCTAGGCTATATAGGCCTTATAGGCTAGATCTTGAGATCTGTATAGCCTAGGCTATATAGGCCTTGTAGGCTAGATCTGGAGATCTGTAGAGCCTAGGCTATATAGGCCGGATAGGCTAGATCTGAAGATCTGTATAGCCTAGGCTATATAGGCCGGATAGGCTAGATCTGGAGATCTGTATAGCCTAGGCTATATAGGCCTTGTAGGCTAGATCTGGAGATCTGTATAGCCTAGGCTATATAGGCCTTGTAGGCTAGATCTGGAGATCTACATAGCCTAGGCTATATAGGCTGGATAGGCTAGATCTGGAGATCTACATAGCCTAGGCTATATAGGCCTTATAGGCTAGATCTGGAGATCTGTATAGCCTAGGCTATATAGGCCGGATAGGCTAGATCTGGAGTTCTACATAGCCTAGGCTATATAGGCCTTATAGGCTAGATCTGGAGATCTACATAGCCTAGGCTATATAGGCCTTATAGGCTAGATCTGGAGATCTATATAGCCTAGGCTATATAGGCCGGATAGGCTAGATCTGGAGATCTGTATAGCCTAGGCTATATAGGCCGGATAGGCTAGATCTGGAGATCTGTATAGCCTAGGCTATATAGGCCTTGTAGGCTAGATCTGGAGATCTACATAGCCTAGGCTATATAGGCCGGATAGGCTAGATCTGGAGATATACATAGCCTAGGCTATATAGGCCTTATAGGCTAGATCTGGAGATCTGTATAGCCTAGGCTATATAGGCCGGATAGGCTAGATCTGGAGTTCTACATAGCCTAGGCTATATAGGCCTTATAGGCTAGATCTGGAGATCTACATAGCCTAGGCTATATAGGCCTTATAGGCTAGATCTGGAGATCTACATAGCCTAGGCTATATAGGCCTTATAGGCTAGATCTGGAGATCTACATAGCCTAGGCTATATAGGCCGGATAGGCTAGATCTGGAGATCTGTATAGCCTAGGCTATATAGGCCGGATAGGCTAGATCTGGAGATCTGTATAGCCTAGGCTATATAGGCCTCGTAGGCTAGATCTGGAGATCTGTATAGCCTAGGCTATATAGGCCTCGTAGGCTAGATCTGGAGATCTGTATAGCCTAGGCTATATAGGCCTCGTAGGCTAGATCTGGAGATCTGTATAGCCTAGGCTATATAGGCCTCGTAGGCTAGATCTGGAGATCTGTATAGCCCAGGCTATATAGGCCTCGTAGGCTAGATCTGGAGATCTGTATAGCCCAGGCTATATAGGCCTTGTAGGCTAGATCTGGAGATCTGTATAGCCCAGGCTATATAGGCCGGATAGGCTAGATCTGGAGATCTGTATAGCCTAGGCTATATAGGCCTTGTAGGCTAGATCTGGAGATCTGTATAGCCTAGGCTATATAGGCCTTGTAGGCTAGATCTGGAGATCTGTATAGCCTAGGCTATATAGGCCTTGTAGGCTAGATCTGGAGATCTGTATAGCCTAGGCTATATAGGCCGGATAGGCTAGATCTGGAGATCTGTATAGCCTAGGCTATATAGGCCGGATAGGCTAGATCTGGAGATCTGTATAGCCTAGGCTATATAGGCCGGATAGGCTAGATCTGGAGATCTGTATAGCCTAGGCTATATAGGCCTTGTAGGCTAGATCTGGAGATCTGTAGAGCCTAGGCTATATAGGCCTTGTAGGCTAGATCTGGAGATCTGTATAGCCTAGGCTATATAGGCCTTGTAGGCTAGATCTGGAGATCTGTATAGCCTAGGCTATATAGGCCGGATAGGCTAGATCTGGAGATCTGTATAGCCTAGGCTATATAGGCCGGATAGGCTAGATCTGGAGATCTGTATAGCCTAGGCTATATAGGCCGGATAGGCTAGATCTGGAGATCTGTATAGCCTAGGCTATATAGGCCTTGTAGGCTAGATCTGGAGATCTGTAGAGCCTAGGCTATATAGGCCTTATAGGCTACATCTGGAGATCTGTATAGCCTAGGCTATATAGGCCGGATAGGCTAGATCTGGAGATCTACATAGCCTAGGCTATATAGGCCGGATAGGCTAGATCTCGAGATCTACATAGCCTAGGCTATATAGGCCGGATAGGCTAGATCTCGAGATCTGTATAGCCTAGGCTATATAGGCCGGATAGGCTAGATCTGGAGATCTGTAGAGCCTAGGCTATATAGGCCGGATAGGCTAGATCTGGAGATCTGTATAGCCTAGGCTATATAGGCCGGATAGGCTAGATCTGGAGATCTGTATAGCCTAGGCTATATAGGCCGGATAGGCTAGATCTGGAGATCTGTATAGCCTAGGCTATATAGGCCTTGTAGGCTAGATCTGGAGATCTGTATAACCTAGGCTATATAGGCCTTGTAGGCTAGATCTGGAGATCTGTATAGCCTAGGCTATATAGGCCTTGTAGGCTAGATCTGGAGATCTGTATAGCCTAGGCTATATAGGCCGGATAGGCTAGATCTGGAGATCTGTATAGCCTAGGCTATATAGGCCTTATAGGCTAGATCTGGAGATCTGTATAGCCTAGGCTATATAGGCTGTATAGGCTAGATCTGGAGACCTAGCCTTCCAGTGGCCAGCACAGGGCTCTGGAAACAGCTGGCACCTACTAAGTGTTTGTGGAATTGGCTTTTGTTGAAAGTCCCAGCCCCCAGCTCAGCTCTCCGAGACACCCGAGGCACCGAGGCTCTGAGAGCTTGTTCTCCTGCCCGCTTTTATGAGACAAGGCTGACAGCAGCTTCTGGAGTTTGGGGCTCTCTTTCCTGCACTAATTGGTAGAGTGCCACTGGGGGCTGCTTGAGAGACAATTTTCTGAAAAGCAGGCATCTCTAGCCTGTCAGCTCTTGCCTCCCACAGCCTGTTCTGTCTCTGCTATGGGTCTCCCTGGGGTGGGCTGCAGACATGGAAGGGAGGGTTCTACAACATTTGGAGTCATAATGAAGCACCTCAAAGACTGTTTCTCTTCCTCCTCAGTGTAACTCCTTCCTACTCAGCTTTCCACCCCCTTCATACAGTGTTTGTGTACCTGGAATCATTTCTTGGTTGGCAGATGCGACTGTAGAAAATACGGCGGCACAGTGGGCAGATAGCCTGAGACCTGGGATGGAATCGTTGCTCTGCTCCTGAGTTGTGGCTCTGGGACCTTGGGCAAACTGCTTAAACTTTCTGGCCTTCAGTTTCCCCATCTGTAAAATGGAGTTGAAATGACTTGTACCCCTAATCTCACAGGGGGGTTATGAACAAAGGGCCAGAAACAGGAAAACTGGCTTCCGGTGGGAACAAACACCTGGCGTCCAGGTCACTGCCCTGGATGACCCTGGCAAGTTTGTTTCTCTCCTTGTGCCTCAGTTGCCTTCTTTTTCACATGAAGGGCTTGGACTAAATGGCTTTAGAGCTGGAGAGCTGTAATCCTATGATCCCTGGCCACATATTTAGGGAAGCCGGTGGGAAATCTTCCTGAGGTTATTCCAGTCAAAGGGCATTTCTACAATCTCTCTCTACATATCCCAGTGTCTGGGGTTGAACATTTGTCCACTCCCAAGTTCCAGCTGTCTCTGGCTGCTCTGTCCCTGGCCCTTTGGGACTCTCAGGATGCAAAGGGGAGTGAGAGACCTGAGTTCACTCCTGCTCATCCCTGGTGTTTGCTGTGGACTTGGCAGAATGGACGGAGTCAGGAAGACCTGGGTCTGAATCCTGCCTCACATACTGACTAGCTGAGTGACTCTGGGCAAGGCAGTTAAGCTCTTTGGGCTGCCTCAGTTTCTTCCTATGGAAAATGAGGGATTGAGTTTGCTGTTCTCTAAGGTTCCATCTAGTTCTAAGTCTATGATCCTTTGCTCTCATGGGCTGGATGGCTTCTGGGCCACAGCATCACCAGATGGGTAGGTATCTGTCTGTCAGAGGGCATCCTGGGGCTGCTCTACCCACTGGGTGCCAGTGTCCAAGCTAGTTCTTTGCCCAGCTTCCCAGCCAGTCAACAGGCATTAATTAACCATTTGTCAAGAGCCGATGATACAAAGACAAAAGAAACCCCCCCTTGCTTAGGAACACAGAGAGCTAAGTACGTACAAGGTATAGACAGGGTGACTAGAAGGCAATTTCAAAGGAAAGGCCTGAGCAATGTAGCAGGAGGGGGTGGGGAGGTATAGTGCCAGGAAGGCCTCTGCACAAGGTGGGATTCGAACTGAGTCTTGAAGGAAGCCACAAAACTGAGGGGAGGGCTTGGAGAATGAGAGACAGCCAATTGAAAATGTACAGGCAGATTCTGAAGTGCATTTTGGAGTCATGTCCAAAGCACTCTCAAACTGGGCACACCTTTGAGCCGGCAGTTTCACTACTGGGCCTGTATCCCAAAGAGATCTTAAAGGAGGAAAAGGGACCCACACGTGCAAAAATGTCTGTAGCAGGCCTTTGTTTAGTGGCAAGGAACTGGAACCGGAGTGGATGCCCATCAGTTGGGGAATGGCTGAATAAGTGATGGCATACGAATGGAATGGAATATTATTGTTTTAGAAGAAAGAATGATTAGGTGGATTTCAGGAAAAAAAAAATCTTGAAAAGACTTACATAAGCTGATGCTCAATGCAGTGAGAAGACCCAGGAGATCATTGTACACGGCAACAGCAACAGTGTTCAGTGATCAACTTTGATGGACCTAGCTTTTCTCAGTGATCTAGTGATCCAAGACAATTGCAAAAGACTTGAGGTGGAAAATCCTGTCCACACCCAGAGAAAGAACTATGGAGTCTGAATGCAGATAGAAGCAGATTATTTCCATTTGTTTTTTTTTTCCTTTTTCATGGTTTTCTCCTTTTGTTCTGATTTTTTCCCCAACATAACTAATGTGGCGATATGTTTAATATGACTGTACGTGCATAATACTATCAGATTTGTTGCTGTCTTGGGGAGTGGAGAAGGGATGGAGGGAGGGAGAAAAAAATTTAGAACTCAAAATCTTATCAAAGTGGATGTTGACAACTATCTGTACGTGTAATTAGAAAAAAAATCAAATACTATTAAGTGGGGAAAAGAATGAAAAAAGAAGAAAATGCACAGGTAAGAGATGAAGGGTTGTGTTAAAGGAATGGCAAGGAAGTCAGCATCATTGGATTGTAGAATGGAAGTAGGATGCAAGAAGACTGAAAAAGTAGGCAAGGGTGAGGCTTTCAAAGCTCAGAGTCTTTTCTGTCTGAGCTTGAGTGAGAGGGAGCCCCTGCAGTGAACTCCTGTGCTTTAGGAAACTCTTGTTGACAGCTGAGTGGACAGTAGGCCTGGAGTGGGGAGAGACTTCAGGCAGGCCCACCGGTAGCTTGGAAGAGGGAAGAGGTTGGGAGCAGGAGGAGATCGGGAGTTGGGCTTTGTGGCCTGGAAGATCCCAAGGGGCTGTCTGGTCTGAGATGTCCAATAGATGGTTAGGAATACCAGACTGGAACTCAGCCATGAAGTTTGAGCTGCAGAGGTAGACAGGAAATGATCGGTAAATTCAAGGGAATGGACGAGATCACCAGCAAAAGTGTAGAGAGAGAAAAGAGGAGGGCACAGGATAGAACCTCCTTATTGGCCGTGACCTGGAAGAAGATCCAGCAGAGGAAAATGAGAAGGAATGGCCAGATGGGTAGGAGAATCAGGAGCCAGCAATAGAGACTGATTGGAGATGGGGACCTCACATTTAGCCATGAAAGGGAAATGGATAATAGAAGCCAACAGCTAACGGCGAGAGATCAAGTGTCCAACATTTTTTTTTTTTTAATTGTTCCTTGTTTTGGGACAACTCAGAATCCCGGAGGATCTCACTTTTACTTAACCCTGGAAAGACTAGGATGATTGCTAGATCTTTCCCACATCCCCCTGGTGCATTGATGGCTGAGGCTCATGTCCTCATTTTAATTGAAAAGACAGGAAGAGGGACATTCTTCAGGTCACAAGACTCTTGACCTCAAGATATTCTAAACCTCCCCTTGAGTCAAGCAGTCCTTCTGGTCAACTAGTCTTTGACCAGACTAATCAACTAACTAGTTGACCAACTGGTCAACTAATTTGGCCTGCCATTGATCCCTTTGGTGGGATTGTATGCCAATCAGTAGCCAAGGTCAGAGGAATCTAGAGATGGGGGCCACAATCAAGGTTGTGGCTCCAACTGAAGCTGGAATTAGGAAGAACTGGGTTCCAGTCTTGCCTCAGCTAGACTAGTTGTGTGATCCTGGGAAACCCTCAGTTTCCTCATCAGTAAAGTGGAGCTAACAAACAGTCCCTATCTCAGAGAGCCGAATGTGATGAGAGATAGAAAGTTCTTTCCAAACTTTATAGGACCTTGGGAGTGCTGGGAGAAGCAGCAGCAATAGCAGTAGCAACAGCAGCACTAGTAATCATGGCAGTAGTAGCAGTCCAGGCCTTCCTCACCTCTCGCCTCTATTATTGCAGAAACAGCTGCCACCACCAGTAGCAACAGTAACAACAACAGAGGAACAACAACAGGTAGCTGGGTGGTTCATTGATTAGAGCACTGGGCCTGGAGTCAGGAAGACCGGACTTCAAATCTAGCGCCAGGTTATGTCCTGATTGCTTGACCCAGGATAAACCAGTTAATGTGTTGACCTCAGTTTTCTCACCTGCAAAATGGGGCTAATCTCACCTACCTTCCTTGTGAGGATGAAATGAGATCATATTTATAAAAGGGCACCTGGCCTTAGCACATATAACTGCTTGTTTCCTCTCCCAATAACTTCTTCATTGAACTCCCTGCCTCAAATCTCTCTCCATTTCAGTCTATACATTTTCTTGCCAAAGGCATTTTCCTTTAGCACAGATCTGACCACAATGAAAGAGTGACTCTGAGTGAGGATGCAAACCTGAGTCTTGACTCCAATTCAGTGTCCTAACCACTGAACCACCTAGCTGCCCAAGTCATTTCCCTATTCAACCAACCCCAGTGACTCCCAATTGCACGAAGGACAAAATGGAAACTCTTCCGTTTAGCTCTCAAAGTCCTTCCCAACCTGGTCCCAAGCTCCCTTTCCAGTCTCCCCTCCTGTACACTGTGATGCATCCTCACGGGCCTGATCTGATCATAGCCTCCATCTCCCACCTCCATGCCTTTGCAGTGGCCATCCCCCCTGACTAGCATGGCCTCCCTCCTCCCCTCCTGGAATCCCTCTCTTCCTTAAGAGGCAGCTCAGGGACTATCCACTGCAGCAACACATAGCTAACTTGAGTCTAGCTGGATGACTGGGGCCAAGTCATTTTACTTTCTCTCAGCTTCAGTTCCCTTATTTGTAAAAAGGTGCAACGACAGCACTTACTTCCCACATTGTTGGTACTTTGCAAACCTTCAGGTACCATAGCAATACTCAGTATGACTTCCTGGAGTGCTTTGGGGCTCGCTCTGTGCCCTGATCCCCTGTGCAGGAAGAAACATTGTTGTCATCTCTTTGTTCTTTCCAACTTGGAAGGGGAGAAGCTCAGTATTATCTCTTTCAGAATTCCAGTTTTAATTTTTTTTTTTATTTTGATGAGCTTTTCAGATATATTGTCATAGTTATTGGATATCTTGTTCTCTGGATACACTTTTTTTCCCTCCAGATACACTTACTTGTTTTCTGGATACACTTGTTTGTTTTCTGGATACACTTATTTGTTTGACCGATACACTTATTTGTTTTCTGGATACACTGATTTGTTTTCTGGATACACTTATTTGTTTTACCGATACACTTATTTATTTTCTGGATATACTTTCCTTTCTGGCTTTTGGTAACAGTTTCTCTTGCTTCTTATCTTACTTTTTTTTTTAATAGCTTTTTATTTACCAGATATATGTATGGGTAATTTTTCAGCATTGACAATTGCCAAACCTTCTGTTCCAACTTTTCCCCTCCTTCCCTCCATCCCCTCCCCCAGATGGCAGATTGATCAATACATGTTAAATATGTTAAAGTATAAGTTAAAGATAATATATGTAGACATGTCCAAACAGTTATTTTGCTGCACAAGAAGAATTGGACTTTGAAATAAAGTAAAATTAACCTGAGAAGGAAATCCAAAATGCAGGCGGACAAAAATAGAGGGATTGGGAATGCTATACAGTGGTTCACACTCGTTTCCCAGAGTTCTTTTGCTGGGAGACCTCCTTGTTCTACTCCCTAATTATAGGCGTTTCTCAGAAGTTTTATCCTGCCAGCTTCTCTTCTCTCTGTGAATCAAGGCTTCTTAATCTGGAGTCCATGTACGTAAAAATATTTTTATAACTTGATTTCATTGCAGCAAGATAACTATAAATATGTATACATATATTGGCTTTAACATGTATTTCAATATATTTAACATGTATGGGACTCCCTGTCCATCTAGGGGAGGGAGTGGGGGGAAGGAGGGGAAATTTTGGAACAGGTTTTGGAAGGGTCAATGTTGGAAAATTACCCATGCATATGTTTTGTAAATAAAAAGCTATAATAAAAATAAATGTTTTATATTTTGAACATATTTAACCTGTATGGGACTACCTGCCATCTAGGGGAGGGAATGGGGGGAAGGAAGGGAAATTTTGGAACAGAAGGCTTTGCAAGGGTCAAGGTTGAAAAATTACCCATGTATATATCTTGTAAATAAAAATCGTAAATTAAAACAAACAAACAAACAAACAAACAAAACCAACTTGATTTCAATATACATAATCCTGTGTATTTTACTATCTCCATTTAAAATCATTGTTTTGAGAACGGGTTCATAACTTTCACCAAATGGCAGAAGGGGTCTAGGACATAACATACCCTCTCTCTACCATCTTTCCTGATAAGTTCTTCAGCTCCCAGTGGATTTAACTATGATAATTATGCAGATGACTCCCAGTTCTATATAACTTGTCCCAGAATATCTCCTGAGTTTAATCCTAGATCACCAGTTGCCTATTGGACATCTCAAACTAGATCCCCCCTCCCCCATCCTCCCTCTTCCAAACATCAGAGACACAACTTTCCTTCCAGGCTCCCAGAGGGTTAACCTCAGTATTGCCCTGGAGTCCTTGTTCTTCCCACCCCACATTTCCGGTCAGTTGCCCAAGCTTGCTGTGTCTAACTCTGCGATATCTTTCCATCTGCACCTTTCTCTCTATTCATGCAGCTCCCATCTTATTGCAGGCTCTCCACAACAGCCCCCTAATTAGGAGTCCTGCCAGCCTCAAGTTTGTCACTATTCCACTCCAGCTTACACAGTTCCACCAAAGTGATTTTCCTTGGTTCAGGTTTGACCATGTGACTCCCCTCCTCAATAAACTTCAGTGGCTTCTTATTGCCCTTGGGATAAAATATAAACTTCTCTAGCTTTTAAAGCCACCCTACAAGCTGGCCTCCACCAATCACGATGCTCCTCCTGCACAATTTGATCCAACCAAGCTGGCGATCTCTTTGTTCCTTACGTGTAAATCTCCCCGGTCCATTTCTGTGCCTTTGCACTGGTTCTTCCTTATCCCCTCCCCTTCACCACCAGCCCAGGGAGTCCCTCTGTCCTTCTGTAATGCAGCTCAAACCTCAGCTTTAGCATGATGGCTTTCCTGTTTCCCTCCAAATGTAGTTAGCTCCGATTTTGACCATCTTGCCTTTCTTTGCACTTATTTGCTTGACATTTATGCTGACTTCTTTGTGTATTTGCTGTCTCTTTTATTCAAATGTCAGCTCACTGTGAGGAGAGATTGCTTTCTTCTTCAGACTTGTATTCCAGTGTCTAGCACGGTGTCTGGTGCATGGTAGGAGCTTACTAAATGCTTATTATGTATACATATATTGTATTTAACATATACTTTAACACATTTAACATGTATGGGACTGCCTGCCATCTGGGGAGGGGGTGGAGGGAAGGATGGGAAAAGTTGGAATCGAAGTGTTTGCAAGGTTCAGTGTTGAAAAATTACCCTGCATATGTCTTGTCAATAAAAAGCTATAATTAAAAAAATGCTTATTGATTGATTGATTTTCTTGGTTCTGGTTATTTCTCTGTGCATCAGTTTAAATTCAAATCCAGATGTTCCTAGATTTCTACAAATTCTTCACATCCCTCATTTCTTATTTCACAACAACTTGACATTACATGTATACTATAATTTGTTCAACTGGGACCCAAGCAATGAACATTCACTTTGTTTTGTGTCAGGTTTGGTTTTTCTATCATGAAATGTCACTTTGAATATTTTGAATCACTCTTTGGAATCACTTTTGTTTCAGCCTTTCACCTGCAATCTGCCTATGTATCCATTTTCTCCTTAATACATTTTATGGCTAACTTTTGTTTTTATATGGACCAAATTTCCTCCTCTATTCCTCTACTCCCATTCCTAGAGCAAATACATTATTTTAAAGAAAGATAAAAAGGGAAAAAAGTAGAATTCGTTAATATATGTTTTTAAAAATCTAACAATATTTATATATGTTCCACATCTGGTTCTCTTCTCCCCATGTTTGCAAAGGAGTATTTAGGTGCGTGCGTGTGTGTGTGTGTGTGTGTGTGTGTGTGTGTGTGTTCTCATATATCCTCCTGGTGGATGGATTTATATTCTGTAGTCTTATAGCATTCATTTTGATGGCTTTATGGTGATCTTTCCATTTCTATTGTAGTCACTGTGGCTGCTGCTTTCTTGGCTCTGTTGTCTTCCCTTTGCATCAGTTCACAGAAGTGTTTTTATGATATTTGGTTCTTATAGCAGAGTTATATTCCATTACGTTCACGTACCACAATTTGTACTGCCATTCTTCAATCGATGGGAATATACTTTCTTTCCTGTTCTTTCTACTACAAAAAGTGCTGTTATAAATATATATATGGAACCTTCATTTTTTATTAATGACCTCCTTGGACTATGTGCCTTGCAGCAAAATTTCTGGGCCAAAGGGTCTGGGTATTTTTGCTACCCTTTTAAAATTTTTCTTTTTTATTATAGCTTTTTATGGACAACATATGCATGGGTAATTTTTCAACATTGACCCTTGCAAAAACTTCTGTTCCAACTTTTCCCCTCCTTCCCTTCACCCCCTCCCCTAGATTTGCCACACTTTTTATAATTTCATATTGCTTTCCAAAAATGGCTGTCCTGATTCGCAACTCTACAAACACTCTATCAGCCTATCTTTCTACAACCCTTCCAACACTGACTATTTCCATCTTTTGTCATCTTTGTCACCTTGCCGGCTTGGACATAAAACCTCAAGGTTGTCTTGATGTGTCCATTGGTGATTTCACTCTTCCTTTCACCTGATAAGAATTTGCAATTCTTCTTTTGACAAGTGTTTGTTCCTATCCTTTGACCACTGGTATATTGAGGAACGATTTATGGTCTTAAATATTTCCGTTAGGTGCTTCCACGTCTTAGATGCCAAATCTTTCATCGAGAGACTGTTCTAAATGTTCTTTTCCCTGCAACTTCTTCCTTCTTTACCTAAGATGCAGTAATTTTGTTTGTGCAGAAGCTGTTTCATTTCATATAATCAAAAAGATCTTTTCTCTTTTTCTAATTGCCTCAATTCCTTTTTTCGGTTGAACTTCATCTCCTGACCACAGTTCGGAAAGGTAGGTGGTTCGTTCCTTTTCTAACGTTTTCAGTCATATTGTCTTTATGATTCAGTGTGTGTATTCATTTTGAATTTGTCGTAGGATACGGCAGAAGCTATTGTTGCAAATCGAATTTCTGCCAGGCTGCTTTCCAGTTTTCCCAGTAATTCTTCTCAAATAGGGAATTCTTTCCTGAGTCACTTGTGTGTCTTTATTTCATTGACCCCTGGGTGATTAAGTTCCATTATTTCTGACTCTCTCCAGTCAAGAATATTCCATAACTGTACGTTTCGATTGTTTAACCAATACCAAAAGGTTTTGAAGACTGCTGCTTTAGAATATGATTGAGTCTAGAAATACTATTCTCTCTTTTCCCATCATTTCCATTGATATGTTTGATCTTTTATTCCTTCAAATGAATTTTGTGATTTTTTCATCAGGTTCTATAAATCATCCCTTGGACAGTTTGATGGATATAGCATTAAAACTCTAAGTTAACTTTGGGCGTTTGTTATTTTCATTATAGCTACATGGTCCAGTCGTGAGTACTGTACTCAGTATTTTCCCCCTCTAAACAAAGAATTGAGGCAATTAGAAAAAGAGAAAAGATCGTTTTGATTATAGGAAATGAAAAATTTTCATGGGAATTTTCAAAGTGCTTCCTTTTCAAGCTTATTTCATTCCCAGTAAACTCCTAGGAGATAGTTAGGACAGGGGCTAGAATGCCCATTTTATAGAGGAGACGACTGAAGCTCGGGGAGTCATGGGGAGCACAGAATTCTGCCTCTGGAAGGGATCTGGGACATCATTTTGGTCAGCAAGAATCAGAGCACCTGTTCTGAGTCAAAGTTCAAATAATCCCTCCTTGAATCGCGTTCTCTCAAGTGCCTAAACTTTCTCAAGTTAGTATGGTAAGGACTGTTCGATGTTGGATTAATTTTAGCTTTGCCACTATGGACCTACTGTGTGTCCAGAACTAGAGCACACCCGGTCTGAGGGATTTAAAGCCTGTACAACTCCTGCTCTGAAGTCCTCTGGCTCATTTGCTCTCAACAAGAATGGGGTGCAGGGGCAGTATGATTGCGGTGCGTTTGGAGGCTGAGGATTTGGCTTCAAGCGGGGGCCTGGTGGGGAGAGGCTTGACTAAGTTCTTCCAGCTTGTGTGAGCTTGGCCAAATCTCTTCCTCTCTCTGAGACTCAGTTTACTTATCTGAAAGCTGAGGAGAGTAACCTGATGGTTGCCTTAGTTTCCTTCCATCTGTGGCTCCTCTAGGGAGGGGAACAGAAAAGGGGCAGTCCCTTCCCCCCCCCCCGTACCCCCTCTGGTTTGTTCTTCTCAGACTTGTTGTTCTGACTAGTGAGTTCTGGAGCAAAGGCTCTGAGAAAAAGGCAGTGGGTACAAGTGTTAAGTCACCCAGTCTCTCACGATGGACTCGCCAAGGAACAGACTTTGGTTTCATCATCTGTGCTGAGGAGAGAATAATGCTGGCAGCCTCATGCTACAACGAGGCCACAGTGTGTGTGTGTGTGGGGGGGGGGGGGGCTGGCAGAGCATGTGACCTGCTTTCTAGTCCCCGCTCACTCTGCTGTCTTGGGCACATGACTCCATCAGCTACCTTGCCTGGGAAAGGAAGGAGTTGGATCAGCCGATTTCAAAAGGCCTTTCTGATCCCAGCGTCCCTTGGTTCTGTCAGATCCATAAGCTGCAGCTATCTCTTTGCCAGGAGTCACAGTCCCCCAGCTGCCCTGGCATTTCCACCCCCGTGGCTCAAGGCCTCAAATCTCACTCTTTCCTAACTCCTGCTGCTCTTGGAGGAGGGCCGAGGCAGCAACCTCTGGGGCCTGGGCTGAGCTTGGTCTCTTATCAGTCAGCCTCTGCTCCATTCACCTTTATTCTGGCCTGGCCGTGGGGTCTGTCCATGCCCTCTGGAACAGTCTACCCACTTCCAGTGCTGCTGTGGATGTGCAGTAGGTCACTAGAGACAGTCTTGCAGCTCGTGGCCCTCTTCCCTCCCTGCCTTCACCCGGTCTGCTCTAAGGCTCCATCCCATCAATGGAAATGGGCTGGAGTAGCCGAGATGCCATCTTCTGGACTCAAGGCCAGGTGCCCTCCCCCTTCCCTCCCCCATAATCTTTATACCAGCTGAGTGAGAAAGGAGGAAATGAAAAGGTCTGAGCTTGGAAAGGCGTTTGCTCTGTGGCTAGGACAGGCCAAGTGAAGACACTGCCAGGGGCTAACTAAATGGAACGTGGATGTTCCTGAAGCTGGATTTTCTCACAGATCGCCTCTCGGATTCATGCTGCCTCTCCCCCACCCCACTCTCAGTCTGGGGAGGGCCTCTCAGAGGTCTTGTCTTCTGGCCTGAATTATTTTCGTTGACTAATTCCCAGGGGAGTGATTCATCGCCGTGGGATGCTTTCCTTGGCCAAGGAACACTCCACCTCCGCATTCCTAGGGTTCCAGGCTCCCCTCCAAACCCAGCAGCCCTGATTTCATTCCCCTGTTTAGTGAATGGCAAAGGCCGGGTCTCTTGACAATGTTGGTGAGTCGGAATTTGCCTTCAGAAGAAGGAAGATCATCCCTGAGACTCTCCAATGGAAAGGGCCAGGGTGGGAGAATGGCCCTGGGGAGATGGGAAAAGGGAGCATGGCCCCCCCAGCTTTACCCACAAAGCTTCCTCCTTTTGCTGTCTATTGCTGATGGTCCTGGAGCACGTGGGGATGGCCCTTTACGTGAGGCTCCTTGTTGGGTCATCGCAACGGCCATGTGAGGAAAGTTGCACGTGCTGATGTGAAGCAGATGGGTGGCAGGGAGGGGCTTCGGCCCATGCCTTTCTGATTTCGGGCCCCCTTCGAAGCTGGCTTTACCCTCAGCAATCACTTGAAGAAGCCAGAGTAATTACAGGGCAACCCACTTGTCTTGGGCTTGAGTTTAATTCACATTTGGACCTTGGGGCCCTGCGAGGCCCCGGTTACCTAGTCACATTTGCAGTGGGGAGGGCATCCATGAAGAAAAACGTAGAGTTCCTGTCAAGTCCTGGAATAGCTGAGTGTAGTGACTGTTGGGGAGATGGAGGGGGCTCTCCACGGGGGGTAAACCTTCTTGGCTTGGCTCCTGAGGGGCAGGGCATGCCCTGGAAGCCCAGAACGGTCTGTGGCACATGGGAGCCAGAGTGCAAGTCTGCCAAATGACCTCTTGCGGGCCTGTGGCTGTGCTGTGGAACCACTGGTGCATAGAGATCTGGAAGAAGTCATGTAACTGAGCTAAGCTGGCCTACTGCAGGTTTCTGGCCCTTCTCCTCCCCCCCCTTCCCCAAATTATTTTTCCCAAACTGGTTCTCAGACCTACTTCCCATGGTCGCTGTTCCAAACTTCCATCTCCTCAAACTCCATCTTTATTCCCCCGCCCCATTCTCTCAGCTGAGGGGCTCTTCTCATGAGCCGATGAGCCAGTTCAGGCCATTTCCCATGAGTCCCTCTGCTTTCCTTTTCTATGTACCATAAGCTCTCTTTTTTTTTAAAAAAATTATTTTTTATTATAACTTTTTATTTACCAGATATATGCATGGGTAATTTTTCAGCATTTACCCTTGCAAAACCTTCTGTTCCAACTTTTCCTCTCCTTCCCCCCCCTCCCCTAGATGGCAGGCTGTCCCGTACATGTTAAACATGTTAAAGTAGATGTTAAATGCAATCTATACCATAAGCTCTTGACATCATCTCCCATTCTCTTCTCCTTGCCAGTCCAGTGAATTCAGACAGGGCTCTGAAGAAACAAGCCCGGCCCCTTCTGTCTTCTTCAGCGGATTGCCCCCACCCATCTCCCTCTCTGTGTCTCTCTCATCTTCGTTCCTCCCTGTGCTCTCGTTTCTTCTCTGATGTCTCTCCTGCTCTGAAAACAAAGCCTCCTTAGGCCCTGGCATCCCAAGAGTCACTCTGAGATTTCTGCTCTCACTTCCTAGAAAAAAAAAAAAAAAAAAAAAAAAAGAAAGCCTCCGGTGTTCTTCATTTTCCCAACTCCTTCATTTCCTACTGTCTCCTCCTCTCCCATCTGAGAGAAGTTTTTAAAGACCAAAAAAAGGTTCACTCCCAAACCTCTTAAGATTATAAGCAACATTCTCCCCCAGAGGCCTCCTGCTTTTGCAGAGAAGAGGCAGGAAGAGCCTACTCCTTTTTCTGCTTTAGGGCCAGAGTTCAGTTTCGATTGTTGTGTTGTTGTTCAGTCCCCCGGTATCATCGTGCCTGGTGTTTGCCTGGTCCACACCAGCTCCTGGCTTTCTCTGCTTCTACACGTTCATCACAACTATCGCTTCTTCCTTTTTCTGGCATTCCTCTTGCCTCTCCCCCCAGACTTACTCTGAAATACCCAGAACCCTCTCTACCTTGGAAGCTCCAGGGGCCCCTGCTTTTGATTAGCTGCTTCCTGCAGAAAGCTCCAGTTGAAGGAGGATGCCCAGGGCACATGTTCGTTCCTCTCTAAGCTACACTCTTCTCCCCCACTTTCTTCATCGGGCCCTAGACTAGTACCTCTAGTCCCCCCATCTTCCTTTTGGGTTGGCACCCCATTAAAATGCCAACTCCTTGAGGTCAGGGATCCTCGAGCTTAGCATGGGTGCCCGGCTCCTAGTAACCCTTTAATCACCACTTTTTGGATTCGCTGACTGGGTCTGGGCCAGAAATTAGCTAACCTGTCTCTCGTTGTTGGCCATCTCTTTTGCTCCCACAGAAAGTGCCAGGAGAAATATTACAGTGCTTTGTGGAGCTTTGCTTTGTGCCAAGCACATCTTACACGCCAGATCAGATGAACTTTGTGCAGTTCTCCCCTTTGCTGAGCTCTCTGCAGCCTTTGACCCCATCAATCACCTTCTTCTCCCAGAGACTGTTTTCCCTTTAGGTTTTTCTACCACTGCCTCTTGTTTGCCCCCCTCCTTGTCCAGCTGTTCCTTCTCCATCTTGTTTTTGGAACTTCATGTCCGTCTTGCCCACTGACTGTGGGAGTCCCTAAAGACTGGGTCTTGGGCCAGCTTTAAAAGCAGAACTGGGGAGTACCTGCTTGACAAGTATTCACTGAGAGGATTGCGAAAGTTGCTCTAATACCTTAAGGCCTTCAGGCTCTGAGCTTGGATAGGCCAAAAAGGTAAGTAACTCTTCTCTCTCCAGACCAAGAATAAAAAGTTGGCATTTAGACCATCAAAAGTTCAGATTACTCATAATCTTCTCTTGTCCCACTCTAAAAGGACTCCATGAACTTTCAGTTCTCATCCCTGTGCAAGCTAGCGTCCCTTCCGAGGGCCGGGCCTGCACCCCCCACTGCCTGGTGGCCATCTTGACCTGGGTGGACTGCAGCCATCTCAAACTCAACAAATTCAAACCCAAGCTCTTTTGCCTTTCCCAAACCCCTTCTGTCCCTAAATCGCCCCGCTCCTATTGAGGGTCCCACAATCTTCCCAGACCCTCAGGTTCATGACCTAGGGATCCTCCTTAACAGCTCACTGTCTTTCACCCACCATAGGCAATCGCAGTTTCATCTCTGCAGTACCTCCCAAATACGCCTCTTTCTCTCTCCAATGCTGCCGCTGCTCTGATACAAGCTCTTATCACGTCATATGGAGAATTTTGCCATAAGCTGCTGGGTGTGGGAGACTGCATTTGCTTCAGGTCTCTCTCCACCTCAGTCTGTAGAGCCTCCACTGGTCATCAGAGGGACCTTGCCATAGACTGCTGAGTGTGTGGGGGCTCCATTTGCTTCAGGTCTCTCTCCATTCCAGTCTGTAGAGCCTCCATCAGTCATCAAAGGGATCTTGCCGTGGACTGCCGAGTGTACGTGGGGTCCATTTGCTTCAGGTCTCTCTCCATCCCAGTCTGTAGAGCCTCCACTGGTCATCAGAGGGACCTTGCCATAGATTGCTGAATGTGGGGGGCTCCATTTGCTTCAGGTCTCTCTCTATCCCAGTCTGTAGAGCCTCCACTGGTCATCAGAGGGGCCTTGCCATAGACTGCTGAGTGTGGGGGGGGCTCCATTTGCTTCAGATCTCTCTCCACCCCAGTCTCCATCAGTCTTCAAAGTGATCTCCCAAAGTGACCGATTCTTCCTTACTCAGCAAACTCCAGTGTCTCCCTATTAGCTCCAGGATCACAGACTTTCCTTTTCTTTTGTTTTTTGGATTATAAAGCTTCCCCTAGCCTCCACATGTCTTTCTGGACTTACAGAGCCCACTCTCTGGACCCTTTCATATTCCCTATCATCTAGAGAGTCTGGCCTTCTTATTCCTGCTTGTTATTCCTCTTCCATTCTCACTGCGTCTTCTTAAATCCTTAGTCTACTTCAAGATGCTCAAGCGCTGCCTCCTTCTGTGAAGCCTTTTCCTCTTGGCCCTTCCCCACTCTGCTGTGGATCTGTAGACCTTCCGAATCCAGCTTTAGAGGGCTCTCTGCATACGCCATACTCAGATGGAAGCCCCGTTCCCCGCCCATCTTTGGAGCCCAGGGCTTAGGAAAGTGGCAGCCCAGAGGCAGATCTTCCCCAGATGCTTGATGTTCTTGTATGTTTGAAGAGCAATCTTCCTTCACTGAATAAGGAAATAAGGAAAAATTTGGAACACAAGGTTTTACAAGGGTCATTGTTGAAAAATTATCCACATATATGTCTTGAAAATAAAAAGTTTTAATAAAAATAAAAAAGAACTGCTTTGGCTACATCCCATAAAAAATAAAATAAAATACATTAAGAGAATATGTGTGTCCCAAGGCTTGGTCTGCTTTTGCTTCTTACTGGATTTCCAAATGAACAGCTTTGGGAATGGAATAGGATCACAGGATTGGGACTGGAGAAGGGCCCTTCGTAGTCACTCAGATCAAGACGTCACTCAGATCAAGGCCCTTGTTTTCCGGAGGCTCAAAGAAAGGAAGATTCGTCCGATGCCATTGGAGTTATCCGTCTCTCCATTCATCAGCAAGAACTTCAGAAGGGCTACCCATGTGCTAGGCGTTGTGCTCCTGTCTTTTTACTCCGGCACAGTGAGCCACCCTTTTTTGCTAACAGATTGAACATCCCACTCTCGCTCCCACGGCTATGGCAAACTTTCTTGTTTCTGCTCAATTGGGAGCAAATGCCATAGACTGAATTTCTCTTCTCCCTCCGTGTGCTCTCATGTGGTGACCTCCTCAGCTCTCCTGCGGTAGATTCTCCCCACTAAGCAAATGATTTCCAGGGCTACTTAGCCAGTCCTAACCTCTCTCGGAGCTCCAGTCTTGCATGTCCAACTGCCTGGCGGACATCTCGGAGTGAAAATCCTGCCAACATATGCAGGACCATAAACACGAAATGTCTTTTTCTTTTCTCCAAACCTTCCCTCTCATGATCCTCCCAATCACTGGAGCCCATAGCCTCACTGGGCCTCTTGATCCCTCTCTCTTCCTCTCCTTTCTCTATTCCTATAGCTGCCACACCGGGGCAGACCTTTATCAGTTCTCTGCTGGACTATTGTGGTCCAGTTGGTCTCTCCTGCACTCAGTTGCCAAAGAGCTTTTCTTAAAGGGCTGATGGGGTTCTTTCCCCCCTCACGGTGAGTTCCAGGGGCTCCCTGCCTCCCTCGGGAGATCTCCCGTCTTTGGGTCAGCCTCCAAAGCTCTTCACTATCACACCCCTTTGGACTTGTTCAATCTTCTTACACTTCCCTGCCCTCTAGGTATATGATGGGCTCGCTTGCTGTTCCATGTCTCCTTGCCTCACCTTTGCAATGACTGTGCCCTGTGCTTGACGTGCCCACTCTTCTCACCTCGACCTCTCAGCTTTCTTCTGTGGTTTGGCTCAAGTGCCACCTTGTGCAAGAGGCCTTTGCTAGTCCTTTGAGATCGCCTGCTTTGTACTCTGTATCTTGTACAGAACCAGTTATTTACACCCAGCCTCCAGTCTCACCCTACAATGTGAGCTTCTTGAGCATAAGGACTGTGTCTTTGCCGTTCTTTGTCTTTTCAGAAGCGAGCATAGTGCCTGGCACACAGTAGGTGTTTCACATGTGCTTAAAGACAGACAAAATGCTGTGGATACAAAGAAAGGCCCAGACTCTGGGGCTGGCCTCCTAATGGGGAATGTGGCATTCAGCCAAGTGGGTGAGCTCCCCAAACCTCTCCTGACTCAGAAAGGAGACTCGGCAAAAGACTGACGTGCGCAGGGAAGTCTCATTTGGTTCCCTCCTCCTCCCCTCCAGGGGAGTAGATGAGAAAAAGCACATCACACAGCTAGAACTCGCCATCTGGAACTCCCTTCTTTGTGGTCACCTGAGCTGGGGGAGAGGGCCACGAGGAGAATCTGCTTCCTCCTGCCCTGCACTGACACTCAGTCCCAGTGACCCTTCCCTTTGAACAAATAATTGTAGTGGAGCAAAACCAATTAGCCCATTGGCGGTGTGTGAAAAGATGTGCTTCTTGCCTGACCGAATTCAGAGGGCAGGAGCTCGCTCTGGGTGTCAGCGCCCTTGGTTGCTGCCCTGGTGAGAGCTCAGTACAATCCCCAGGTCCCCCCGGGGCCTCTGGGATCAAATATAGCCTTTTCTGCTCTGCAGGTAAAGCCCCTTCCAACATAGCTCAAAGCTGTCTTGCCAGACTTCCTTCCTTACTCTTTGCTCTAGTCAAACTGACCTTTTCTTTATTCCCTACACACTGTATCGCAAGCCTTGGCTCCCCTTTAAGAGCGATCGGAGAAAGTGGCACTGAGCCTGGCACTCTAAAACAGAGTGGCCCAAGACCGGAGCTATTTGTGGGGAGCAGTTCATTCTAGCTCACTAACCCTTTCCAAGATGGAGGAAAAGAGTGCCTGGTCTCCAGAAAGCCTCCTCCGGAGGCCTTTCTGGCCCTCTTTCCCCCTCCTTTCCTCACAGGCAAACCAGGTCACGGATCCTATCTCTTCTCCCACCCTTGCACCTTCTTTGAGAACTCTTGCGAACTTGTACATCTTACGGGTGGGCACCCCCCCCCCCCATACCTTATGCTTTGTATTTCTTTAGAGTTTCTATATACTTCGAGAGCCATAACCGGCTCTTCTTTGCCGGCGTAGATCATTCTCCTTGGAGCTGCCTCCACTATCTTCACTCCTTGTTGTCTCTGATGTTTTCTGCAAGGTGAGAGATCTGTTACGATCGTCATGGCCAATGGCGGGCCGGGGAGAATAAAGAAATCCCCTGATATACTCTGGGAGAGCTGCAAGAGAGACCCCAAAAGCTGACCGTCTCTTAGGAACCAGTTCCTTTCTCCTCTACACTCCCAGTCCTTCACGTTGTCTCCAGAACTGGTGGGTTAACAGGGATAATATAGCCAGGAATATAGCCCCCCAATCAGTATCCCTCAGTTTAGCGTGATTCCACAGGGGTAGTGATTAGAGTGATATATTTATCTATTAATATACATTTAGTCAACTACAATTACTTATATTGATACAGATTTGACACACTTTATATTTAGGGATAATTGCACAAGAGAGATTCTTTCTTATAATAGGCCCCAGACTTGAAACTCCAGGCCCAAAGTTCACTAGCTTGTTACGGTCAAGTTCACTTAGCTAACCACAAGAATAGGGGAGCTTTTGGCCTGTAAGACCAGTACCACTGTGGGGGAGAGGACCGCAGGACTTCAGCCCTCCACCCTCTTTTGCTTAATCTCTGTGACCTAGTCCAGTGTGGGTGACACAAAAAGTCCCTCCTTCCCCCAACCTATTTTTGTCCCTCTGGACCAGCCCCTTGGGGAGGGGCCATCTTATGATCACTTAGTCAGTGAGATGACCCTTACCTTGCTCATCTTGTGATCACCTGTGCCGATGCATCATGTTTGGCTCTCCAAGAGCAAGATCTATCAACTCATCTCATGTATTTTACTTTGCCCCTTCTGTATCCCTGGGTAGCAAACACTATAAAACTAAGACCTTAGAGGGAAGGGGGTATCTCAGAGCATGAGGAAGATCACTCTGTTAGAGGGAGCCATGGACCCTTTGGTAAAGTGACACTGGCTTGGAGCTCTGCCTTAGTTTCCTTTAGTGTAGTTTGGGACCTCTGGGTGGGATAAACCAAGAGGCTTCAGAGACCCAGAGAGAGCCCTTGGGAGGCAGGGAAGACAAAAGGAGGTCAGC
Source organism: Sminthopsis crassicaudata (assembly GCF_048593235.1). Taxonomy (NCBI): domain Eukaryota; kingdom Metazoa; phylum Chordata; class Mammalia; order Dasyuromorphia; family Dasyuridae; genus Sminthopsis; species Sminthopsis crassicaudata. The sequence continues at coordinate 2,866,556 of NC_133623.1, read as the reverse complement.
CAACTCCAACCTGGAGACCGTGTGTGTCGAGCCCAGGGAGTCCCTGGCCCCGACTGGGCCACCAGACCCAGCCGGGCCCTGGCAGAGCTGGCGGGGCTCTCAGGATCTGGACCTCAAGCAGCCTGATGTCTTTGGTCTGTTCCCATCAGGCAACGGGTCCTTTGTTCTTATCTTTACAGTCATTTTGCAGCCCATTTTCTGAAATTCACTGTTGCTTTGTGCTGCAGCTAGCCTGCTGCTCCAGGAATCACCTAGATTTGTTCCTGGATTCATTTGCATATCAAAGGCTTCAACATGTTTTTCTTTTTCAGTGGAAATGTTTGGAAATGATGAGAAGGATAAAGACCATACACACACACACACACACACACACACACACACACACACACACACACACAGAGTTTTCTTTGTTCAAATATTCCTATTTTAGCTGGGTGGAAGATTCTGATATGAAACCTAATTTCTTTTGATTTTTGATAAACTACATTCTAGCCTTTTCTGTCTTTTCTTACATTCACTGAACAATATTTTGCAATTAAGATCAGGGTTCCTTGATAAGAGAGTTTTCATTTGTTTGCAAATCTTCCTAAGTCTAGCGTTGGAACACAATATGTCTGGATGCCTTGGACTGACACTTCCTCTGGCGGCATCTGATGAATTCTACCACTCTGTCCTCTGTCCTCTGAGTTTGTTTTTGGCCAGGCAATTGGGGTTAACTGACTCGCCCAGGGTCACACAGCTAAGAAGTGTCAAGGGTGCGAGGCTTGATTTGAACTCAGGAGCTCTCCTGACTTTAGGCTCCATCTACTGCACCATCTAGCTGCCCCCTGTTCCGTGTTCTTAATACTTCTGGGAAATTTCTCCTGGGCATAAGGAGCCTGCTTCTGGGAGATTAGCGATGATGTGTAATTAAAATGCCTCGGAGACACACTGGAGCAGGTGTAAACATTCCATGACTGGTTCAGATTTGCTAGCCAAAGGAAAGCCTTTTTGAGCAGCTTTGGAGTTGAGATTGGGGGTGACTTCACTAACGACCCACTCTTCAGAAATTCTGTTAGACTCCTTTGATTTTAGGTGCAGGGAGAGCAGCGAACCAGCTTCCCGATGGCTGGGTTTTATAGCCACTTCAACATCAATACCCCAAGGAACAAGGAATGACTTCTGAAACCCAGCCCAACAGTAGCTGGGAGAAGAAACTGACATCATCAGTGGCTGCAGTCGTGACAAGGGAGTCTCCTTGAAGGAGTTTTAGAGAGTATGGGGGCTCCCTTGTCATTTGGACGTAAACTTGGTGGAACAGATGCTTTGTAGGAACTGAGTCAAGCTTGGACCAGCTTTCCCCAGAGAACTAAGAGGGTTGGGGAGAGTGGGGCCCAGGTGCTGAGAAAGTGCTCGTATCTTGGTTTGGGTTGTACCTTCCCTGCAAATATCCCCGTGTAAAAATTAATTGATGTTAATGGAACCGAGCTGCTGGTTACTGACATCTGATGGCGAAAGGGGAGGTCAGGGGAAGAGGGAGAGCGCCAGCAGTTAGCGGCGGCATAGAAAGATTCCCACAGGGACCACGGTGAGGGCACATGGGAGCCAGGATTGACTTTGCTGAGTAAGATTTCCTGAAAAATGAGATTTGGACTCTATTTGTATGTTATTTGCACTCAATTCTTGGCTATCTCCTAATCAGCTTAGCCCCCAGACCAGAATCTAAACCCTCGCTGACTTAACCCTTTTTTGCCTAGAACTCTTGCCAGGGACCTGCTGTCCTGTGGGTGGCTGCCTCCATTGCTCATTCTGTCTAGACCTGGGCTTTCACTCTAGTTATTTTGTTTCCAACCAACAATCCATGTTCCTGTGGCCCTACTTCTTCAGATTTCCAGTTCTTTGAGCATAATCAAATTGCTTCTATCATTACTCATGGAAAGAGTGGAATAATCTTCTCCCTGGTGGTTCCCCTCACTCTACTAGCAACTTGCAAACCAAAACATTCCTCTGTGCCCACTTCTCCCCTCTGGGGGTCATGTTTCTCAATTAGAGTGTAAGCTCTCAGAGGCAGGGGTTGATCTGCTTTTCTATTTGTATCCCCCACCTTACCATCGTGTTTGGCTCTCAGTGAGAGGTAAAGAAAGCTTTTGGATTGATCCCTTCTACCGACCTTCTCTCCCAGGCTGTGCCTCCTAGTCCTATCGCGTTCATTTGGAAAATTGTCAAGACTTCAGTCGCCATCATTTTGAGTTTGGTTCACAACACATTTTCTCCCTTTGGATTGTGGGATTGTCAGCCTCCCATTTTCCTTTCTCTCTCCCGTGCCTTTGTTCTCCACCCCCACTCCAGTGCTATGGATTTTCACAGTAATATTGATGGGCTGTGGGAGGTGAATCCCCAAAACATATCGGGGTTTGGGGCTGGTTGTCATGAGGTGACTCAGAAAGAATTTGTAGGCTCAGACTATTTCTTAATCGAGAGGCAAAAATTCCAGTTCACGATTGGCAGTGGGACCAAAAAGGGAGTTAAGCCATTAGCAAGAGGAAAGACTCAGGCCAAGTTCCCTAGTGGAATTAATGACAATTAATCACAATGAACAAGGGGCATGACACTGAAAGGCGGGCAAAGTTCTTAGAGAACTTATTGTCATAAGGCAGGAAGTTCCCTGATGAAGCAGCCATTGTGATACTTAGTAAGTGGGCTAAGTTCCTAAAAGGAGTTGGCAAAGAAGGGTTCTTTTGTAGGAGAAAAATAACCTCCAGAGTTGCTATCTATGGCTTGGTCTTCTGACTGTGTTTAATTATGGGGTCATGATCATTTTCAAATGGAGGAAGGAGTTTGATAAGGAATCCAACAAGGGCTCACTGCCACAAAGGCCTGCTTAAGAGCAACAGAATCATTGCCCTTCCCTGCTAGCCTCCGAGAGTAGCTGTGAGAATTCATCTAGAGCCCCCTCACTTAAATTCAACGAAAGCCTTCTCCTCTCACTGGCCCCACCCCGGCCCCAAACCTAGTTTCCAAGATACTGGGATTTTATTCACCTCATCAATATCATACCATGTCATTTTGTACCCATGCTATCCATGGATGTCAGAAGACTTGGATTCAGATCCTACCTCTGCTACATAGTAGCTTAGTTTCTCCTGGGCAAGTCATTGAATCTCTTTGAGCCTCGGTTTCCCTGTCTATCAAACGGGAATCATAATACCTGTATAGTACCTGCTTCACAGGGCTCCAATTCTGTGAACTTTAAAGTTCTGAGTAGTTTCTGATGAGGGTGACGATGATGTAATGTCCCATCTGCCTTAATTTCCTTTAAAGTTGTTTTTTTTTTTTTTTTTTAATCCAATTGGATGTGTGGTGCTATATTCGCCTTCATTTTGGGGCTGTTGTTGAACGGAATTTATTTTTCTTTCTAGCCGCTTCTCTTTGGACCTTTTAATCCATCATCTAGGTCCATTGTGCTGGAGGGCTTTCTTTTCTGCTTACTCATTTCCTTGTCCTTTCCGCCTCCTTATCTGAGGAGATTCTCATTTGTGGTTCTTTGGTCGCTCCCATTCTTCTCTAGTTTCCTCCTTTTCTTTCTTTCTTTTTTTAAAACGGAGGGTCATTGATCTCTATTCTTGCAGAGGATATTGAGGGGCTAGGCTCTTATCTCGCCTCAAACTTCATCATCTCCCGGAACTTCACAAGCCTGCTCCTTTCATGGCCTTAGCTTTCTTAATTGCAACAGGAGAATGAATCTCCGAGCCAGCGCTGAGCATTGTGAGAGAGTCCCGGTTCCAATTTCTGGACCTCTGGGGATCTGAGGAACTATGCGATTTCACCTGGGCTTTCCCAGCCTGCCTCACATGGGGGAAAGGCTCTAGGCTACACGTGTGGGCCATCCCCTCTGGACAGTGGGTAGTGGCAGAGACGTGGGAAAGCCCCGGCAAGGGAGACACTTGCCCTTGGGACTAAATCTGAAGGGTGGAAAACAGCTGGAACCTATGCTCTAGCCAAGGTATCGGCACAGGGTGGAAAGAAAGTGGCAGTTTATCTAGTGGGAGTTGGTGGGACCTGGGCCTGGGCTCCAAGAAGTGGGATGAATGAATGCAGAGGTCTGCCAAAGCCTGGGCTTGAACCCATCAGAGGAAAGGGAGCCGAGCCCAGAAAATGACACAGGCGCTGGCTCCACCACTGCCACAAACCAACTAGCAGGGCATTCTGTGAAATGCCTCTGAAGCTTGGTCCCAGAGTAGAGTCAGGAGAAGAAAGTGGCTACTCCCTCTCCTTGGAGGAGCCGGGGTTGGGGGGGGGCATGTGTGGGGGAGGCCCATGTGTGTGTGTGGGAGGTCACTGTGGAGGAGCCCATGTGTGGAGGGGGGGCTACTGTGGAGGAGTCCATGTGCTGAGGGGGGCCACATCTGGACTTTGCTCCCATTTTTGGACTTTCTCGACATATTGATCAATTTTGCTGATTTTATTCTCTTTTTCTTGTTCTTTTTCCATTACAAGTACTGTTTGTTATATAGATGGCTCTCTGAGGGGGAGGGAGAAAGACACCTGGAGAAATTCTGATGATGTAAAAAAAAAAAATAAAAAAAGACCAAGCCAGCAAACAGTTCTTCAAAAAACTGAAAATCAGCCCTTATCATACTTGCCCTTAGATAGAGGGGGCTCCCAAACGATAGCACTGGGAGAAGAAAGCCCATTGTCTGCTTCTCAAATTTCTTCCCAGTGTTCCAGTGGCCGGCCTTTGGCTCCTCTCCTCAGCTGCCTACCCCCTGCCCCCACCCCGGCCCAGGCTCCTTTCAGAAACCCTGCCGGTTACTCTAACCCTGACCGGAAATGCTCAATTTGCACTGGGTCATTGACTTGCTCTGACCTTGAGCCAAGTCCTTCCCATTTCTGGGTCTTTGCCACCTTCTCTGAAACTCACCTCCGAGGTCATCTTCCTCTCTAATATTCCCTAAGTAGCTCAGAGGGAAGCACATCACTCAGGTCAGCTAATACACGCTGGGCCCAGCTCTGGCTCCAGGAGGTCAGTTGGTTAGAGGGAAGAAATACAGAAGAGGCGGCCAGCTGGGTGGGGACATGACACCTGTGGATGGAGTGGCTCAGCCCGGCCAACTAGTGTTCCTGTTGGGTACAGCTCAGTAAAAGCACAGGCCGTGGGGGCCGGGGGGATATTCCATAGAGGAATTAGGGCTAACCTAGCCCTAGCCACTAGCCACTGCTCAGAAGCCCTCTGGGATTGAGTCTCTATAGCCTACTTGCCTGGCAGTCCAGGCCTTCCACAAGCTCACCCAGATCCTCTCATCCCACTCTGTCTCCTATACAGGCCGATCTCTTTTTTGTCCCACAAGCTCTGTGGCCTTCCGAACCTTCGCTTTTGCCAACCCCCCCCCCCCAATACCCTCCTTCATCGACTTTACTGGTTTTAAGTCTGGCCTTTTCAGTGAAGGCCCAACTCAAGTCCCATGGCCTCCAGAGAGTCACCGATTTTTCAGGCCACAGTGGTTTTCCCCGTACTTCCTGTCTCCTCAAATGTGGTGAGGGCAGAAGTCATGCTTTACATGCTTCTGTGTGTTCTCATCAGGATAGCCTAAAACAGCAGCCCTCTGCACGCACACACATGGACACACACACACACCCAGATACACACAAACACCACACACAGACATACACATACACACAAACACCACACAGACACACAGATACACACCCAAACACATAAAGACACAGACACACACAAACACACAAAGACAGACACACACAGAGACACAGAGGAATGAACCTTCTGGTGTGGGTGTGGGCAGCACGCCAGCCTCAGGAACTCCTCTCGGGGAGCCATCTTCCTGATCTAGCCCTTCCCCACTCCTTCCCTGGCCCTTCCTGGAGCCCGCCCCTGGCGGGGCCCCTCCCAGAAGTCTCTCTCCATAGCCAAAGGTGAAGACAGGGGCTGTCACAATTCCCAGTGGGGTTAAGCCATGTGAGGGGCAATGTTCAAGTAGGTAAAAGAGCAGGTGGGTGGGCAGGGTGAGCCTGTGGATGAGTCTGTGCATGTGTCCGTATGTATGTGGGAGTCCCTGCGAGTCCGGGAGAGTTGACACAGGGTGCGGAAGCCTGTGGTTCCAGCTGGGCATCAGTCGGCGCCGGCCAGCCCGGGCACTATGGGCTCCATCTCCAGGAAGGACCTGAAGGCGGCACTGGAGGTCTTTGCCATTTTCCAGTGGGCTCTGAGTGCCCTGCTCATTGGTGAGTCTGGTGCAGGCCAGGGGCCGTGGCTCCCACTGTGTGCACCCCGGGATGGATGGAAGGATGTGTGGCTGCGGCTGTGGGGACGACCCTGCGAGGGGGCGCTCGGGGAGGGGCGGCAGCTCCCACTGAACCGACGTCCCTTAGCTCTCCAGGAACGCGCGAGTGTGGGGAGCTGGAGCTGTGGGCGGTGGGACTCCTTTGGCAAAGGCACTAGGCAGCCACTAGCCCTGCAGCTCCGTGGTGGGCCAGAGGAGTGGCTTCAGGCTGCCCTCTAAGTCCGTAGCTCCCATGGCTAAGCATTTTCTTTTGGATAAATCCTTTAGAAGTGTGACTGGTCACTGTGGTGATCAGAGTTACTAAGTCTTTTGCAATTGATTATAATTTCCTTGCTATGGTATCACTTTATCCTTCTGATTCAGCTCACTTTGCTTTGCGTCCATTCAAACAAGTCCTCCCGGATTTCTCTGAACCCTGTTCCCTCCTCACAGCACAGCAGTACCCCCAGTGTTCCATCATGTTCATCCACCAGAACTTGTTAAACCGTTCCCCAAGTGGCGGGCAACCCCTCGTATTCATCCGCCACTACTTGCTCAGCCATCTCCCCACTAACCCTCATTTCACATTTCTTTGCTCTGAGTGTTTTTGTCCATATTTGTTTGTGCGTCCCATTTCTTTGGCCTCTGATCTCTTTGGGGTACAGGCTGCCACTGTTGCGGGGTAAAAAGGTAAGGTAAGGTAAAGGTAGGCCCAGTTTAATACCTTTGGGGCAAAGAACCAAGTCACTTTTCAGACTGGTTCAACAAGATCTCCGCTCCTCAGTCAGTGTCTCCGTTTCCCCACATCCCTTCTAGCTGTTGTCAGTTTCCCTTTCTGTTATCTTAGCCTTACTCTGACCTTACCGCTCCTCCCGGAACTTCATTGTGCGGGCCCTTTCCTCCTCACTTCTGCTTCGGAGCCTCCTGAATCCAGGTGCCCTTGGGTCATGAAACCTTCCTTGACCTACCTGACGGTAGCCCTTGCTCACTCACCCCTCAACTAGTTTTTCTTGAGCACTTGGGACCACACTTCCCCTCGGTAGAACACTAGATCTGTGGGCGCCAAAGCCCCCAAGAACTCATGATCAAGAATGGGCCAGTTTTCCTCTCAGCCATCCCTAGCTCCGAGCACGGAGGCTCTCTCAAACCTAGTGGAGACATCATAACTGGTGCTTGAAGTGGACCGAGTCCACTGAGGAATCAAAGGGGACTGGAGGCCAACAGGAGGTGGGCAAAAGAGGGAAGCAGGGGCCTCCACATCACTGAACTCCGTCCGAATCTCTGGCTGCTGGAACCTGAGAATCCACGTGGTTCTGGATGATTCTAGCTCCCCTTCCCCTTCCTCCCCTTGGCAAACCAGGTCTTTTCCCAGTCCCTGAGGATCCCCAGCAGCTTGCCTGGGTTTAGCCCTTCCTCTTGTTCCTTTTCCTCAAAGAGTGCTTGTAATATATCAGAGGGGAGACAGCCACGGCCTCCCCTCCTTCAGGGAGGCTGGAGGTGGGCTCCTTAGTCACAAGGGAATGCATGCTGGGAACACTGACATCTGGCCTTCGCCCTCAGGCTCAAACCTAACAGTTGTTGGGTGCCAGTGTGCTGGAGAATGAACGCACACTTGGAGTGGGTGTCTAGGTATGGGAGGGCAAGGCCCTGGCTCCGTTGGAGCAGGGGGGAAAGTGCTAGGGAGGTAGAAAAGCAGGGTTCAGATCTCGAATTCGGGCACTCCCTAGTTCAGATAGGTTAGTGCATCTTTCTGGGTCATAATGTCCAGAAATCCATTCTTGGTTCTAAAGTTCCTTCCCAGTTCTGACAGCTGGGTTCTAGGGTCCTCGGTCTGCCATTCTGACCCGGAGACCTCTGCTTCCCCGTTGTGTGCGCTCGTATGGCTGGTGCTGAAAGAGTCTGGCCACGTGTGCGTGTCAAGGTGTATGTGTATGAGAGTGAATGTGAGTGTGTGATTGGCCGGGGTGGTAGCCAATTAACCTTTTAATGCTTCGCTGTGGTTCCCCCAGTTTTATTTGTGGCCTTTTTCCACCTGTACCTGGTGGTATTCACGCCCTACTGGCAGCTGACCGGGCTCACGATTATGTGGCTGATTTTTGACTGGAAGACCCCTCAGCGAGGTAGGACCCTGTAGGGACCGTGGAGTCACTGGAATGGGGGAAAGGCCCCAGCATGGGCCAAGAGAACACAGGCAGCAAAGGGTGCTTGGTCCCAGCTAGGTCTCGTTTCCAGGGAGAAGGCACTTGGGGCTTGTAGTCAAAGGGCCTGGATTTAAGGCCCACTTCTGAGCTATAGCCCATGTGACCCCAAGCCACTTGGTTCATGTCTTTCAGCCTCCATTTGCTCTCCTGTAAAATGGGACCACTCATACTGATAGGGTGGTTGTGAGCACAGTGGGGCAAAAACTTCTGAGTGCTAAAGACCTGAGAACAAAGGCAGCTCCCCTTCTGCTGGTGGAAGCTGGCCAACAGCATGGGTTGGCTTTGACCATCTTCCGGAACGGGAAGTCCCGGTCCCCTCCCACTTCGGCCCTGCCCTCCCCAACTTCCTGGGAGCTGAAGGAGCAGGTTTGGGGAGGTTCTGGTGTATTTGCAGGTGGCCGGAGGTCAGACTGGGTGAGGGGCTGGTGGCTCTGGAAACAGTACAGAGATTACTTTCCACTCAAGGTGAGTAGCTCTCCACGGTGTAGCCTTGTCCTTTTGTGGCCAGCTCATCCTCCTTCCTTCCTGACTCAGTCTCTCCCTGTTTCCTAGCTGGTGAAGACTCACGAACTATCCCCCAGACACAATTACATCATTGCCAGCCACCCCCACGGGCTCTTGGCCCACAACTCTTTCTGCCACTTCGCCACTGAGGCCTCCGGCTTCTCCCGGATCTTCCCCGGCATCACCCCGTACATGCTTACCTTGGGAGCCTTCTTCTGGGTGCCCGTTCTCAGGGACTATGTGATGGCTTGTGGTGAGTTGCTTGGTGATCAATCCTTCACACAGGAGACAGTCTGAGAGGCTGGTGATTGGCTACAGGGCATGGGAGGGCAGATCCTTGTAGGCTCCTCTACAGGAAGGCCCCGCCCACGTCCTCACCAAATAGGGATTCACTTTCATCATCAGCTAGGAATATACAGACCCCTTCCCCCCACCCTGGGGATGCACGAAGACCCAAAGAGACAAAGAAATGGGGATGTGGCCGCGAGAGGGCCTCATCCTTAGCCCTCTTTTGGGCAAATGAGGCTCATGGGAAATAGGAATAATACATGGGCAGCTTCATCAACCTGAAAGCCCTGTCCGAACCATGCCAGCTATGGTACCCGGCGTGTGTATTAAAGACTTAGGTGAAGGCACATGTTTGTCATGAGATTAGAAGAGAAAGCTGGATGGCACGAGCCCCCTAGCGATCCCACCACTGGACTGGCCCCCATTAGGGAGCGTGGAGTAGGGACAGGTGTCCAGCTCTATACCGGAATCCGAAATGCAGAAGTTGGGCATGGGGGAGACTCTTCTTGACTGTAGGTTCTGAGGGGCTCGAACCGGCCAACTGGCATTCAGGACGCAGCCTGTTTGAGAAAGGGCATGGGCGGGCTGACTGGTCTTTACATGGAGAAGCGAGGCCAGGATGGCCGTCAAATCTGGAGCACTTGGGGAAAGTGGGCCCTGGGATGATGGGCACTGACCATTCTTTCTGAGCTTCTGAACTGGTGTGACTGGGGCATTTGGGTTTGGAGGCTTGGGGCTGGGCTGACTCCTAGAGGACCCGGACACCCCGAGATTCTGGGAGAAGAGATGTGTCTCTCTGGTCTCTTTACTCAGATGCCATTTTGGGCTGGGCCCCTCTGTCCATTCCAGATCAGAGCCCTTGACAACCCTGGGGAAAAGAACCTGCCCATTCTCCTGCCCCGGCTTTGGGGCAGCTGGGTGCAGATTTTTGTGGCCCTTCTGAGCTTCTCTGCCTTTTAGGAGCATGCTCTGTGGGCCAAGCCTCCATCGACTACCTGCTGACTGGCAACGGCTCGGGCAATGCTCTGGTGGTGGTGGTGGGAGGCCTGGCCGAGTGCCCTTATGCCAGGCCGGGCTTCTCCACGCTGGTCCTGAAGAAGCGGAAGGGCTTTGTGCGCATGGCCCTCCAGCACGGGTAGGTGGCCTGGCCTAGGGAGGACCTGGGGGGCCCAAGGAAGAACTTGGTGGAGCTCAGGGGATGAGACTGATTAGGTGACAACCGGTCTCATGGGGGGTTGTGGAAGGGGCTGGGGATGAGGGGACACAGTGAGCAGACTCTCCTACCCGGCTCTTGCTCCCAGCCATTGTTGGTGGGGGAAAACGGGAAGAACCCCAGGAGATGAACCTACCTCTGCTGGCAGGCCATTCCTGAGGGGCACCCCGGGCCCAGGCCAGACAGGGAAGGGCAGGGGAGGGGCTGGTGCTGCAGGGGGCCATTCTCACCCCTCCCTCCCTCCTCGACCTCTGATCTCCACAGGGTGGCCCTGGTCCCCACTTACTCCTTTGGAGAAAATGAAGTCTATGATCAGCACATCTTCACCCCCGGAGGTTGGATCAACCGCTTCCAGGAGTGGTTCCAGAGCCTGGTGCACGTCTACCCCTGCGCCTTCTATGGCCGGGGCTTCACCGAGAACTCCTGGGGCTTTCTGCCTTACCGGCGGCCCATCACCACCATCGGTGAGTCCCTTTTCTGGTGCCCCGACTGCCTCGCACCCCAGGCTCAGCCACAGAAGTGGGGTGGTGCCCACCCAGCTGGGCTGGTGTCGGACCCTAGTCCCCAGCTCCTGCCCGGGCTCCCCCAGGGGGATGGGCCCCATCCTGAGGCACAGAGAGGGCGCCATTGGTGTACAGAGAGGGAGCGGGCACTCTGGCAGAATGATGGATCCCTGAAATACTGAGTTCTTGGGGGCTTGAAAGCAGGGGGAGAGGAGTTATGCTGAGACAGAGCCCCTGGGCACAACATAGTTTCCTCCTCCAAAACCTAGGCCCTTTCCCACTCCAAATTCTGTCTGCTTTTGGTCCTCTGTCCTCCTCTCCTCTACGCCTTCTGTGCCCGCCCAATCCCGGCCCAAGCTTGGGAGAAACTTCTAGAAAGGACTCCCTTGGACCAGGGATGTCTATGACCTCTCAAAGTTAAAAGTTTAGAGAAACAGGGGCCTCCCGGGGTTCCTGGTCAGGCTAGGGGAAAGGGAGAGGAGAGGGAACAAAAGGAAGGCAGGGAAGGGAAGAGAAGGCAAGGGGAGGGAAGGCCTAGATTCAGGGCTTGAGGGCTAGGGTTCCTTCCAGGGAGGGAGGGATTCTGTTTTCATTTTCTGTTCTGGCAGTTGGGGAGCCCTTACCGGTCCCCAAGATCGAGAACCCGAGCCGGGACGTGGTGGACGAATACCACGCCCGGTATATCAAGGCCTTGCGGAAGCTGTTCGATGAGCACAAGGTCCAGTACGGGTTCCCAGAGACCCAGGAGCTGACGATTATCTGAAAGCCACCTGCCTGCCAGCGTCCTGGCGTAGGAGGGAGATGTGGAGGCAGCCGGCGAGAACATGCGTGGAGGGGAGCTGTGGGAGGACTTGGGGGACTCGGGGGACTTAGGGAGGGGCCAGACAGGGGCCGAGAGAGCCACGTGACCGTTTCCGTTCCTCACGCCTGACTCCTGAAGCTCCGACCTCGGGCTTATGGAGGCAGGGAAGCAGCATGCGGCCAGGCGAAGCCCGGGCAGCTCAGTAAGGAGCTCAGGGTTCTCTTGTGGGGGGTGGCAAACTCCTTCCCAGGGCCCAGCAAACCACTGGACAGCCAATAAAAAATGCCAACTGAAATGCAGTTCCATAAGTATTTATTAAGTGCCAAATACATGCCGGGGGCTGGGGGAGATACAAAGGTTTCCGGAGACATGGGGCCTGCCCTCACGGAGCTTCCAGTCTGGTAGGGGGAGAGGACACGGACACAGACAACTACCATATGCAAGAAAACGAATACAGGTGCATACGAGACATATAAAGTGCTACATGATCAGTGGAAGGAAAGATCATGTCTTAATGGGGGGGGGGGCAGAGGAAGCTTCCTGGAAGAGGCAGCCTTTTGAGGTGGGCCTTGAAAGACATTTACCAGAAGGAGCTCTTATGGGAGGACACTGCTGGCAGGGGCAATGGGAGCCACAGGGTCCCCAAGCCAAAATAAAGGCAACTGTTTGGGACGTCAAGGCAAATGCGTGAGAGGGAGCCGGTGGCAGCTTGAACTGGCCAATAGACTATCGAAGCCTCAAATGCCAGGCTTAGGAGCTCGGACTTAAACCTTCTTCGAAGAGTTTTGTGCAGTGGAGCGACAGCCATGCCGCTGTACCGGGGCAACCAATTTGGCCGTGGCACATACGGCGGGGGAGATGGGGAAGTACCCGGAAGCTAAGATGGAATGAAAAGCTGACCTTCGGACGGTCACAGTGGGGATGACAGCCAGTGACCGACGGGCAAACCCCAGACAAAATGTGCTGGGCTGGCCCGTGAGCACGACGGCACTAACAGACGTGGCGAAGGAAGAAAGGGGAGCGCTGCTTAGTCAGGCTCAGGTAGAGATGCTCCGGGACATAGGGCTCGGGTGCTTGGGAGAGAGAGCCTGCCGCATGGTCTCACAGCTTTTGGTCTAGGTGCCTGTGAAGAGGCTGAGGGCCAGAGCACAGGGGATCAAGGGAAGACAAAAAGGAATGGAGGGGGGGGCGTCAGAAAAAGGGAGACTCAAGGAAGCCACAGAGGCACCAGAAAACCAGAGTGGGCCGCAGTGTCAAAAAGAGCAGAAAACTAGAATGTTGGGAGAGGAAAGCTTGGGCACCGAGGCAACACTTCATAGAATTACCGAAGTTGGAAGGCAGCTTGGAGGTCAATAGTCATTGCAGATGGATTCAAGGAGGCCTTCTCCAACTTCTCTTTCCCAAAAGTGACCATCTGGATCAGCTTGCTGAGAGCCTCCATAGCCTCACCTTGGGACAGTTCCCATTGGTACTTTCCTGACATCAAGCCTAATCTCTCTCGTCTCTCTTCTGTCGCTCTCTGTCTCTCTGTCTCTGTCTCTCTCCTCACATGCACCCCACTCAGCTCTGTCCTCTGGGACCATGTAGAACAAGTTCAACTCAAACACAGCATTTGGGTACCTGTTACAGTCTGGGCGGCTCGATGGTTGGCACAGTGTCCAGTCTTCTTGTCACGGCCCCTCTAGCTTTTTCTTCCCAATCTCAGACTTAAAGCTGGAACTCGGGTCACTCAGCCGTGAGTCATTTTCTTTCTGCAGCTACAGATGCCCTTGCCACTGCCTGCCTTTATTCGGATTAGAAAATGATCCAAGCAAGCCCCCGATCCAGTGGCTTCTCTGCTTCTGCTAGAGCTCCTGCAGCTGTCTGAACCCTTGGAGTCTGCCATCGCTTTGACTTCAGGTTTCCGTACTAGGTTTGGGATAGTTCCAGAACTCGGTGATCTCATTCTTCCTTCTGTTCAACCGGCCTGGAGTCCATTCTGACTCTTCCATTTCTCCTTCTGGCCATCCTCATCCCAAAGCTTTCCGCCACGCTTCCTTCCCGTGCTTCTTGGCTTTCCTCACCAGAGCCTCCCGCCTTCTTGTTCTAGAGCGCCACTCCCCACCTTTGGTGGCTATTCCAATCCAGCCCATGGGGAACCTCAGTGCCCCCTCCAGGGTCCTGTTTGCCTCCTTGCATTAGGACCTCAGGGTCACTTTCCCACTTGCCCTTGGTGCCTTTGCATATAGACCTCCAAAGTTGGTCACTGGCTCTCTTCAGGAATATTGCTTCCCCGACTCACTAGCCCCCTTACCTATTCTTCCTCCTACACTCTACTTGCTACTCTTTCCACTCTCAAGTTTAGCATAAATAGATTAGAAACTTTTCGTTTTCTGTCTCCTTTTTGGCGTTGGGCCATCAGATTTCCAAGGCTCTTGGCGAATATAGTTTACTGGTTTGAGGGACATTTGATTCCCAGTGGAGAGCTCCCTGTTTCTTTATCTTAAGCCATGGCTCCCAAATCGCAATGCTACCCTTAGACACCACCATTTGTGGCAGCAAACTAGTCCCTATATGCTCTCCTTTCTTCCCACTCCCCTATTTGGAGGCAGCAGGGATGCTGAAACGCTCTTTGGGATTTTGCCCAGGACTTGGGTACCATGGGGCAGGCTTGCTCTATTCCTTGTGGGAGCCTTTGCCCACGTGGCCAGTGGTCTTTCCCTTACTCCACTGTCACATCCTTCTGCCCTCCAGTTCTTGGTTCAGTTTAGGATTCCTCTCTCTGTCTGGATTTATTTGTTTTTTCACTTGAAGCACTTCTTCCGATAACACTTCATAAACACTTCATTCTCTCGGCACCGGGAGACTGGAGATGGCCCTTTCACTTTCTCTCCTATGATGGAGACCATCTTGCACTTTGGTCGTCCGGGTTATCAACAGAAACACCTCCCACTGCTGGGAGCTGACAATTCTTCCTTGCCTTCAGTGCTTGCGTGAGGGGAGATCTTCAGGGCTTTAGCTCTTCCTTTCTAGTTCCTCTCTTGATTAGTTCTTGTGGCTTCCTCCCGTGGCCATACATACCTATTTGTCATACTGGGGGCTCCAGTGGCCTTTTCATTTTCGTTGGGCATTTTGACTCTGTCCTAAAGCGAACGGGATCCCACGAGCAGAAATCTAATTCTAGAACTCAATCTGTTTAGACGGTAGCCTGTCCCTGGTCATATCCTTGTGCATCCCTGGCTGTTTAGTTCTTTGTGACATGAGGACATCGTTGGAGACCTCAGAAAGAGCAGTTTCAGCAGGGCAGCCATTGTAGGCTCCTTGAGGTCAGGGACTGTCTTTTGCCTCTTTCTGTGTCTCTAGTGGCTGACACACAGCAGGTGCTTAATGAATATTTTTTGAGTGTCTGAAGCCATAAGGCAAAGGATTGGAGGAGACTCTAACCTTAGCACAATCCCCTGAAAAGCAATAATCAATCTGACCATGGCCTTCCCTTGTGTCTACCCATGGTTTTACCTCAAAATCATCTCACCTTCCATTCCAATAAACTCTGCTGACATTTATTAGGCACCTACTTATTGCAGGGCACCTGTGCTGAGGAGATACCAAAATGAAAAGGATGTTACGATTGCTGTCTGCGGATACCTCTTCAAATGCTCTGTCAAGCATCATTAGGCTCTGCTAGGAATACACAGAGTGGAAGAGAGAAAAGACTTGGTCTCTTCCATCCCGACAGACAGACCAAGGAGCAAAGAAGCAGATGTGGACTAGCCGAAAGCAGGATGGGTTGCACCTTGGGAGGTGCTGGGTCTCCTTCGTGGAAGGTCTTGGAGCAAGCTATTAGGATATTGCAGGCAAGAAGTGATGAGAACTTGGACTTTGGAAGTGGCAGTGGACACGAGGGGACGACTAGGAGAGAGACTGTGCAGATAACAAGGGACAGGACAGGGGGAGTGGGAAGGATGAGTTGAATATGACACCCAAATTTTGAATCTAGGTAAAGTGGGAGTTGGGAAGGGGCAGTCTAGCAGACAGGTCAAGCTGAATTTCCTCTTCCAGAAACCCAGCTGCTCTTCCCCCAGGAAGTTAGACTTGACTGACATTTCTTCTGAGATCCTTTCCATTTATTCTAGATCTTGTCAGCTTTCTTAGTACAAACATGTCTACTGGATTTGGGGCTCCCAGAGTTCCATATGAATGTAGGGTAGGAACCAATGAGAGCCTAGTAGCCCTAGGGCCTAATTGTGACAGTTTGTCACAATCACTTCCTCATGCCAGGGGACACGTCCACCATCTCACCCGTGGATTCCTTTTACAATTTTAATAAGGATTCGAGGCATGAAATAATGAAGAGCAAAATGAGCAGAGCCAAGAGAATATTGGATACTGTAACAGCAATAGTTTCTTTTTTCTTAAATAATGCAACTCTTGTATTTTTTTAACGTAAAACATTTCCTTATCAGTTATTTTGGACAAAGAGACTCGAAGAAAAGAAAAAAAAATGAAAGTAAGTGAAAAATAGCATGCTTTGGTCTATATTCAATCAATATCAGTACTTTCTCTGGAGGTAGATAGTAGGCTTCATCTTTAGTCCTTTGGGATTATCTCGGATCACCGTATTGCTGAGAATAGCTAAATCATTCACAGTTCATCAAACAATGTTGCCGTTACTTTACAATGTTCTCCTGTTTCTGTTCACATCACTCTGCATCAGTCTGTGTAAGTCTTTTCAGGCTTTTCTGAACTCTTTCTGCTTGTCCTTTCTTACAGCATAATAAGATTCAATCATAATCAGAAAACACAACTTGTTCAGCCGTTCCCCAATTGATGGCTATCCTTTGATTTCCAACTCATAGCCATCACAAAATGAGCTGGTAGAAATATGTTTGTACAAATAAGTCCTTCCCCCCTTTTGTGGATGTCTTCGGGATAGACATAGCAGTGGTATTACTGGATCAAAGGGTATACGTGATTTTATAGTCATTTGGGTAGAATTCCAAATTGCTCTCTAGAATGGCTGGAGCAGTTTATGACTTCACCATCAGTGCATCAGCATCCCTGTTTTCCCACATCCCCTCCCACATCCGTTTTCCTTATTTTTGTCATTTTAACTACTCTGATAGGTGTAAGTTGGTACCTCAGTTTTAATTTGCATTTCTCTGATCAATAGTGATTTGGAGCTATAGATAGCTTTGATTTCTTGTCTGGATATGTTCATATCCTTTGATCAATTGAGGAATGACTTGTATTTTGATAAATTTGACTTCATTCTCTCTCTATTTGAGAAATGAAGCCTATTTTGCAAAAAATCTCTTCGTTTTCTGCTTTTCTTATGATTTTGGTTGCATTGGTTTTGTTTGTGCAAAGCCTTTTTAATTTTATATAATCAAAATGATCTATTTTGCATTTTTTTAATGCTCTCTATATTTTCTTTGGTCCTAAATAATTCCCTTATCCATAAATGTGACAGATAAACTATTTCATGCTTTCTTAAAGCAATAGTGTTTTAAGAACACTTTGATGACTAACTCAATTTGAGTATTATAAATACTCAAATCAACTAAAAAGACTTGGGAAGGAAGATGCTATCTGCCTTCAAAGAAATGATAAGTAGAAGTATGGATAGTATCATTTTACTATATATATGTTTATATTCACACAAACACACACACACACACTCTTGTGCCTAATGATAGCTATCTCTAGGGTAGGGTGGGGTGGGGTGGGAGGGAAAAAAATAGAAAAAGGGCACAGCAGAAAATAAAAGAAAATTTAGCAGGAAGCAGAGGAACTTTGAAAATGATGTGCAGTACTTTTTTCTTCCCCCCCCCCCGCCCCCAAAAGCAAATAGTGTAAAGTGGAAATTCATGGTTTTATAGAGAATTCTCTTTTGATTCCGGGTACACAGAAATGTTGTCTTTTTTTTTTTTTTTTTTTTTTGTCTTTAGGTATTTAAGGTCAAAATGAACACTAATCAAAAAGGACTCAAGGTCATCACCCCACGTCTGTTAATACTCAGCCATTGGGCAGACTCAGTATCCTGTGCTTAGGAAAAGGCCCATTTGTATGTTGCTCAGGCCTGTACCCGGCCTTGCCTTGGAGGCGACCAAGTATGTGACGCTAAGAAAGGGCAGGGGGAAGGGGAGGATGGTAGCTCAGGGGCACCTTGCTTTCTGGGTCTTGGTGGCTAGGAGGGAACTCTATTCTCCTTTCCTCACAAAGTGGGAGTGGGGTAACAAGAAGACCTTGCACCTTTCACAGAGCAGGGGCCCAGTGGTTGGTGGGATCAGGGGCCGGTCCTTTTCAAACAAGTCCAACCTCTCATGGGGGGGAAATGCTTTTATTGGCCAAGAACAAACCATTCATTTACACAAACTTACAACCTGGCTTATATATACAGTATGTATACTTGATATACACAGAGTAGCTCCACCAAGCTGCAGTAAGGTTGTGCTCCCACACTTGGCATCTGCTGGGCGTACTTGGACCACCTGCACTGAGTCACAGAGATATCCTGGCCAAGTAAGAGGTTCCGGGTGCCCCAACCCTTCTTGGAGGGACCCCGTGGGGTTTGAAGAGCAGAGTGCAGAGACCTAGTACGTGGGCCTCCGCCCTCCTACAGAGGAGCAGAACCTCTCCTGGCTCCTGGATGGGGTGCGGCCCAGGCTCGGCTGCCATTAGCACCAGCACCAGCACCCTCCTGTTCCAAGCTCCTTCCCACAGCCTTGCACTGGTGCATCCAGACCCCAGCTTACACCAGCACCTCCGCCCTGAGCTCGACACCAAACTTGGGGGACAGGAAGATTTCGGAAGGTGGGGGGCGCTCCCTTTGGCCTATGTTGCCAGCTTGCTGTTGGGGAAGTAGAGGGCGGTGACCGGGACAAGACCTTGGACCGTGGGTCACCCTCCTGCATCCCCCTCCTGAACCCCCCAAGCTGGAAGACCAGCACTAGTTCAAGCCCCCTATAGAAAGGATTCAGTTTATGGGACCTTTGCCCCTTCTTCCCCTTTAGGTGCTAGTCTCTCCCGTGGGGATCCCGGGCCTTTCCTTCTGGGAGCCTAGCTCAGGGCAGACAGGAGTGCTCAGCTGACCTCTTTTCACTTGAATAAAGCTGAAACGGCTGCAACCCACATGGAGGTTACATCTCACTTTGGTTGAATAGCAGATTTATTAAAAATGGGTTAAATAAAACCTATATGGTGACTATTTATAACATGGCCCACAGAACCAAGGCCCATCTGGGTCTGGGTTGCTGTGAGCTAACAGAGCCAGAATCCTCAAGGAGGATGGGAAGTCCCAGTGAGGCTAATTTAACTTTCTTCTTGGGGCGTAGACAGGGCTGAGAAGGACTCCAAACCCACTGCACCAACCTCCCTGGCTCCACAGTCACTGAGGGTGGACGTACAAGAAGCTGCTTGGGCGTTAGCTGGACAAAGGAAGCCCCTCGAAGAAGGGCCCACTCCACGCTTGTTGATGGATCCTGGGACCCAGCACACAGGAGGCACTTCAAAAATGTGTGCCGGATCAATTGAAATCAGACGCGGCAGAAGCCGGCAGGACGATGAGGGGCCAAGCAGGGAGTCCTGGACACCTCTGGGCTCTGGACCATGCTGCTGGGACTGAGCTACAGCCTCTGCAGTCAGCTGGACAAGCCACATCCCATTTTTTGCCTTAGTGGTCATGATGTGAAAGTCAAAAGACCCTCAGGATCCATGGCGGGGTTGGGGGTGGGACGATGAGGCAGAGTGGGGATTTCAATCCGTCCTCTCGTCTTCCAGCCTTCGGGGAAAGTAAAGAGAGGGTCAGTGGGACGCATTTCTAACTTCTCCTAATTCCTTTGACCGTGAAGGAACTTCCAAACAATCCCACGGTCATGGGCCTCTCATGGATCATATCGGTCCCATCCATACTGCAAAGAGCATGTGGGCAGAGACTGTACCCCATCCTCCCCGGGGAGACAGCGCCTAGGTGCTCTTGACAGAGATCGCCTGGGGCACCCTATGCCATGTTGCACCCCATAGTTTGCGCTGAGAGAGAGGGAAGGGAGCCCCTTCCTGGCGTCTTACTCCCAATCCACCAGCTTCAGGAAGGTCTTTTAGGTCAGAGAATCTGGAGCTCTCCAAGGTGCTTTCCAGTGTCATCTCCACTTCTCTTCTGTGTCTCTCCTTGGACATCAAGTGGGGCCCTTTGGGCCTTCAGTGCCCTCATAGCCCACAGGAGGTAGACACATTCAGTTAGTGTGATGAGTCAGGAGCAGGGACCAGTAGCCCTGCTTGACCCAACACCAAGTGGACATAGGGTCTGAAGGTTAATGGCTCCCTTCTCTCGGTGCTCCCGGGCTGGCTTGTGCTACCTGGAAGTACTGGAGCTCTGAATTTCTTCAGTAGGTTTTTGGTGCCTTTCTCCTGTGGGCTGGCAATTTGAGAGGCCCACTTGGCTGCCCGAGCTGGGATAGAGTGAGCTCTCATATGTCCAGCCATCCAAGAGATTCCAATCGAGCTTTCCAGGAGGCAGGAGACCCACGCTGGGTTGGTGGCTGCAGGGCCCTTGGTCCAAAGGACGCAACTAGCTTCTGTGAGATGGTGGCAGCTCTTGCCACTTGGCCATAGAGACACAAGCCATGTGTCTATCACCGTTCAGCGGCCCCAGTGCAGGCTCTGCCCTGATGGAAGAGCCAGGCATGATGGGAGTGAGAGAAAAGCTTCAGCACATTCAAGAAGATGAAAGCCCCCAGCTTGGTGGACAGCCTTGGTCTGCTCCGGTTTATCCACAGGGCTAAGTAACTTAAGGGAATGGTTGTCACTGAGCAAGAGCGACTTTCTAGAAACCAGAGAATGACTAGCTGTGAACCTATAGTGGAGCTTCCTCAAAGCCCATTGGCTGCAAGCCTCGAAACCAGGTGAGGGAATCGAGGCCCTGAGGAGGCAAAGCAACTTGGCCAACATCCCATTTGTAGTAGGCAACAGAAGCATGATTTGAATCCAGTTCCCCTCCATCCAGGGCCAGTTTCCCTTCTACTCCCACTTAGGAGTCCTACTGTACTGCCTAGTCAATGCTCAGTTAGGGGGTCTTCTGGGAGCTGAAAACTAATGCGACTTCTGGGCCAGATCGTGGACGCCCTTGGGGGCCCGAGACTCAAGAGGGAGTCAGTGAGCCACTCTATTTAGTATCCACGTGGAACTCTGAGTTACTAGAGGCTTCTGGGCTAGTTCACATGAGTAAGGTTTAGCCTCTGGGATCCTTGGCCTTGAAGGGATGACCAGGAGTCAACTGGTCCAATCTCCGGCCAGCAGGCACCAGCTTCTAAGCAGAAGGAAAGCCTTTTGTGCGTTGTCACATCGAATGAGAAAAGCCTTGGTCTCAGGCTAAGAGCCCGATTCAATGGGAGTAGACTCTTTGGTTGGGAGAATGGGAGCCATGGCCAGGGTATAGAGATGGACTCTAGGGGTGTGTAGGGAAGCACGGCCCAATCTCAGGATGGTACTGAGAGCTGAGGATGGCTCTGGAAAGCGCGAAAAAGGCCATGGTCCCATCGGTGGCGCCCAGCCTGCAGTATGTGGGGTGGGGGGAGGAGCCGACTCCAGGACGGAGACTGAAAACCAAGGGAAGGCCTCCTCTCAGCCCAAGCAGGCAGCCACGATGGAGCCTGCAGGCTGTCAGAGCTGAGTAGCCGGCACAGCCTTCGGCCCATAACATGAGCACCCCTGTGGGCTGGTGGGATGCGGGGTGCCTGCTTTTGTTCCTTCACAGTGCATCTTGGCAAAGTCCCAGAAGCAGAGATTCAGAGGAGGAAAGCCATCTAGTACAAAGCCCTCATCTTGCAGATGGGAAAGTAAAGTCCACTGGAAAGGACCATGGGAGTCCCCTAGCCCAAGTGAGACCCAGAGATGCCGAGGAAGAGACTTGGCAAGCGGTAGAGGTGGGCGCCAAACTCAGAGTGCTAACGGGCCCATGCTCTCTGCCATAGTGACTCTTGCTGGTGCCCGGGGGCCCGAGGGCAAGGGTCCCAGCCGAAGGCCTCTTTGGCAGCTCCCTCCCTGGCTCTTGGCCCGGCTGGTTCCTGCCCTGAAGCGCTGGTGGGTTCTGAGTTCTGAAGGCCACAGACCTGTGGGTGACCCCTCATCCCAAACCTAGTGGCACCGAGTCTATGAAGATCTGCCTGGCCTTTCCAAGGCCAGCGCCCCACCCGCCGCCTCCCCCAGGTCCCAGCAGACCGGCTCGCCCGAAAGCCGCTAGTCAGGGAATAAATAGACTGTGAGCGACTGGCTCTCGCCCTCTCTCCCCTGTCTCTCCTCGGCCGGAATGCGCCTACGTTTCCGTCCAAAGCAGTGCAATGGTGGGGTGGCCCCAGGTGTCCTGGCCTCCCAGCCAAGGAGAGTCTAGGAGGCGGGGGCCTCGCCTAGCCGGATGGCTCCAAAGAACGTGCTGTGCTTGCTCATGTTTATGGAGATGTCGGCGTGCACCATCTTGACGGCGATCTTCTGGTGGGCCCTGAGGAGGCACACACCCGCCGTGTAGCACGTGTTGTAGTTGGTCTTGCCCGTCTCGATGCTCCGGGTGCACTGTAAGAAGGGCTTTTCATCCACCACCACCTCATAGCTGGCAAAGTCCGTGAAGTTGATGTAGTAAACCTAGGGGGAGAGGGGACAAGGAGGGGTGAGACGGGGCAGGGCTGTACGGGCGTCTTCCTGGAGGGAGAACCGGGCCCTGCCAGGCTGAGGGCTGGGCCGGGCCAGGCCGCCCAAGCCTTCTGAGGGCCTGGCTGGGACGGGCTAGAACAAGCCGCCCTAAGGCTTTGGAGGGCCGAGCTGCCAACACACAGGCAGGGCAGCACAATGTTTCTGGTCCTCCCTTTGGTAGCTCTGGGCTGACCACTGACTTGTTGTGTGATCTTAGGGAAATCACTTCCTGTCTCTGGGCCTCAGGTGCCTATCTGCAAAATGACAGGGCTAGAACGGCTAATCTCCCAGCTACCTGTGTCCAGCCCTGACAAGCCCAGGAGCTTCCTTTCACCCAGGGAAAGTTCCCTTGAGGCCAGTTGGGGGTGGGGGCTCCCCATGAGACTCTCTCCTCTAACGGCCCCTTGGACTTGCCTTGGGGTGTTCCCTTCCTAGTCTAGGCAGTGCAGACACCCCAGGGCAGCCCTTTGATGCTGATTTGAGGAAAGGAGGAGCCCCAGAGAGGCAGTCAGGCAGAGGAAATGTGGAGGCCAGGTTCTTGATTCTAGCTCTCAAGATGAACTTTCCCATCTTCTTCCTCTCCTCTCCTCCCTCCCCCTTTTCCCTCCACTTCCTTCCTTCCTTCCCTCCCTTCCTTTCTTCCTTCCTCTTTTCCTTCCTCCCTTCCTCCCTGCTTCCCTCTAACCCTTTCTTCCCTTCCTTCCTTCCTTCCTTCCTTCCTTCCTTCCTTCCTTCCTTCCTTCCTTCCTTCCTTCCTTCCTTCCTTCCTTCCTTCCTTCCTTCCTTCCTTCCTTCCTTCCTCCCTCCCTCCCTCTCTGTCTCTCTGCTCTGTTTCTGTCTGTCTCTGTCTCTGTCTCTGTCTCTGTCTCTGTCTCTCGCCCCTGCTTCCTGCTGGTCTGGTTTTGTAGAGGCCGTGGAGTTCAACAACAGAGGCTAAGTAAGTCCTCCTCCCTCTTCAGCCTCAGGCCCGGAAAACAAGTGCAGATCCATGACCCTGGTGGCCAGGCAGCTGAGCTCATGAGCATTTGTCCTTTTCCGTGGGCCCAGGTGAGAGCTGTCCAGGATTCACACGCCCACACTCTGGAAGGGGTAATAGACGGCCGTCCCATGGCAAAGACAGGCCTGGCTCTGCTTTAGTGCCAGGAGCAGGCCCAGAAGTGAAGGGCCGGGCATGGGGCCAGGCGGCAGCACCCTTCCTGGGGCTCTTCGGGAGCCGGCTGGCCGCTGGTTGAGGATGTTGTCAAAGGTGATCCCAGCTCGGACCAGCCGCTGTCTGCGGTCCCTCTGAATCTCGTGATTCCCCCAGCAGAGGAGTGGGTTCAGAACTCAGAACAGACCCCGGAGCCTGGCTGGGCCAGTCCTTTGAGCCCCTTCTCTGGCCGGGCTCCTCGTTACTCAGCTGCTCTAGCCATCTCTTGGTCTGGCACCCTAGAGGAAGCCCCAGCTCTAGGCTCTCTCACTTGTCCCAATAGAGACGCCTGAGGTGTGGGCAAAGAAAAAAAGGGGGGCTTCAAAGAGAGATGGGGAGGGGGGAAGGAGAGACAGAGATGGAGATGGGGAGAGGACCAAAGGGGAGAGAAAGGAGGTAGAGGGAGGGAGAGACAGAGACAGAGACACAAAGAGATGGAGACAGGGAAATAGACAAACCCCTTGAGGAAAGGGGTGGAAAGTGGCCAGAAAGGGCCCCAGGGTATCTTCCTGCTCTGTCCCAGCCTGAGTGCCCTTCAGACACAGGTCAAGCTAGGACAGGTGGGCACCCAGACGCCCTCGTGGCACCTCGCTGGGACACGGGCCGCAGCTTCCAGGATGCCACGTTCATTGTTGTGTGTCTGGGCCTGGCTGGCACACGGTAGCAGCCGCACACTCACCAGTCTAACATGTGGGCTCACTGAGGCAGAGCAGCCTTGGCGAGGGGGGCGGGCACCATGTTTCAGAGTCCCTCCCACAGACTGTTCAGAGAAAACCGCACTGTGGAGGCACCAGGGATTCCCCCCCCCCCTTGGTACATCAGGTCTGAGAGGGCCCGGAGCTCCTTCTTTAATCCGTTGTGGGATGGAACCCCAGGCCTTGCTGGCATACCAGGCTCATGGTGCAAGGCCATGGACTTAGGCCACGACATGCATGTGTGTGCACGCGCACACACACACACACAAGGATAAATACATGAAACAGACACGCACCTGTACCCACATCTGTGCCCGCCCACCCCCCCCAACTCCAGGAGAGGATGAAGCTGGCAGGCTGTGGAGGAGGGATGAAGGCACCATCGGAGGTTTCCATGGGCTGACGTGTGGGGGGGGGAGCCCTTGGGGACCTCGCTGCGGGGACCACTCTTGGGCCATCTACATGGCTCGCCAGACCTCTCTTCTCTTTGGTTCTTCCCTCCCCCAAAGAGTGCCACCTCCCTTCCCCAGTTGAGTTTCCCTCAAAGCCCAATGGTTACTCCGTGGCCTGCCGTGGCTGGCGCCACAGTGCCCCTCTGTGCCTGGTGTGGGATCTGCATTCTGCATCTAGGAAAGGAGTTGGGCCTAAGACCGTACTCACTTCTACCTGACTATAGATGAAGTAGGTGCCGTCCACCAGTACCTCCAGCTCCCCACTGCGGGGGTGCAGTTTAAACACCTTGGGGTTCATGGTGATGCGAGACCAGTCATTGAGTACTCCACCTGAAAGATCTCAGTATGAGAGAATGGCAGTCACTCAGTACATGTCAGAAAAACAGCACCGTCACCCAACCCACCACGGCCGCCCGACTCCCTCAGTTCCATCCTCTCCCTCAGAGGCACCACAAGGCCAGTGGGGACAGAGCGCCCAGCCCCGGGCTTCCTCCTCCTCCCCTCAGAGAGATCACTCCAAGGTCAAGTTCATACGGGGTGAGCCAGGCCTCTGGGGTCCACCATCTTCTCAGCTCTGAGACCTAAGTCTTTTGATTTGGAACCAGAGGACTTCGGATCTGATTCCCACTCAGCCTCCCCTTCGGAGCAGAGTGGCACCGGGCAGGCCCGGACCAGAGTCCCGCTGGAGCCTTCAGTCTCTTTGTTGAGAGGCAAACCAAGGAGGTCAAAGTGGATGATCTGTCAGGTTCCTGCTCGGGGATTCTCTTACTTTTGTGACTTCCTAAGAGGGATCTGAGAGCTGGGTCTTCCTTATCTTGGGGTGGGTTTATGTATGGGGGTGTGAGCTTCTGTGTGTGTGTGGGGTGTGTGTGTGTGTGTATGTGTGTGTGTATGTGTGTATGTGTATGTGTGTTTGCGTATGTGTATGTGTGTGTATATGTGTATATGTGTGTGTATATATGTGTGTATGTGTGTGTATATGTGTATGTGTATATGTGTGTGTGAGTGTGTATGTGTATGTGTGTGTATATGTGTGTGTATGT
The DNA here is from genome assembly GCF_048593235.1 of Sminthopsis crassicaudata. Classification (NCBI taxonomy): domain Eukaryota; kingdom Metazoa; phylum Chordata; class Mammalia; order Dasyuromorphia; family Dasyuridae; genus Sminthopsis; species Sminthopsis crassicaudata. The sequence goes on along the minus strand of NC_133623.1, from coordinate 2,840,750 downwards.
GTGTATGTGTATGTATATGTGTGTGTGTGTGTGTGTTTCCATAGCTTCCTAGATCTAGAACTAGATGAAACCCTGAAGATCATCTATTCCAATCCCTAGCCCCTCCCCATTTTACAGATGAGGAAACAGGCCTGTGCAATTGAAATGCCTCGTTTAGGCCACATGAAAACCAGGGCTCACCCTTCACTTGGCAACCCTCTTCCTCCTATGCTTTTCTAAGTAGGCCTATTGGTCCACGGGTGTTCATTAAGCACTTCTCCTATGTGTCAAGGCTGTGCCAAGGGATGGGGATGCGCTAAAGAGGGCCCTTGCCCTCAAGGGGGAAGCCAGCCTGCAGATCACTGCAGAAGGGCAGCCGGGGACAGAGCCCGGGCGGCCCCCACATCCCACAAACTTGGCTTTACGTGAGAATTCCCTGAAACTAGCTGACGAGAACATTGCTTGCTACCATCAGCCAAAGGAAGAGAGCCCCTGTGCGAGCGGGCCTTGCTAACTCCCCAAATGGGGCACGGCAGGAAGGGCATTGGACGGCAGCGGGCAGGTGTCTGCACTGAGGCCTTATGGGTGCCCCTCTTATGCAGGCTGAGTGAAGTGGGCAGGGGGCACATTCACTTGAGGTACAGATCCAGAGCTGTTTGTGGATGGAAGGTGGGCTCAGAATACAGGAAGAAACTAGAGATGGTGGGGGGGGGGCTTCTGGGAGAGGCTGGAGGAGGGAGGAAGGGGGAACTGGGGCTGAGAGCTGAAGTATGCTCAGGACCCAAAGGGGCAGTGAGGGGGAGAGCCTCCGGCTGCTTCTTCTGGCCAAGGAGCTTACGGAACCATAGAGATGATAGGTGCCCACTCTGCTCACTCATTTTGCCCCGACAGGGAGCTCGGGCCTGTTTCCTGGTGCCTCGGTGTGAGGGCGGCCCCCACTCCCTAAGACCTTCCCCACAGGAGGAAGAGCCTGGGGATTGCCTCTGGCCCTTCCTTCTACCCAGACCACTATCATTTGAAATAAGACTTCCCAAGCGGATGGGAAAATCCTTAGACTTCCTGTCCCTGGGGGCACCTTTTCCCAAAGCCTGTTGGCCAAGCTTCTCCCTGAGGACTGCTGGAAGAAAGGATTCTACCATCTGATTTTAGGGAGTTCACTGAGGGGGCCTCCTTATCTCATCTACTTGGGGACTGGGAGCTAGGTCCAAGGACCAATTCCAAGCCTCCGCCTGAAGCCTAGAGCAGGGCAGGCAGCTTGCCAGAAATGGCGCGGGGTGCTCTGAGGGCCAGGGAGCTGGCGCTGCTCAGAGATCTTCCCACCTCCTCCCCCTCTGGAAGCCTGGGGCCAGATGCCCCATGTGGAGAGAGCAGAGGAAGGGAAGTCCCCAGGCTAGGTCCTCCTCTGTCAAAGCAGAGAGGAATCCTCCTCCTTGGGGTGTTGCCCCAAAGACATGGGGAAAGTCAGAGAAGCCTGTGTGGGGCCCCCAGAGGTGGGTGGCGGGGCCTGCCGGAGCTCCTCGGGGAGGGGCTGGCTCACTGCTTCCCTCCAGCTCCGCCACTGGGACCTAAAGGCCTTCCTTCCAGCTAACATCACGTGGCTCTGTGGCGGCGTGTGCATGTGTGTGTTCCTGAATGTCTTGGGCAGGTGCAGCTCATGGGTTAGAGGAAGACCAAGGCCTGGGGGAGGAATTACTTCCCTGGGGAAGGAGGGAGAGGAGGAGGGCTGGGGGAGCTGGCCTCACCCAGAGCACCTCCTGAGATTCTTACCATTCTTCACTTGGATGGCAGAGCCTTGGCCTTGGAGATGCACCACGGCGGGCTGCAAGGGAGAGAAGGGCAGAGTGGATGCTGAGGGCTCATGGGCCGAACCTCCTGCACTCTCACCCCAGCCCCCTTTGTCTGGCCCAGAGGGAGGGTGAGGAGGGGCTGGTGGGGGAAGCTCGGAGAAGGAGGAGAAGGCTTCCTTCCACACGTGGCCAGACTCAATTGGCCACACAATGGGAAGGCATCTGTATTGGTGAAGCCCAGGTACTGCTGGGAAAGGCAGGAGGCCTTAGCATGGGGGCACCAGGGCTGCTCCCATCTGCTGAGGACCAAGGAAAGGCCCGCGAGGGCCACTCAGACACCTTGGACACTTCCCGCATTCGAGGTGGGGTGGCCCGGACAGGGATGAGTCCCCAAAGCCGTGGCTGCCCATTGGACTGGCATGGTTGGCACAGCAGCTGTGGCCTTGGCACTGCAGTCAGAAGACCCTGGGAGGCACCTTGGGCTCACCTTCTCATTGGGAGGGGAAGCTGAGGGAAGGAGGGGAAGGAGGGAAGGAAAGGAGTGAGGAGCAACCCCGGTTCTTGTCGCCCTCTGACTCACCTGGATCTCTCGAGCTCCAGCCTTGTCGGTTGCACCTGGAAGAGATAGCGGGGCTTCAGGTCGGTAGCGGCAGCCAGGCTAGCCTGCTTGGGCCCTAGTGGCAGCGCCAGTCCGACCTTCCTTCTGCCAGATGGCGGCTCCAGCAGCAGTTCCCTGGAGGGGAGCCCCCCTCCTTCCAGGCCCCACCAAAGAGCCGCCCTCAGGGCCCAGGGCTTAACAAATTTCCCAGGCCAGGAGCCTCAATGGCCACGCTTTGGGCAAGAGGAGCTGTGGGGGCCTAGACACTGAGGTTTGAGTCCCAGCTCCATCACTTACTAGTTCCAAGTCCCTGCTCCTCTCCAGGGACTCAGTTTCCTTCCCTGTTAAAATGACATTGCTGCTTGCCTTGACTGCCGTAGATTAGCCATGTTTAGTGGTGTGGAGGCCACCCAGCATCCCGTAGCTAGCACATTGTGGGCTTGATGGGGGAGGCTGGGGACAGGAGGCAGCTCCAATGAGCCCAGACAGAGCTCCCCATGAGCCTTCACTCACGGGAGGCCTCCATCACCGGGGAGACAGGGGAGATGCTGTGGGGATTCTCTTGGAGGCTTGGCCCTGCTCCTTCTCCAGGGGGAAAGGATCTCAGTTTCCACTCCCTGCCCATCCCTGACCACTTGCCAACTGCTTTTGCTTTTGGGGGCTGGCCAAGAAGCTTCTATTTTCATGGACCAAAATTCTGCTGGTAACCGGATCCAGCACAGCTTTGAGCTCCGCCATCCCCCACTCGGAGGCCACCCCGAAGCCCGCCATTCCCCATTCTGGGTGCTCAAACCCCTTCTAGCTTTCGGCAGGAGTCTTATCAGCATTTGGGACTCAAAGCTGCGAGTCCCTTTCTCTGCTGGGAAGCCTCAGGCACGTGGTCACACCGGAGCCAGATGCACAGAGAGGGCAGGAGGCCCCTGGTGGACAAGCCCCTTTACCCCCCAGGCTCAGGCAGCTCTGGTCAGCTTCTCCCCAAACGCCCCAAGCTGAGTGAAGGGCAAGAGGCTCCCGCACCCCCACTTCCTCACCACAGTTCCTCTGGCTACAGAGAGGGGAGACAGAGGCACTCACCTGAGGGGCCTTGCAACCCTGGGGGGCCTTGAGGCCCGGGGGGCCCAGGGGGGCCAGGAGGTCCCATGACTGTTGTGCCGGGGATGCCAGGGATTCCTGGGATGCCTGGAGGCCCCTGGGGGCCTGGAGGCCCAGGGGGTCCTGGGGGACCGTTTGGCCCAGGAGGGCCGGCCTTTTTTCCTGAGAAAACAAAAGCAAACCAAGATTTGACATCAGACCATTGTCGAGCATCTGGGGCAAACTGATACACTGCTGCCTTCTCCTTGGTCTCTGCCTCCCAATCTGTTACCCTTCTGGGGCCTCAGACAAGGCTCGGGGCAATGTGCCCACCTTCTGAAACTCAGGCAGGCGTGGGGCTGCTAACCCTTCATGGGCCTGAAAATCCCAAGGCAGTCTGGGAAAGCCAGCCTCCCTTTAAGTCTTGTCCGGGTTGTGCCTTTTTAGTCAGTCCACCACAATCTCAAGGTCTCCCACCCTTCAGCTCAGGCCTTCGAACATTTCTGCTCATGCCACACGAGGGAATGAAGTGGCTGGCTTGGAAGGCACGTGACAGGGGCTGGCCTGTGGGGGAGGGCAGAGCCAGGGCAGTTGGTGGGGCAGGGAAGCTGCAAAGCCAAAGCTAAAGCCTTGCTGGACGGGGCAGCTTCCGAGGGCAGACTCTCTGCCACGTTTACTCATCACAGAGGGTTTGCCTTTGGGCACGTGGCTGGAAGCTTCTGGCTCCCCGGGCCTCCTCCAGGGAGGCAGGCCTTGGGCAGCAGCATGTGGCATTGCTACAGAAGGGCCCTGCCACGGAGAAGCAGTCGCCTTGGGCCTCCCAGGCCTCGAAGAACCCTCGGCAGGGAGGCTGGGGGGAGGGGGGGGAATGACGACACTCTGCCTTTGGCATCCAGGATGCACTTTTGGAGCCTGGCTCGCTCTCTTTAGAGCTGGGGACCCTTGGGCAAGCCAATTTATCTCCCTCACCCTCAGTTTCTCCATGCTCAAAACGAGTGCACTAGATGAACTTCAACCCCCTTCATCTCCCAAATCCTATCTGCCCTGAGATGGCAATGCACGGAAAGCGTGCTTTGGAGTCTTTCTGGAGGAGCAGTGCGGCGCCCCTGGGCGAGGTGAGGAGGCGGTGGGAGAAGAGAGGCCCGTTCAGCTGCCAGCAGGTCAAAGGCAGCCAGGGACCGGGACTGGGATGGGGTTTGGTCTCCAATGCGAAAGGCATTGCATTTCTGGTCGGGACTAAATTTGGGGCCAGTCCGGCACTGATCAGTCACCAACTCTGGGCAATCCTGCATCTACAACATGTCTCACATTCGCCCCTTTCTCACTACTTGTGTGGCTACTGGCCTAGTCTGGGCTCAGGAAGCAGGAAGTCGGTGGGAAGGGCCTTGGAGCCAATGAGGACACCAAGACCTCTCAACCCCTCCCATCAAGGAGACCTCATCAGTGCCGGAGAAAATGTCCGGCCTGGTGTGACAGGGAACGGGGGACAGCTGAAAGATGGGAGCAAAGGTTTCAGCCTCTACCTGGCTCAGCAAGGAGGGTGCCCCTCCTGACCCTTTCTGCCTGGCCTAAAAAGTGGGCAGAGAAGTAAAGCCAAGAGTGGGAGTCAGAACAGACTGAGGCTTATGGTCAGTGGGGTGTTTTGGGAGGTGGCTGGCTTGCCACCGCCAAAGACCTTTGAGCAGAGTCTTTGATCACCGTGGAGAATCTGAGTTTCTAAGGTCCCTCTTGGCTGTGACATTCAATGTCACTAAGAGAAGAGGGAAAGCGCGGGAGCTAAGAAGCAAGGGGCATATGTGGAGGCAAGTCAGGGGCCTCACATGGCCTTTGCTTCCTGACTATGGGAAGAAAAACCCTGAAGAGTAAAGAGCAAGTGGGCAGAAAGGGAAAGTGAGGAAATAAGAGAGGAAGGGAACCCACAGTGCCTTAACTCAACAGGGACCTTGCCTTGAAGGGAATCTCACCAGGGAATCATTGCTTCTCTTGACTGGAGGGTGGCTTTCCGGAAAGGCCCTTGGGTTTCTCATGACTTAGTCTGGTTTAATGCTAGAAGTGCAGAGCCTGGAACATAATAGATGCTCAGCAGTGCTCGCTGATTGAGGGAGTCTACTGCAGTGGGGTCACGGCAATGACGCCGAAGATGGCCAAGGCCCAGCGGCCACCTTGGGAAGCTAATTATTGCATGTCACATAGGAGAAAATCATTCAGCCACACACACCAGAAAGAAAAGCAAATGAGGAGACCTTACCCTTTTTCTTGTTTTTAACTGGGCCTGCAAAGAGAAGAACAAAGAAATTAGAATCCCTTGATGTTCCCGGGGAGGGTCAAGGTTTCAAGGCCTCCAAGTCATGTGGCAAAGCCTTCACTTTGATCTTCCACCCACCCTGTGAAGGGGGGAGACGTCTCCCTGTCTCTGCAGCTCTTGATACTCTTGCTTCTCTTAGCTGCCCTGGTATTGCCCTCCCCTGCTTCCACTTCTCTCTGTTCCTTCTCGGGCTCAGATCATCATCCACTAACGGGCAGTTTCCCGCCACCTTCACCATAACTTGCTGCTCTAGTTTCCCCCTCACCTGCTGAGGTGCAGTTCTCCGTTACCATCTTCCACGTCCACAGACCCAGGCTCAGTTCTCTCCTGAACTCCGTTACCCACTGGACAGCTCCACCCGGCCATCTGCCAACATCTCAAAGCCCGCGTGCCCAAAAGGGGGACTCCTTATCTTCTCCCTCAAACTCATGTCTGTTGAAGATGCTACCATAGTCCCAGAAAGTCAGGTTTTATACCTATAAATGGGGGGGTGTCTTGGGGGGAGGGGGTTGAGAGTGGAAAAAGTCTAAGAAGCCCAGCTTTCTAGCATCCCTTCACATATGAGTTCGCTCCCCTCCCTGTTCCTTTCCCACTTCTCTCCACTCCCATCCTAGTGTAGGGCTCCTGGAGGGATCCTTGTCTGCCCCCAGGCTCCCCCTTCTCTAACCCAGCCCTTCTAACATCCCATCTTTGGTTAAAAACAAAAACAAATTTGAAAAACTAATTTACACTTTGTTTATCCTGAATGTAACCTCAATGTTTCCATCCAAACAGGGCTTGATATGAAAATGTGACCTTCTGTTATATAGTTTGTTCTGCAAGTGTGTTTGATATTTCACAGCACAAGCCTTGTTTGTTCCATATGCCCTTCTGAACTTCTTTCTCTCATTTGTGGTGTGAGTGTGTGTGTGTACGTGTGTGTGTGTGTGTGTGGGGGGTGTATGTGTGTGAGTGTGAGTGTGTGTGTGGTATGTGTGTGATGTGTGTGTATGTGTGTGTTGTGTGTGTGAGTGTGTGTGTGTTGTGTGTGTGAGTGTGTGTGTGTACGTGTGTGTGTGTGTTGTGTGTGTGTGGTGTGTGTGTGTGTTGTGTGTGTGTTGTGTGTGTGTGTGTTGTGTGTGTGTGAGTGTGTATGTGTGAGTGTGTGTGTGTTGTGTGTGTGTGTGTGTGTGTGTGGTGTGTGAGTGTATGTGTGTGTGTGTGTGTGTGTGTGTGTGTGTGTAGGGTTTAATGTGGACACGACTGGTGACAAGGGTCACCAACTGCCATTTGCCTATGGATTCAAAGAAAGCCTCATAGATGGAGGGATGGTTTCCCCAAGCCTGGGTTTACTTGGAGACTCTACCCCTTCTCCTCCAAAGCCTTTGGGCCCCAATATGGCCACCTAGCAAGAGTGGGCACAGGAAGGCTTCCTTCCTGCCCTACATGGCCTCCTTATAGCAGAATCTTGCCATATCTCAGGCCAAGGGCCGACGCCCTATCCACTGTGCCATCTAGCTGCCCCTTTGAGTCCATTCTTCACTTAGCAGTCCACGTCTTGCTAAAGTGCAGGTCTGCATCACCCCTTCATTCAATAAACACTGGTGACCTCTGGGATCAAATCGAAAATGCTCTGCCATTTATAGCCCTTCCCAGTGTCTCCAGACTCCTTCCACTCTATAGCCCTCACATCCCCCCCCACCCCACTGAGCACGGTCTCTGATGCAGTGACACCGGTTTCCCCGTGTCTCAAACAAACACTACACTCCATCCCCAGACTCTGGCCATTTTTACCGGTCATTCCCCATGACTGGAAGTCTCTCCCTCCTCATCTTTGCCCACCGGCTTCCTCCAAGTCCCAGTGAACCTTTCCTGATTGCCCTTTGACCCTCACACCGTCCCTCTGGTGATCATCCCCAATTTGTCCTTCCCGTAGCTTGCCCATATACAGCTGATCTCATCTGTTCCTCATGACAAACTGGCGTAGTAGGCAATGAGTTTCTCAGGATGCCCATTTGGAGACAGACTACCAAGGGACTTTGCTTAAGGTCAAGGATCAGAGCAAAGGCCCCGCTGACTTTGAGGCCGAGCTGCCACTCGCCTGGGAGAATGGGGCCCGATGCTTGAGAGAGGATTGTCATCTCCAGGGCAAAAAGAGGGCAGCGGCAGTTTCTTTGGCACATCGTGCTTTAATTTGTTAGTTATTATAAGAGGATGGATGATGGTAATCCATCCATGTGGGGAACACATGCCCGCCTAGGGTAATTTAGCAGAAGTGAATGGGCGCTTAAAAAGAAGTGTCAACAGTTTCACTGACAGTGAAGTCACAGACAATTTCGGGGAAATCACTTCTAAGGAAACCGATTCCAAGCGTTTCAGGGAACTTAGGCGATCCAACTCGCTTTTAGAATAGTCCCCACTTGGGGGACGGCCACTTTCTGAACGCAGAGACCTTTAGGATTTCTCCCTAAAGTCATGGGCGCGGCCAGGGAAAGCAAGAGAACGAAGCCCCAAAGGTGCCAGCGGCCCTGGTCCGAAGCCTGGGTGGGTTTTGTCCAGCGAGTCACTTGACCCCAGTGGACCTCAGTTTCCTCATGGATTTGTTGTAAGGAATGAGAGTGTGATTTTTAAGAGTGGGATCCTCTGGGTTTTTCTCTCACAGCCATTCCCAATGTCTCCCCCCTCCCATTCTCCCAATTAACTTTGTCCTTGTCAAAAGTGACTGAAAAGAAGGCCCCTGTTTTGCCCCTGGGACTGTCCACTTCTCCAGTAGGGAGAGGAGATGTGCTTCATCACATGTTCTTTGGGCCTGAGCTCGGGCCACTGTATTTAACCTGCTCCTTTTGTTTCGGTGGCTGTTGTCATGGTCCCTGGAGGTAGGGAGACCAGAGTTCACATCTGACCTTAGCTACTTAGTAGCTGTATGGCCTTGGGTAAGTTGCTTAACTTTGATTTGCCTCAGTTTCCTCATCTGTAAAATAACAGCATCTACTTGCGAAGGGTTGTTTGATGATCAAGTGAGGTCAGATTTGTAAAGCATTTAGCACAGTGTGGAGCATATAGTAGGACACACACACACACACACACACACACACACACACACACACACACACACACACATAGGCACGCAAAGGCTCGTTCCCTTCCTCTCCCCTTCTGTTCACTTCAGGCTGCATTAGATAAGGCAAGTCTTCACAAGTGTCTCTGGACTTCTCAAATGTTTGGTTTCTTCATGATGCCTTTATTGTCTCCCCTTGCTTTTGTTGCCACAAACGGCACTGCTGGGAATCTCTGGATTTTCATTGGGTCTTTCTTTTGCCTTTGACCTCCTTGGTGGGGACTTCCATCAAGGACATCGTCTCCACGGTTGGGTGACCAGGGCCACGCGCCGTCATCTGGAAGCCTTCAGCACACTCAGCTGCCTCTCTGGGACCTCTACAGTCTGTCCCAGCTCTGGCAAGTTCTTCCAAGGGCTGAACAGTCAGTTCAGTGGAGCTGTGGTGCTTCTCTTCCCTATTAGCGTCCCGGAGCCACAGGCTCAGACAAGGGTCTCACCACCTCATCGACTTCCTTCCAGCTAGTCAGGGAGAGGCAGCCTGGAGCGCAGGGAGGGAGGGAAGGAAGGGCTAGGGATGGAGGGGGCTGGCTGGCAGATGCTGGCAGTACTAGAATGGACTGAATTTTCATTTTCCAAAGGCCCCACAGTGAGCCCTCAGTTTCCATTCAGTCTCCAAGGCTGCTCTAACTCAGCACCATGTGAGTTCTAACCAAAGAAAGAGGTGAGGAGCCTAGGGATCTAGGCAGGATGGAATTCCATCGATTCCAAGAGGAACAAGGGAAGGAAAAGCACATGAGATGGCCCTGTCTGTGGCCCTAGGACAATACCCACAGCTCTGCCAGACAAGACCTGAGTGGGATGAGCCTTTTACACACTCACAAGAATACTTGTGATGTGGGAAATCATGGGGGTTTCGGTGGCCCTCCAGAGACGTCAAAGCGAAGGCTGATTCCCAGTGCCGGAGGCCCGGTCTAATTTGTGAAAGACTCGGGGCTCAGCTGCTGCACTACTTGCACAGCCCTGGCTAGTCCACGAGGCACGTTTTCCGCTTCTAGATTTATCCAGAAAGGCTGAGTGTGTGCTAAGGAAACTCCACTTGGAGCCAAGCCCCATTTTACGGGTGTAGTAGCACCTCAGCCAGCCCGGCCCACTCAATCCCTACACGTTATATCTTTAGGCCTCCCTGATGCAGATAGTCACCCTCATCTCGTCGCTCATGTCACGTTCCAGGTCCAACGAGAATCTCACAGTCTCTGAGATGGAAGGAACCTTAGACGGTCCCCAGTCTAACACCTATCTGAATGGGAAACCATGTGGCAGCTAAGTGGCACCACGGTGAATGGAGTGCTCACCCTGGAGTTCAAATCCAGCTCACACACTAGCTCAGTGACTCTGGGCAAATCACTTCACCACTAACTGCAGCACCTGCCTCTCAGGACTGCTGGCATGTCCCAATGGGTTTACGGAGGTGAAGCGCTTTGTTGTTGTTGTTTCCAGTTGTGTCTGACTATTTGGGACCCCATTTGGGGTTCTCTTGACCAAGACACTGGACCACTTTGCCATTTCCTTCTCTAGCTTCTTTTACAGGTAAGAAATGGAGGCAGGGGGCAGCTAGGTGGCGCAGTGGATGGAGCACCAGCCTTGAATTCAAGAGGACCCGAGTTCACATCTGCTCTGAGACACATAACACTTCCTAGCTGTGTGACCCTGGGCAAGTCACTTAACCCCAGCCTCAGGGGGAAAAAAAAAAAAAAGAAATGGAGGCAAACAGGGCTCAGGGACCTACCCGTGAATCATGTAACTGGTGAGTGTTTTAGACTGGATTTGAACTTAGGTCTTCCTGACCCCCAACCTGGCACTCTATTCCCCTGTGGCACCTCTTGAGACTTTCCAGACGAACTGCCATCCAGTCACGTTTACCCCATCTCAGAGCTCAGCAGTTGACTTTTTTTTTTTTTTTTTTTTTTAAAGCTACGTGTTGAATTGTATGTTTATCCCCAGTTAGTTTCAGCTTATGAGAACTGGCTCAAAATTCCATCTCGCTGAGAACTCTTGAGATTCCAACTCTTGTCATTCTGGGACAGCTGTGCAGAAAACAGCTGGGCCCAGAGTCCCCGAAGTGGGGGAAATGGACTTCCATTCTGGGGAACCTATGTTCCCAGGCTGGCCGGCCTCTGCCTTTGTTGGATCCCTGTGCCTCATTTTTTCCATGTAGTTCTCCTGATTGACTTAAAAATTATTTTTTCAAACCCTTATATAGAATGTCAATATACCCCAATTAAACTTGCTCAGTAATTTGCATTTAAATTACCTTAACTAATTTCAACCCCCTAAATGTCCTAATTAGTCAATCCATCAACAAGCACTGATTACAGGCATCTGATGGATGTACCGAGCCAGCATTGTGATCAGTGCACGGGCACACAAAGAAAAAGCGAAAATCAAGCTCCGGGTACAGAGAAGTAGCTTCTCATTCCCAGCCTTTTAAGTCTGCAGCTCACGAGTCTTTCCTGGTCATCTGCTCTCCCAGGTTTCCTCCATTCTGCTGCTTCTGTTATTGCTTTTTTGGTTTTAGATCCGGCATTATTGCCTCAAGGTAAATTCAGACTGCCTGTCAGTTTTCATTGCATTCTAATATCTGTTCCATGAATGTGTAAGTCAGGAAGCCCTGGAATCAAGTCACGTCTCAGGTACATCCTGAGAATGGGATTCTGGGCAGATTATCTCACATCTCAGTGTTCTGGGCAACTCTCTAAGACGATACACAACACACACACACACACACACACACACACACACACACACACACACACACACACAGAAGGTGTGGACCTGTTCTGGTAGAGATTGCCTCCCATTCGCCTGGCATCCATGCCCTTGTACAAGAGCACCATGATTTATTACTCACTCCCTATTAGGTATTAAAGTTGCTTGCAGTTTTTGGCAATTACAGATCACGTCACGAGGCTCTTTTGTTGTTGCCTAGTTTCTGATTGCCTTTGCAAAGCAGATTTTACCATGCTCTCATCTATTCCCGAAAACCAGAACAGAGAGGTCTAAGGCAGAAGTCTTTTTGTCACTGGCTGAGAGCAGTGCACCCCATGGCCTACCTTCCCAGTCCCTCAGACCCTGGCTTCTGCCCTCAGCGCACTTGGACTCACTCTCCTGATGCAGCACTCCTCTGGAGCAACAGCCTCCAAGAGCAGTTATCCAACTTCTGCATGAATACCTCCATTGATGGAAAAATCCCTACTTACTAAGGCAACTTATTCTAGTATGAGATCTGATCGTTAACTGATGGCCCACAAGTTTCTCTCACCCCAGCCGGCAACCCCGAATCTCTTAGGGAAGAGTTTGGGGGAGGAAGGAATCAGTGTCAGAGAATTGCCTCTGGAACCTCTCATACTTGGGTTAACAATCACTTGACTCAATATAAACTCCTGTCACTCAGATACGTACTTTGGAAATGGTCCAGGGCTCAACAGGACTGGGTGGAAAAAAATCATGTAGAGAAAGGGATTAAACCATTCTCAACCATTAACACCTTCATCTAATGCCAGATAGAAAAGCTTTGCTATGGGAGGTGAATCTTGACTAGTTCCGATGAAGAGCTGGTCATTAGCCAAAGTAACTGACCCTAGGAGTCATGGGAAGAAATCTTCGCTCAGAACTTAGCATCAATAAATATTCCCAAAGACTTCATCATAGGCAGTACCGTGACCAACCCCCCCCCCCAATACTAACTGAGCAGTCATAACGACCAATCCCTATGGTCACATTTCTATCTCATAATGGTCTAAGTACACGCTGAAGGTATCCTTGATGAAAGCAAGAGCTAGGAACAGGCAGGCTTAGAGCTACCAACACTTATGAACTCATAGTCACAGTTGAAATCTGAGGTCCTGCTCTGTCGAGTATTTAATCACAAATCAGTTTTGGCTATGGAAGAACAAAATACAATTTGAAAATCTCTTCTCCAAGCACACACTAAAATGATTCTAGCTAGCTAGACTTGGGTCTCCCCCTATTCGCCGAGGAGCTCCAGAAGAGCAGACACGACCTTGCTTTGCTCTCTGTATTGCCAGTGCTTGGCACAAAGTCAGCCTTTTAAGAACGCTCTTTCATTCATTTCTTCATGACAGATGGGATCCTGAAGGTCACCCTGCTCAATGATTTACTGAATATTGATGGAAAATGAGCTATAAAACAGAGATCTGTGCTCACCGAAGGTGTCTGCCCATTCTGTCATCAAGGATTTCCTTGGGGGGGGGAGTTCAAAGGCAAGAGAGATTTCCTAGAGATGGGAGGCTCTTCATGTGCTCCCAGAGTCTTGGGTCCAAACTAAAGGGATCCACGGTCCCTTGGAAGTCTTGGTTCAGTCCCAAAGACCAAATGGGCTGGACTGCAGTAGAAAGGCCCAGGGACACTGGGTGTTATGGCCATGCTAGGGTCATTATTTATGTGTGTGAGGTGACAACAGCATTGCAAACACCCCCTGGAAAGGGACTTCAGCCTCCAATGGCGAGCTTCTTCCTAGCCCTGTTCTTCAGCACCTTGTGCCCCGCCTCCCTCCTGCTTCCAGCCCCATAGTGACCTTTGGCGTTCTGAAGGGGCTGCTTTAGTTTGTTCTACTTGCATCAGGCACCAAAAATTGGTTCAAAATGTTCTCAGTTGCCTGCCACCCTGGGCAACACTGGGACTGTGGCTTTTGAGATTGCTAGGTGCCAATGTTTATTTCTCCCAAACCCTGGAGTCATCTGATTTCCTCCAGGATTCGAGGCTGACTCAGTGGAGTCTGCTCAAGAGCAGCCTAGATTTAGAAACTAGGAAATCCCAGGTTTCCTCTTTATAGACCAGAGTCTGTCATGAGATCTGGAACAAACAGCTGGAGGGAAATTCCCTCTTTCCAGACTGAGGACCTTGGAGATGCCGGATGGCCATGGGATGCTCTGCTGCTAGGCTCCCTGGACCGACAGCCTCACAAGGTTAGCATAGGCAGCACCCAACTTGCCCGTTTGATCAGGATTTTAGCTACAGACCTAATTATCCAAAAGCTATTTTTGACCCAAGTCTGCTCCGCCCAGCCCATCACCTCGACAATCCAAGGAATGAGGTCATCTTTATGTGTGTGTGAGAGAGCAACATCTGCTGCTAAGGTTCTTCCTGCACCCCTCCAGGCCCTGAGCACGATTCCACAGGCAAGAGCATCCACACAGGGACCGCAGGGGTTGGGCCAGCAGGAGAGAAGTCGGATTGCTCTTCCCGGGGTCAGAAACTCTGCGATGCTCCGAAGCTACACAACAAATGTGGAAGGGACCTCAGCCCCATCTGAGCTGGACCTGAAGAAAGTTTCCACACGGGTGGGCATCTGGCCACTTGGAGGCCTCCAAGGAAGGGACATCTAGCACCTCCCAAGGCAGCCCGGTCTCCTCTGGGATAGCATTTGTGCCCAGAAAGCCCCCTGCTTCCACCTCATTCTAGCCCCGGAACTGCATTCCTGACTTTGGAAGCCCTTTCCCCATGAGCCAGGGCATGGAGGATGCCAGTCCGGGAAGGACTCCTTTATGGCAACTCCCTCCACAAATGCAGAGCCTGACCCATCTGGGATTTAGTAGATAAATCCTAAGGAACTGCTTAAGGCATACAGATGTAAGTGATTCAACACTTCGAAGGGGCTTCGAAGGGATTATACAGAGCCCAACAACAGTCACATGATGGATGAATGAGAAGATAAAGATAATTTATCACAGAAGCTATAGCTGGAAGGGTTCTTAGAACAGAGACCACAAAATGTTCGAATTGGAAAAGGGTCTTGGATCAGAGAACATCAGAGCTGGGGTGGGGGAAGGCCTTTAGAACAGAGAATGCCAGGACCCAGAGAGACAGGGGCCTTAGAACAGGGTCTGTCAGAGTTGGGGCGGAGGCGGTTCAAACATGGATGCGAGAGAGAAGAAATGTTAGGTCAGATAATGTCACAGCTGTAGGCTTATCTCATCCAGTAATTGCTTTACAGATGGTGAGACTGAGGCACAGAGGGATGAAATAATGGGTTTGGGTCAGAAGTCAACCTCCAGGGCTTTTCTCCGCTCCAGCAGCCTCTCAGATTCCCTCCTGGATCCTTTTTCTAAGTTACTCAATGAACAGGAAGATTTCTGTGAGAAAGCCTCCCTTGGAATGCTATGGGGAGTCATCTCCGAAGAGCAACTGTCTTTCTGTGAAATCCGAGCATTAAATTATAGGATGTCTGTGGTCCTGGGCTTTGCAATGGCCCTCCTCAGATCCTGTGACTTCAGTCTCTTGAGTACCTTCTCACTGCCTGAAAAGCATGAGTTCTGGAGGCAGAACTCATGTGCAGGCCATGGTCACTCATAGCAACAGCACCTGTATTTGTAAATAGGGGCTTGATAGCTCTCTCAGGGGGTTGGACAGATTACAACCTGGGAGGGAACCAGACAGCTGAACTTCTGGGGTAGCTAGTAGACACAGGCCCATTCAGAACATGCTGTTTCCAAGGATTACTGTTCTGTTCTGTTTTCCTCCCTCCATTCTTGCCTTTCTCTCCCTTTCCCTTTGTTTCTTCTTTTTCCCTTATTTCCTTCCATTCTTTTCCTCCTTTCCCCCCTTTTTCTTCCTCTCTGTTCTTCTTGTGGTCCTTCCTCTCTCTCCATTTTCTTTTTTCCTTCCTTCCTCTCTGTCCCCTTATTTCCCTCCTTTCCTTTCTCTCCCCTTCTTCCTTCTCCTTCTCTTTTTTCCTTCTTTCTTCTTTGTCCCTCTCTCTTCATCTCCCTTCCTCTTTCCTCTGTGTCCCTTTTGACCTTCCTTCCTCTCTTCCTCCCTTTCTTTCTCTCCCCTCTCTTTTTTCCTTCCTTTCTTTGTCCCTCTTTTTTCCTCCCTCCCTCCCTCTCCCTCCCTCCCTCCCTCCCTTCCTCCCTTCCCTTCCCTTCCCTTTCCTTTCCTTCCTTCCTTCCTTCCTTCCTTCCTTCCTTCCTTCCTTCCTTCCTTCCTTCCTTCCTTCCTTCCTTCCTTCCTTCCTTCCTTCCTTCCTTCCCTCCCTCCCTTCCTTCCTCCCTCCCTTCCTCCCTTTCCTTCTTTCCTTCCTTCTTTCCTTCCTTCTTTCTTTCCTTCCCTCCCTCCCTCCCTCCCTCCCTCCCTCCCCTCCTCCCTTCCTTCCTTCCTTCCTCCCCTCCTCCCTTCCTTCCTTCCTTCCTTCCTTCCTTCCTTCCTTCCTTCCTTCCTTCCTTCCTTCCTTCCTTCCTTCCTTCCTTCCTTCCTTTCTTCCTCTCCCTCTTATCCCCTTCCCCTGCCTTCTTTTTGTTGAATAACTCATGGTGCAGCAGAGTAAGGTGCCATTTTCCTGTTCTCAAAAGCAAATCCTAAACCTCAGCAGGGGTTTCAGCTTTCCAGGAAAGATAGTTTCCAGAGTGGTTTTATGGGATTTTTGACATATGTTGTTTATAACCTTAATTTTTTTAAAATGAGCAAGTCCAATAAATCTGTTACCTACTAAGCAAATTTTGGTCTGGCTGCATATGGCCCCATTTTTATTTGAGACTGTAAAGGGAGTTTAGGAGATGGGTAAATGTTGTAGAGTTACTCATAGGCTTTGATGCTCTGACTGTGACTTTTCAAAGAGTGGCTTCTCCCCCTGTCTTCTCTCTCCTTCCCCACCATTCTTGTAAAAGGCACAAATTGGCATGTTTCACTTACTAGGCTGTTTAGCCAAAGACCAGAATGGCAGTTGCTCGAGTCACCAAAGCAAAGGGGAAGCAAGGAGGCAAAGAGATTGTGGGCTCTTGTTCAGCCCCTGTTCCCCTTCCCTCAAGCTCTGTAGGAGAGTCAACAGCTATTTATTAAGCATTTAGCATGTTCCAGGACCTATAGCTAAGCTTGCAATACTAAGAAAGGCAAAAATTCAGTCCTGGCCCTCAGGAAGCTTACAGTCTTATGGAGAAGACAGTGTTAAATAAGTAGATATGGAAGGTGAGATGACAGAGGAGATAGAAGGAAAGGAGGACTGGGAAAAGTCTTTTTTGGAAGGAGTCTTGAAGGAATCCAAAGATTCTAAGAGGTGGAGGTGAGGGGGCAGAACAATCTAGGCATGAGGCCTAGTCAGTACAAAGGCACTGAGACGTGAGATGGAATATTGTATGTAAGGAACAAGAAGTAGGCTGGTACAGGTAGAAAGGTAAAAAGGGGCTAGGTTGTAAAGGGCTTTCAATGAAAAAGAGAGGATTTCATATTTGATCCTGAAGGTAATAGGGTCTCACTAAACTCTTTGATCAAGGGAGTGACACTGTCAAACCTATACTTTAGCAAAATCACTTTAGTGTCAGAATGCAGGCTGAACTGGAGTAGGGAGAGACCCAAGGCAGGCAGAGCCCTGACAGCTGTTGCAATAGTACAGGTTTAAGGTGATGAGACCCTACATCAGGGTAAGGGCAGGGTCAGAGGACAGAAAGGGGAGTAGCTGAGAGATGCTGCAGAGGTGAAACGGACAAGATGCTGCAGAGGTGAAACGGACAAGAGGTGCTGCAGAGGTGAAAAGGACAAGATGCTGCAGAGGTGAAACAGACAAGAGGTGCTGCAGAGGTGAAACGGACAAGAGGTGCTGCAGAGGTGAAAAGGACAAGATGCTGCAGAGGTGAAACAGACAAGAGGTGCTGCAGAGGTGAAACGGACAAGATGCTGCAGAGGTGAAACGGACAAATCTTGGCAAAAGCTTGGCTATGGGAGGTGAGAGAGTAAAGAACCCAGGATAACTCTAGGTTGGGAGCCTGAGAGCCTGAGAGGATAGTGGTGTTCTCTGAAGTAACAGGGAGATTGAGAATGAGGAAAGGTTTGGAGAAAGATAATGAGATCTCTTTGGAGCACATCAAACTTGAGATGCCGATGGGATATCTAGTTTGAGATGTCCGAGAAGCAGGTGGAGACACGTGACTATATGGCTTGGTGGGGAGTCCAAGGCTGGATATATAGATCCAGAAATTATCTGCATAGATACAAGAACTGAAGCCCTATGAACTGATAAGTTGACCAAGTGAGCTGATAATAGAGTGAAAAGAGAAGCAAGCTGGTGACAAAACCTGGAGGGACAGCTACAACCTGGATAAACAGCTCACAAAGATAAAGAGACTGAAGACTCTTGCTTGGAACACCACACTTTCTGTATTCCAGTATTCCCCTTGCAGTCTAAAAGTCTTGTTCTCACTGGCATTTAAAGCTATTGCCTCCGCTTCCCCAATTTATTTTATTTAAAGAAATAGAATAAGAAAAAAGAAAAACAGAAAAGAAATACAAAACAAAATGGAACACTGTCATATGCCCAGCAGAATATCAGGAAGGATTCAAAATATATAACAATAAATACCTATTCAACAAAGTATATATATATATATATATATATATATATATATATATACTTAATATAGAAGAAATTATATCCATGAGTGTCCATCTTTTCTTTACTTCCTTGTAAATTGTTTTTCTCTGCTGTGCACTTTTTTTACTTTATTCTTTTTTCCTCCTTTCATCCTCCCCACCTCCAAGCAGGCTATATAGTTAAGAAAGTATATAGTTATATATACATATGTAGATATAAACACACACACACACACACACACACACACACACACACACACATATATCTTTCCTGTCCCTGCTGACTGTTTGCTTTAGTTTTGCTCCTAAGTTGCCTTGCTATTATTTAACCATGACTCCCTCTCTTGTCTTCTTTCCTTATCCTTTGCTTCCTTGTCCACCCATCCCTCCTCCTTTATTTCTTTATAGATTTTGGAGGGTGCTGTACCCTTCATAGTATTTATGCAGTGTTGCTTATTTAAACCATTCCCAATGTGAGTAGATTTTTAGAACTAATGATCTTCCCTCCCTCCTCTAATGCATCTGTGCCTGTTCTTCCTCTGCACTTCATTTGTATGACATAGTTACTATTTTTACCTTAACTCTGCCCTAATCTTTCTTTTGAGCTGCCATATTGTTGATATCAATCTTAAATATATGCAATAAATTTCCCATGGGGGGGAAAAACATAGACAATTTAACCACGTTGAATTCCTTGAAATTGATCTTTGATATCGGCTGTTCTATGTTAAATTTTCTATTAAGTTTGGGTTCGGTTGATAAAAAGTCCTGGAAATCTGCAAGTTCATTGAATGTTCATTGTTTTTATCATTCAAAATTATAGGTAATTTTGCTGGATGTGATATTTTTGATCACAGGCCTAGTTATTTTCATTGTCAGGAGATATGATTCCAAGACCTGCAGTCTTTTATTGTGGAAGCTGATAAGTCCTGTACAATTCTAATTATAGCTCAAATTGTATTCAAATTGGTTTTTTCCCCTTGTTTCTTGCAAAATGTTCTCTTTGATCTGGGAGTTTTGAAATTTGACAATAATGTTTCTTTGAGTTTTCCACAAAGGATGTTGTTGAAGTGGTGATGGGTAGATTTTTTTTTCTATTTCTACTTTCCCCTCATGTTCTATCACTCCAGGACAAGTTTCTTGCTTCTCTGCTTCTTGCTTTATTGTGTCAAGCTCCAGTTTTTGGTAATACCTTTTTTTAGGCAGTTCCATTATTTTTGTATTTTCTCTTCTTTATTCTCCAAATCTGTCATTTTTCTTATAAGATGTTTCACATTCTGTTCTATTTTTTCATTCTTTATAATCTATTTGTTTATTTCTTTGTCTTTCATAGCTTCACTGGCTTCCCCTTACCCAGTTCTAATTTTCAAAGAGTTATTTTTGTGTTTAAGACTCTGTATCTATTTTTCTAGTTGATTAACTTTTTTTTTCCACAATCTTCTTGTTTTTCTTGATTTTTTTTTTTAGTTTTTCCTCAACATCTGTCATTTGATTTTTGGAATTCTTTGCTGTAGACCATTTATTGGGTACTGCCAGTTTTTGAAGGAAGGTGTGACAATCAAACCTGGGCCTTTGGAAGATGATTTTGGCAGGAATGTGGGAAACAGGCTGGAGTGGGGATCTCTCTGCTGGCCTTTAATTTCCCATCTCCAGCTGGTTTTTGCATATCTCAAACTGGATGTCTTGTAGATATTTTCAACTCAACATGTCCAAAATTAAAACTAAACTAGGTATTTTGCCACCCTGCCCCAACTTCTTCCCTTCCTCCCAATTTCCTTATTACTGCCAAGGGCATGACCATTCTCTCACATACCCAAGCTCACAAGTGCCACCCTCAGCTCCTCACTCTCACTCGTCCCCCAATCCATCACCAAATCTTGTCATCTCTGCAAAATTGATAGTCTTTGTCCCTTTCAAACACCGCTCCAATGGGGAGGCAATTTCTCTCTGGAAAGATGTGGCCAAGAGCTGCCAGGGAGAAGATGGGCAGGGTCCGACCTGAACCCAGAGAAGTGACTCTCCCCTTCCCCCGCTATGAGATCACAACTCCAGCAGAGAGTACGGCAAACGTACTGGGCCACAGCACAACTGTCACTGAACAATGTTCCCACACTCATTTGGTTGGGGAGATAGAAGCCAGACCTCCCTCCTGACCACTGCTGGCCCTCGACACATTCTAGGCCCACAGCCAGGAGGCCCACACCCTTTCACTGTGATGTCTAGTCCTGGAGATGAGACAAGGAAGTCACTCCCACTTGGCCCTCTGTGCTCCATCTGGTGAAATCCCTGAAGCGTTAGGTCATAGGATCATAGATCCAGAGCTAGAGCGGATCATAGAGGTCAATGAATCCAATCTTCTCACTGTACAGAGGAGGAAAGTGGATGGAACTAAGGTTGCAGGGATACTCTCTTTCTGGCTCAGTTTCCCTTCGGGCTGGCCACCCCACTCCCTTCCAAAGGCAAGGCCGATGGGATCCATCACGGAATTCATTTGAAAAAACCATGGCTCCTGGTCGTTTACTTGGTCAATACCACATATTTAAATTGAATAACTGGAAGTGTCAAGTTACGCTTTTGTTTAACTTCGTTAGTTCTTAACACAAACCATCCTGCTGTTTTTCAGTCCCACCCCACTGAGATGAGCAGAAACGATGATTCAGGACTTGGAAAGAACTCTCCCTCCAGTAGCATAAATGCCGAGCTCTACCATCCAGCGGGAAGGATCCTAAGGACCCACATCCTGCTGGTATTTGGGGTTTGGGATCAGAAGATCAGCCCGGACAGACGAGGGCAGAAGGCTCGGAGCTAGTAACTGGCCAAGCCCAATGTTCCTCCCACTCCAGCACACTTTTTCCCACCCATTTAGTTCACCAATTTCCAGCCCACCAATCTAAAAGTCACTCATCATCTAGCTTCTTGATGGGATTTACTAGGTCTCAATTTTGTAGAGCATAAAAATCGCCTTCTGTAGACTCTGGCATGCATGTAACTCCAGCAGAGTTGGCTGGAAAGTGGGCCCCGTTTTCCGCCCGACCTCCATTTCTGAACGAGACGTGGAGTCCAAAACTTAAAAAATACAAAAGCTCTCAAGTGACTGCATTGAAAGGGGAGCAGGACCTTCTGAGAGACTACTGAGCATGCCGTGAGCTTGCCACTCTCAGGTAGCCTGCCGTTCTCCAACCCTGGACAAAAGAGAATCTCCAAGGCCTTTGTTGTCATCGTCATCGTTCTGGGGGGTCTTTTTGGCAAGGCAATTGGGGTCAAGCGACCGTCTCAGCCTTTGTATTTTAGTTTCCCCTTCCTTCTTCCATTCCATCTGAGCTAGGGGAACAGGGCTGCATCTCACCCATGAGCTATGTAAATAATTAGGTCGTGGGCTAGAGAAAAATTTAAAATTTGGCATATTGTGTCTGTTTGGCTTGCCTCTGTGTGCCCCTGCTGAATATCTGAGTATTTCCTTTTCTTTTAAATTTTTCTTTCTTTCTTTATTTGTTTTCTTTTTGCTGAGGCAATTGGGGTTAAGTGACTTGCCCAGGGTCACACAGCTAGGAAGTGTTCAGCCTCTGAAGTCACATCAGAACTCAGGTCCTCCTCCTGATTTGAGGGCTGATGTTCCATCCAGTGTGTCATCTAGCTACCCCCTTCTGCCCCCTTCCTAAGCCACACAGCTAGAAAGGGCCCTCTCCATATAACACCTCCATTACTTCCCGTCCCACTCACTTCTCTATCCTTTGTAATCTGCCTTTTAAGTGAACTGTTTGATTTGTCCTCCAATCACCAAAGACCTTTTTCTTACTTTTCCTCCAATTTGAGTTGTGTTGGGTTTTTGGTTGGGGAAAGTGGGGGAGGTCGGAGATGCTGCCTAGGAGAAAATGCCACACGTGAGCTGGGGTTTAAAAGATGGCAAAGAGAAAGAGGGAAGGCAATCTAGGCACAGGGGACCCGAGAGCCTTGAGAGAGCATCGGATCTGGCACTGAGTAGGTGCTTAATCCATATCCAAAGGCACAGAAGCAAGTGTGTTTGGGGGCTGAAAGTAGCTCATTCTGCCTGGAGTGTTCAGTTTGTGGAGGTAAATCATCTGGGCTCATGTTGGGAAGGGAGAGGAGACACAGGTTATGGAGGCCCTTGAAAGCCTGGCAGAAGAATCAGAGCTTTAGCTACCTCCTGGGTGACTGATGGGAAGGGTGACTAGGAAGAGGAAGGGAGACTGAACGTAGACACCTGCAGGAGTTCAAGTGCCTAGAAGGATCTGCACCAAGGAAGGGTGCTCCAAACAGGAAACAGGTCGTAAAGGGAAGTGGGGCTAGTGTGGGGTACACCGTGAAGGCTGATGTAAGAGCGTGTGGGGTATGCCGCAAGGGCCAAGGTGAAAATGGCTAGCGTGGGGTATGCCGTGAGGGCTGATGTAAGAATGGCAAAGGGAAGCAAGGAACGAATTCGAATTGAGGTTCATTAGGTAGTTGACTCGCGTGTCCTGGTTGACAGTTAGAAATATGGTGGTGATGCTCTTGGCGGAGAGGACGGATTTGATTGCAGATTCTCTTCTGCGGGGGTGGAAGCCTTGACAAGAAGAAGGATGCTGGCTAGCATATTCACATCAGGCCCAAGCTAAGCTATTAGTCAGTGGCTACTAGATAGTGAATGAAAAATACTGCAGCTATGGAGGAGAGAAGATGTGGTACCTGATTGGACGGGAGCAACGAACGAAGGAGAGGGCAGAGGAGAGATAACGCCAAGGTTAGACGCAGAGGAGACAGGATGAATGGCAGGGCCGTAGCCAGAGAAAGAAACGGCAGAATGAGGAATTGGTTTCTGGAGAACGAGATAATGAGTTTGGGTTTAGACATGCTGGGGGGAGAGGCAGGTGTCTGGCCTGTCGGCAGAAGGAGATGTGAGTCCGAGGCACGAACGTGAGGTCATCGGCACGGCAGGGTGACCAAAGTCATGGGAATGAATGAGCTACTGAGAGAGATGCTCAGAGGGCCAAGGACTGGATCTTGGGGACTGTGCGGGTGAAGGGGATGGGAATGGGAGGAGGAGACAATAAGCAAAGAGAACCAGGGGGAGCAGGGTCCACATACCCTGAGGAAACAAAACAAAACTTCCACACGCGGACAAATACGAAATTTGTGGGTGGGTAGGCAGCGATAGCTGGGGATCATAGAGAAAATGCGTTTTGTCTGAACTTGGCAGAATCTGGGCATTTCAAAGGCAAGTGAGACAGGAGCACATTCTAGGCACAAGGAAAGGGTGTAGGTAGCACCCTCTCCCTAGCACCCTCTAGGCACGGAGATGAGACCTAGGCTGCTGTATTCAAGGAATGGCATAAAGACCACTTTGTCTAGACTGGGAAGCGCCTGGAGTGGAGTAATCTGTCATGAGACTCACATCAGATGAGGAAGGGAGGGACGCCAGTAAGGTGCTTGTCGCAGTAGTCTAGGGCTGGTTGGAGAGCGAGGAGACCGCTGCTGGTGAAGGGCATTTCAAAGTTGTGGTTCTTAGCAAAGGTGCAATTCCAAGAAACGGCCTATGAGGTATGGCCTTATTGATCTCTGGCTGATGGGAGTCAAATGGACAAGGAAGTCAAAGAGCCCCGCGGTTCATGTTAGGAAAGGTCAACGTGAATACGGATGGCCCCAGGATGATGACACCAGAACAAGGGAGGAGGAAAATCCTGAACTAAAGTAAGTTGGGAGAGGACGGGGGGTGCAAGCAGCTCCCATGAAGGTTATTGAAGGAGCAGGCAGAATGAGATTGAGGCAGATCACAGGGAGGGCCTCCAAGTAGAGAGTGCTACAAGCAATATGTTGGGCGGCCGCATGAGAAAGCCCAGTTTGAGCTGTAATGAGGAAATGGAAGTAATGGTGGTTCCCAACCAAGCGACTGTTAGAAAGGCCCGGCGGAGCTAGGGGGACGAGGCAAGTGATGAGGATGTGTCACGGGGTCAGGGCCGCGCGGTGAGAATAGGTGACTGGGGCAATGGCTAAAACAGAAGCTGTGTGGTGGACGTGGTGGGCAGGCAGCCAGATGGAGTCTATTCCTGCCTCACTCCAGTCAAATGTTCACTTTCAAGCTTTCTCAAGGCCACTTCAACACCAGCACGAAGCAAAGCAGCCGATGTTGGCAAAGGAATGGTGTCTGGAATCCAGGCAAGAGGCAGCCCCCTTGGAATACCACAGGCTTTCAAGTTGCCATTTGTACAACTGGCACTCTACTGTTGATCTTCCGGTTGGTGCCATTGCCAACTCTGTTTACTAGTCACCCCACGTAAAACAGTCTTCTTGGCTTAATTGTCGTGGAGTAGTCTTTCTTCCCACTCCCACAAGCCAGTTTACTAAGTACCTTTAGAATCTGGCACCCTTACACTACAATGGGCTAGTCACACTACAGCAGGAACATACCTTTTATACGACTTGTGGGCAAATTACTTAGCCTTTATCTGCCTCAGTTTTCTCATCTGTAAATGGGGAAAATAATAGCATATACTTTGCAGGGTTGTTGTGAGGATCAAATGAGATCATATTTGTTAAAAAAAAAAAAGTGCACCACAAAGTGTCTGGCAAATAGTAGGTGCTCTATAAATGTTCATTCCCTTCTCTGCTCTACACATTACCCTTGCCATCAACAGATTCTGCCACCCAGTGCCCAGAGGATCGAAAAGGACCATGGGCCAAATACAATGATTAGAGGAGGAAAGCTAGTCTAGGTAGAACACCACAACCAGGTGCCTAAAGAGCTGTCCTAGGTGCTAGAAGAGACACTACCTTCAAGACAGTCCCCAAACTCCGGGAGATTCCAGTCTAGTAAGAGGAGATGATGTAAATAGAGAGCCCCATAATACCCCACACTGCATGATAATTGGAGTTAGAAAACTTCCCAGGAGGACGTGGTGGAGAAGACCTGCTAGAGTAGAGCTTTATACATCAGGAAGGGATTCCCCAAATAAGGATGGGTAAGGAGAACACTTCAGACATCTGGAGAAATGGGAAAAGAGATAACAAGTGAGGGGAAAGTACAGGACCTGTTAATGGGGAGGAGAATGGTCCAGTTTGCCTGGGACATAGCTCATTTGGAGGGGAGAAATAGGAGATAAGCCTAGAAAGGTAGGTTGGCTCAGCATCAGCAGGTGCTGATGTAGAGCTCAGTGTCTGTCCTCCCTCCTCCTATGGTTAAACGAGAAGGCCTCGGCCCTGGCCCACACTTGAGGCCTGAACAGTCTTGGGCTGTGGCAGAGACTCCAGGAGGGTGACTAGCTTCCAGGGGAACTGATGACGGCTCCGATGTTGGTAGGGCAGAGCAAAAAAGGACACGAGTGCCTTTCTTTGATAGTCAAGGGACAAGAATTCGAAAAGGTAGGCAAGGGTGAGCAAAGTAGAGAAAATAAAAGCCCTCAGTATCATCTTTCCAACTCATTCTATCCAGAACTGCTCTCAAGCCAGAGAGAAGTTCTTTTGATTGTGCTCTTCAGCTGCTCTCACGTCATGGCTAGGAAGAGTGGAGTCAATGGGCCCAGCTGGACATTGCATCCTTGTGGTTTCCACAAGCACCATTTGGGAAGCAGGGGCCACCAGGCCCTCTCATTGTTCCGCCCGCCATCCCCGTGACTTCCCAGACCCAAACTCCTCTTGGCACTCACTCCCCTCTACATACCACCACTTTCATTGCAATGTGGGCTCCCGGAGGGCAGGAGCTATTTTGTTTTTACGTATGCACCTCTGAGATGAAATACGATGTTTCACATGCAGGAAAAAACTTATTCAAAGCTTTTGATTTGTTCACCAATTCATTCAGGCACCCTTTTAGATGGAGGAGGCAGAAAAAGGCTATTCTCTCCATCTCAAGCATGAGCAACGGCGGGTTGACTGGATCATAAGCAAAGGCCCACTTAGCTACCTGTTGGTGGCAAACCTTAATAGCAGTGCTGAAGAGGAAACGGACAGCTTCCCTGATGCTTCCTAGGGCAGGAAAGTTAAATGATCGGCAGCATCAGAGCAACCCACTCGTACCCCCTGGCAGGGCACTTGACCACAGACCATGTCGGCACAGCAGCACGCACATGTGAGTCACTATTATAGCCAGTTTGCAAAATCTTTTCATGGACATCCACTCATTTGATCCTAACAGCTACCTTCGGAGAGAAGCAGGGCAGATTATTATTCCCATTATTTTCCAATTAATTTTTTTTTAATACCTAAACCTAACCTCTTTTGCCCACCTGGGAAAACTAAAAACAATACTGCAACAAAATCCAGAGTCCAGCAAAATGCACTCTTACGTCGGACATGATCCAAAGTGCTCGTGTCACTGCCGGTCTAATCTGTCACCTGTCAGGAGGTGGGTAGCATACTAAATCTTCAGGCCTTTGGAATCATGGGAGATCACTGCATTGATCAGAGTTCTTAAGTTTTTCTCTTTTTACCAATTTATTTGTTTTAAACTGAAATAGAAAATAGGAAAAGAAAAAAAAAAACACTGGTAGGTGCACAGCCAAACATAAGAGAGGATTCAAAATATAAAGCAATAGATTTCCATCTCAAGAAAGCCTACAGAATAAGTACTACACATTGTGTTCAGAGCTGTCCATCTTTTCTTTGTTTCCTTGTAGCTTTTCTTTTGTTCTCTGCTGGCCACTTTTGATCTATAACCATACATGGATATACACGAGTACATCCTTACACATATCTGCAGGATTGTACTATGCTTATTTCCCCTTGTCCTGTTTCAGTTTAGAGAATCAATCAAAAATCTACTTGAAACAGTTAACAGGTTTAGCAGGCTGGAGGATATAAAATAAACCCACACAAAACATCAGCCTCTCTGTGTTACTAACAAAGCCCCAGAAGCAAGAGATAGAGAAAGCTGAGCTAATATAATAAAAATGGTAATTCTACCGAAATTAATCTACTTCTTCAGTCCCATTCCTATCAAATTGCCCAAAAATCATTTTATAGAAGTAGCAAAAATAATAACAAAATTCATC
Organism: Sminthopsis crassicaudata; assembly: GCF_048593235.1. Classification (NCBI taxonomy): domain Eukaryota; kingdom Metazoa; phylum Chordata; class Mammalia; order Dasyuromorphia; family Dasyuridae; genus Sminthopsis; species Sminthopsis crassicaudata. The sequence continues at coordinate 2,813,614 of NC_133623.1, read as the reverse complement.
TGGCAAAAGAAAAGGTCAAGAATATTATGAGAATTAATGAAAAAATGCAAAGGACAGTGACCTAGCAGTATCAAACCTAAAACCCTATTATAAAGCAGCAGTCATCAAAAGCATCTGGTACTGGATAAGAAAGAAATCGAGTGGTGGATGAGTAGAATAGGTTAGATAAATAGGATACGATAATCGATGATAATAGTAATCTACTGTTTGATAAATTCAAAGACTCCAGCTTCTGGAACAAGAACTCACTATTGGAGAAAAATTGCTGAGAACACTAGAAAATAATGTGTCAGTAACTCAGCATAGACCTCCAGCTCACACTCCATACCAAAATAAGATCAAAATGGGGTTAAAAAAATGATTTAGGCATAAAGGGTGATATTATGAGCAAATTGGGAGAGCAAGGGATAGTTTACCTATCAGATCTTTGGAGAAGGGAGGAATTTATGGTCAAAGAACTAGAGAACTGATGCTGCTTTAACGATCAGAGATTCTAAAACAGATGTCACCAGATGTCTCTCTTGAGGTGAACATGTTCAAGCCACTTTGAGAAACGTGCCAGCTGCTTCCAGGAGACCCGCGGGTACCCCAAGAGGCGAAGAAACAAGGGTGGAAGTTAGGCCCAATGAAGGGGATGGTCAAGAGCAATGGGAGAGCCAAGAACCGGGGCAGAGGGCTCTACTCCCTGCCTCCTGCAGCTCTCTCTACTTTGAACCTGGGGATGGTAGATTGGGGTTTTTCCTGGAGTCTTTCATGTTCCTATCTGTTAAGAGTAAAGGAATTGGGGCAGCTAGGTGGCGCAGTGGCCAGAATACCAGCCCTGAAGTCAGGAGGACCCGAGTTCAAATCTGACCTCAGCTGTGTGACCCTGGGCAAGTCACTTAACCCCAAATGCCTCAGCAGGGGGAAAAAAAAGTGCAAAGGGATTATTTTTCCCTATGGGCAATTAAGATTCACAGCTCGGGATTGGGGAGCCATCTCAAAGGACTCACCAATGAGATGGCTTCTTCTCTCTGGGAGCAGTTTTACCTTCACCTACCTTAGTTGGATCTCACTCTATAAACTGTGGCCTTCCCAGCAAGCTCTGCTCACCCCCAACATCTATCTCGACTCATGAGCTACACTCTGGGATCAAGCGATAGGCTGGATGGAAAATACTCAGCCGACACAAAGGCTGGATCATGGATTATGAACCTTCATCAGATGGGGGTGGGGTTTAGAAAACAGCTCTACTGACACTTACATCACGGAATGCCATCATCCAAAGGGATTTTTAAAGGCCTAGATTCCAACCCACCCTTTTGACAGATGAGGAAACTGAGGGACTGAGAGAAATGATGTGATATATTCTTCAGGTCAAAGAGCCAGCTAGGGGCATAGGTGAGACCGCAAACCAAATCTTGGGCCTTCCTCCATTCAGGGCACTCATCATTTGCGGACTGGACACTCCTCCCATTGGCTGTTCTCCAGCCAATCCTCCCCCATCAATCTGACTATGGTTCCGCAGGGCCTTTGTTCTAAGCACCTCTGGAGCCTGGCTCAATTCTGTGCCTCTCCGGTGCAGCTGGTGCCTCCAAGAAGGTTTCCCTTCACCTCAGGCTCTTTGGCTCCCTCATTTCAAATGGCAGCTGAAAAGAGGCTCGGTTTTTCACTTAAGACAGTCCTGCTGCATTGAAGGGTTCCGGGAGCACATGAATGGCTGACGTCCCTCTGAGACAACCCCTGGAAACCCGAGGGCTTTGGTGCAAACTCTGGGTGGGCCTCTTATGCCAAGGGGCACCCCCCTCGGGGGCCACCTGGCGCCAAGGGATGATGACCAAAGTAGCCGGAACTAAGAGCTAAGGTTGGGAGGCTTCCCCTCCCCCTCAGTGCCATCAAGGATTCAGGCACGTCATCCTGTTGGCACAGGACTCCAAACGTGTCCTTGGGAGACAGACACAGCCCACTGGCCACTTAATTTGCCAGCACCAAGGACGCAACGGGGCCAAACTGCCCGCCCACGCTGGCCAACCCGTGACCGCCTCCAGGTACCACGGAGCAGTCTGGGATCAATGAGTAATTATTGGACAAGAGATATGATTAATTGTGTGATGAAGTTCCTGTAGCCCACTCATTTATAGACCTCAGCTCAAGTGAGTCATGATGGAAAGTTTGCTCTCCTGTGTCCCAAGTGGCCTTGGGTGAGGGCCCAAACAAGTAGTGGCCACGGATGGGCCCCTGGCCCCTTGTTGCTAGGGAGAAGGCCGTCCTTGGCCCAGGAGGCTGAGCATGAGATCCTGAGAAGGGAACTTGGGCCACACCAAGCGGATAGCACCAATCCTGCCAGGGCATCCTGGGGGGGGGGGGCGGGGACTCTTACCGTCTGCTCCTTCACTGCTTTTGCTCCTCTTGCTACGCTGAGCATGTCTGCTTTCTTCTGCATTGGGGAGCTTTTCTTCAGGAAAGAAGAAATTCAGCAGGGCCAACTGCAAAGGGACAGAGGACACAAGAATGAGCTTGCAATGATGCCGGGCCAGACGCGGTCATGGGGTGAGGAACACAGCATCCCCCCCCCCCCCCCCCGCCCCACGCTAGACAGAAAGAGACGGTGAGCAAACTCAACTCAGATTTCCCCTCAGCATCAAGGCCGGAAACGGCGGAGCCAGAAGACGCATCCCTGACCTCGGCCACCTGGTGAGCCTCCCTGCCATTTTCTAAGCCTGCTGTCTCCTGGTCTTCACCGCCAATGGAAGCCCTCCTCATGCCTCCATGATTACTCGCCGGACTCTGTCGGCAGTATGGCCTCGCCTCACTGCAATGCTTCCCTCCCCTGTTCCCTGCTCCCTGGAAAACACCTGTGCCTCCCTCAAGGCCGGCCCAGCATCATGGCTCAAAACCTCTGGGGGCTCCTCAGTGAACAGGTTACTAGTGAGTCCCGGTAGACTCCTGGGCGATAGACGCTGCTTCTGCCTTGGCATCCGCAGAGCCTGGCACATGGCCCCACGGCCGGGATTCATCTGATCAGTTTGGGGTGGGCTGCACTTGGAGTCCAAACTCCTCTGGATATTTAAAGATCCCTTTTAACCCAAACACTGAACAAAGCCTCTGCCTTCAGGGGGCCTGCTCTTCACCCCCTGAGCCCTTTTCATCTCCCTCGGAGCAGCCTGATGCCTCCCTATTGCCTCCCCTGGCCTCCCGTGTGTCCCCTCTTCAAGCCTCCCACATGCCCCCTTCTCTGGGCCCCTCCTCTGGGCCTTGAGCACGTATCCTTTGCCTTGTGACTTGGGCCAAGAGCAAAGTTTCCTGTGTGAGCTCATGTTTGTGTGTGCACGTCTCATCTCCCTGGCTCCCTGAAGGCTGGGCTGGACCACAGTCGATGCCCATTCATAGCTTCCTCCTGGTGGTACCCCAAACCACGCGTGACTCCTGGGTGCCCCTGTGCTCCCCAGAGCTCCACTCTCTTCACTGCCAGCTGACTGGGATGGGCCATTTGCATTCTCAGGTCAGTTCGGAACAGCCAATGGCTCCAAAGGGGGGAAGGGATATGAGGAAGCTGGGGAACAGCCAACAAGTTCCCCAAGCGAGCTTCTGACCCTTGGGGAGCCCTTGGTCTCTGGACCAGGGAGGGCTCTTCAGCCCGAGGAAGGAGCGACTGTGGATGCCAAATGCAGTCCCATGAAACGGGACAGATCCAGCTGAGGTGCCAGGAGAGCCAGAAATGGAGGCCAGACATCCGGGCTGGCCCAAGCTGCTGTCTTAGGGCCGTACCACTGTCACAGTGGGTGGATTATTAGCCACGTGTTCCAGGGGAGGAAACTGAGGCTTGGAGTGGGTGAACAGATGGCCCCAACATCACCCAGAAGCAGGCAATGAACGGTTTGTTACATAAACACTACACGGCAGACACTCCTACTCTGGGATTATAAACAGGACTGTTGGCACAGAGCTCCAGGGGCCAGAGAGGGGAAGGGACTGGCTCAGGAGGACTTGGGCCTCCACACTCCCAGTCGAGAATCTTATATAATAGCAGACAGGCCAAACTTCCCAGAGGGCAAGAGTCCTGCGGTGTCCCAAGGTGGGATAGGCCAGAGGTTGGAGGTTGGATTTCTACCCACCTGTTAGGTCCGTGGGGGTCAGGGTGGGGGGGACGGGAGGAAGAGGACAGATTGGGGGTCGGCCCTCAGGTTAAGGAATATGCTCCCCTGAGAGCACAGCTCCCCCCTCCAAACACAAGGGGCTCATTGGGATCATTCATCCTCTATACTGTCTGAGGCCAGGACCGCTCATGTGGGAGGGTACTTTGGGTAGGCCTTCTGGATTCCCTCCAAAAGCAGGGGGAAGGAGCAAAAGGCCAGCTTGACCTCCTGCAGGAAGTGGCCCCCTCTGTGCAGGGCTCACAGCTGCCTCTCCCATCAGAGCCAGCAGGAGGGAAAGCCATCAGTGCTGAGAGGACCAGCTGCCCCCTGCCCGCCGCCCTGCATCCAACTGGCCTCCAGGGGCGGGTTAGAGGCTGGGAACCAAGCGGGAGGCCTAATTCCCAGGCTGGGAAGGAAGGAGGCAGCCGAAACGCCGGCCAATGCCGAGGATCCAGCTTGGGGGGAACAATCAGATTCTTCACAGTCCGTTCACTGCCTGTGCCGTTGTTTCCGAGGGCAAAATGGCAGGGCAGACACGGCCTGTTGTTGCACTTTCGCCAGAAAGGAGAGGCCCCGAGCTTCCCAGATGCCGAGACACTCCAAGAACCCAGGAGGCCTCAAGCTGACAGAGCAGCGCCGATGGGAGCTCATCTCCCCAGCCTGAAGGGGTGTCCTTCACCCCCGGCAGGCTGAAGCTTCCTCTGCAACGCCCAGTCCAGGGCATTTCTTGACTTTGACCGTCATCTGTCTGTCACATCCCTGGTCTGCCACCACACAGCATTGTGGCCAGGTGATGGACTGGGCTCAGCAATTGCAGGCAGGAGTGGGACCGGGCAGCGATACAGAGAGCCTTGAGCAAGCTACTTCCCTGCCTCGTGGCTGTGGCCCCCTCCTTCTTTCTGGAATGCAGCCTCAGTTTCCTCACCTCGGTTTCATGGCACCTGACTTGGCGCTGTCCAACACATAGGGCTGTCTGGCCTCAGCTCAGAACCTCACCCTGCAGGACCATCGTGAGGCCCGGGCCTACCCAAGGACCCTGGCCCAGGCGTCTGCTGGCTCCTTATCGGAGATGTGCCCAAGGACAAGGTTCCCGGAGTGGTGGCTCCACCAGCTCCTCTGGCCAGCGGGGCCTCCTTGTGGCCTTCCTTGCTGACCACACAGGGTATGGTGACGTGGATGAATCTGCCCAGCTGCCAACAGTACAGAACTGGTCTTGCTGCCAGTCACTTTGGCCTCCACGAGGGGGGCGCTCAGTGCTGGGCCCTGCCTACTTAGCCACCAAGTCTGGGTTCAGCAGAGGATGCTTCTTGATCCTCAGATGCAGGGGGCAAGCATGCTAGGCTTCTCTCGGGTGGGCCTGGAGTTGACTTTTATGATAAAGGTCCTGTGGAACGAGGGTGACGAGGCCATGAAGGCTGCTTAGCTCTAGGCTTGAAATGCACTTGAGTATTTTAGTGTCAGGCCTCTGCTGTCAGAGCCACCCAATGCCTCAGTCAGTGGTCTTTGTCTGAAAGGGACCATGGGACAGCTGCCAAAGCTCAGGCAGGAACCCTGCCAGGTCCTCCAGCAAGGGGACCGCCTCTGGGGACCAGGGCCCTGGGGTCAAAGAGGCAGGATTCTCACTTGGAGTACAAAAGACATAGACTTAGAAGATTTTGAGTATATTACAAACAAAGAAACTGAGGCTCCGAGAAAGATTTTTGTTCAGAGAAAGGGAACCCTACGGTTAATAAAAGCTGGAGTTAACACCAAGCCTCTGTGCCTAGCCACGTGCCTGCTTCTTAGATGGGTGCACTTGGAAGAAGACTGGCTCCCTTTGTTCATCGTTATTTAGAACCACAGCAGGCCTGAGATCCAAGGGCCCTCCTATGGCAGAGCTGATGAGCGAGAAGCCTCATTTCCAGGGCCAACCATGAAGAGGGACCCAGCGGGTGCTAAGGAGGCGGATCCAAGAAAGCATCTGTTTCCTTGTAGCCTCTGTACGAACATGTCCACTTGCTTTGGACGCTATTTAGAAAAGGCTCCAAGTAACTCAAGGTGGGTCTCTCTGTTCTGTGGGATCCCAAACCCCCCACGCTTGCCCGGGACACACTGGCAGCAAATAACAAAGGATACGGCACAAATTGGAGTCCTCTGCTGCCCAACCTAATGCTCTCTCCGCTCTGCCAAACATCCCAGGGCCAAAGCCACCACCTCCGTCCAGTTTGAGCTAAGAAAGTAGCTGTTCAGAGCACTTTCTCCAGGGGGGACGATGGCTGACAAGCCAATGGCTGTCAGTGGAGTCAGTGGGCTGCTCATTGGAGGGCTACTACCTATCCATGGATGGGGTCAGGTTCTAGCTGTAGTCATTTCAGCACCACCTGCAAGAGCAGCCTGCGTTTTTGGAAGTGCCCACCTCAGCTGGCAGCAGGGAGAAGAGAGAGAGGGAAACGAAAAGGAGCTGCCCCGCTACAACACCTAGGAGGGCAGGGTGAGGGGACAGGAGCACAGTAGGCCAGAGGGGGCCATGTGGCTGGTGGGTTGATTATAGTCAAACAAGATGGCAATAGTTGAGCTGAAAGAAGCTGGAGCCTAAATGGATGCCCATCCATTGGGGAATAGCTGCATAAGTTGTGGTGTATGGATGTGATGGAATATTATTGTTCTGTGAGAAATGAGCAGCAGGAGGATTTCAGAGAGGCCTGGAGGAAGTGATGCTGAGGGAAACGAGCAGGACCAGGAGATCATCGTACACGGCAACAGCAAGACTATGCCATGACCAATTCTGATGGACGAGGCCCTCTCCAACAATGAGGTGACTCAGACTCTGATGGTCTTGTGATGAAGAGAGCCACCTGCACCCCGAGAGAGGACTGTGGGAACTGAGTAGGGATCACAGCGTAACATTCTCACTCTTTCTGTTGTTCGTTTGCATTTTGTTTTTTCTCATTTTTTGCCTTTTTGATCTGATTTTTCTTGGGCAGCGAGCTAATCATATAAATATGTCTGCGGATATTGGATTTAACATTTATTTCTACCAGGTTTAACACACTGGATTATTTGCCATCTAGGGGAGGGGGTAGAGGAAGGGGGGAATTGGAATAGAAGGTTTTGCAAGGGTTAATGTTGAAAAATTATCCATGCATAGGTGTTGAAAATAAAATAGCTTTAATTTAAAAAAATCAGCCAAGCTGAGCTGAGCCTCCATTGGCTACCAGAGCCAGAGGTAGGTGCACGGAGGCCAGTGTAGAGTATGGAGGAACTAGAGGAAAAGCTGCATGGGAGGGTCCCTCATCAGAAGAACCAAACTGGAATCCAGGAGATACAAGGGGGGCAGAAAGGCCAAGACGGGGGCTTGGCAAAGCATGTCTCCTAGAACTTGGCAATGCAATTGGCAGGGACATGATGCACTTTCAGCCCAAGGGCTGGGCTGAGAACAGTCCCAGAGTTCAGGGCCCTAGGCAGGGACCCAAGGGGCCCCAGAGCTAGGCAGCTCTGTATAATAAACATGGTCAAAAGCCAAGCAAGCCAGGCAGGACATTGCACAGGGCACTGGGGGCGCCATATGCTCTAGAGCAGGCTCTTCCAGGACTACTTTGCCAGGACCACCGCCTAGGCAGACTCAAAACTGCTTGATTTCTGTTGTGGAGATAGTGTATGAGTGTGTGTGTGTGTGTGTGTGTGTGTGTGTGTGTGTGTGTGAACCCACATGCATTTGTATACCCATGTGGGTAGGACCTGGAATAATTAGAGTATGTGCCCCCACCCTGATTTCCAATACTGAAAACATGTATCCACGGGGCAAATATGAAGTGATGTAAGGAAAGGGCACCATTCGCCACGAGGGCTACATGTGGGGGAGGGAGGGCAGCGCTGTTGCCAGGCAGCCAGCCCAGGTTGCCTTGGAGACAAGGAGACGGTAACATAGGATCATAGATTTGATTGTATACAAGTACCTCTGGTGGGTTTGGGGGGGAAGGAGGAGGGCCGAGCGCCATATGGGGGGAATCATGTCTCGCTCTTCTGCCTGGCTCCTGCTTGCCTGACTCAACGATTCGACATTTAATGGGGGATGCAAAGATGGAGACCGTGTGAAGCTGACAAGCTAGGGAGGTGAGAAGGCAAAGTACACAACTCCCTCCTCATCAAGGCAGAATAGGATCAGTCAGAAGGGAAGGCCTGAGAAAGACGCAATGAGAAGCGTGGGCCGGGGCAGAGACAGCTTCATGAACCGAACTCGGGCCTTGAAAGACAGGGTTTTAACAGACCAAGGTGGGAGGCAGGAGAGCCAGCCTCTCATTAGTAAAGACACGGAGAGAAGTTGGCAGGACAGAAACTGGGGACTGACAACAATCCAGGCGGGCAAAGATGTCGGATACCAGAAGAGGAGGCTGGAGAGGAGAAGGGTGTGGGAGGCCCTTCAGGGGGAGGAATGGCAGCATTTAATGGCTAATGGCATACTGGGGTTGAGGGAGAAGAATGAGGCAAAGAATGAGGCAAAGAAGGCCATAAGGGACTGGGAGAAGGAACACAAAGGCAAGACCCCTGGTTGAAAAAGGGAAAATATGAGACTAGATGGGGCTCTGGGGGAAAGTAGATGCAGGCTTCCAACATTGAGTATTGTGAGCAGGCCACTGGGGACACGAAAACAGCCCCCATCCTCAGGGAGCTGATATTCTACTAGGAGAACGGAAAAGTACACCCAATCATCAGAACGCCTTGGGGTGGGGCCAAGGGGTCTGGAGGTAGCCCCTGACTAGAAGGAAAGGAAAGCTCCTAAGAAGCAGACATGGGACTCAGCCAGGGCAGAGTCACTAGAGGGAAGTAGTGAAGGCCATGAGTAGAGGCAACTCTTAACATTTTGGCAGTGAAGTGGAAAAGATATATGAGCTTGAGCGCTGCTGGTCTTAAGATCTGAACAAGACAGATGAGGAAACTGAGGTTCAGAGAGGGGAGCTAAGGGGAGGATTGGCCGGACCCCCGAAGCCCTCAGGACATGGGTGAGCTGTTAGCCTGAAGCCCAGCGAGGATGAATGAATTCCCTGAGTCTTCAGCCTTGCTCCAGAGCATCGAGTTCACTTCCGGGTGGCACGGCTCAGGAGGAATGCGCTAACACATTGTAGTGTGTGGGAAGGCAACCAGGAAGGGGAAGGGTCAAGTGTGATAGCCAGGATGCTTAGTCTGGGGAAGAGAACCCTTGGGGAGGATGGAGAGCCACAAGTTTGGCCCTTCAGAGCCCAGAGAGCAAAACCAAGAGATCAACTGAGGCTTGAGGTCCAAGAAAACCCCCTAACAATGAGAGCTGTCCCCAAGAGGGTGGAGCTGCCCGCTGGGCAGGTGGATGTGGCGCTTTAGGGTGTCGATGACGGATAAAGAGTAGACGTGAGCTAATTGGAGATCCTTGATGGGTGGTGGGCTACGGAAAGGTACACTGGGAAAGCTTCACACAGGAAGCAGCCCCTGAGCTGAGCCTTTAAGGCAGCTAAGGTTCCCACCAGGCAGCAGAGAGTTCTTTCATTTCCTGCACTCCTAACCACGACTGCCATTCCTGACTACACCCCAGTTTGGGGAGATCCATCCCACCTATAGATATGTCCCCACAGAGCTTGGTCTCCTCCGTCGTCAGCCTCCTCACATCTATGGACCTCCATCGGCACTCCATCTTAGCCATTAAAAGGGATGGCGGGCCATTACCCAGAAATGTGCCCCCTCCAAGATTCCGAACTCTGAAATGACTATCTCTAATCATGCAGTCTCATCTGTCTCCCTCCTAGGAAGCCTCCTCATCCTAATTCCATTTCTAGCCCTGCTTTACCTCCAGCCACCCTGATCTCCAGATCCTTTTCCATCTCTCGTCCTCCCAGGACACAGTCCCAGTTCTCTTCGCATTTTTGTCTCTTCCCAGTCTTGATCCGACAATTGGTTCTTTAAATCTCTTAGTCTCATTAATTCACAAAATGACAATCTTCAATCCTAGTTCTCTCCCTCCATCTGCCTTCTCCACCCTTAGTCCAGAAAGGAGTTGAGGCTCTAGCCCAACGAGGTCCACCCCAAATGGACCTGCTGCTAGAGAGTAATGCTTTTATTCTTCCCTAATTGGTTCCACTCCTTGGGGCAGCTGGTTCAAACCTAGTCCCCCCATCACCTCCTAGTTTAATCAGAAAATTGAGGACAGTCATTCTGAGTCCCCCATCAGTACTGGAAAATCTCTGTCACTCCTCCCCTCCTCCCCTTCATGCTTTGCCCCTTTCTGAAGAAGAGGTAGGTCCTTCTCCTAGATGACCCCTACCCCCATTTGTCCCTTTAATCCCAGCATTCCCTGTCTCCTCCGCATCATTCTCTCTTCAGTAACTTCCTACTGGCTCCTTCCCTGCTGCCAAATACCCAGTCCCTGCCCCTCCTTGAAGAAATCTTCACATGTTACTACCAACCTCTCAAGCCATCTTCCTAGGCTGGTCCAAACTCCCGACCCTCCCCCTTCTTCCCCTCCCCTCCCCCAAAGCAAGCCTGGCTATAATCTCAGCTTTGGACTTGGCTTGCTCCTTTCCTTAACTTCCCGAGCTGCTGGCTCGGAACCCAGCCATTCAACTGAAATGGGGCCCTCCCAGTTTACCTTCTCAGCTGCTGAGTCCTTTCCTAGCCCTCCTCTTCCTTGACCTCCCAAATAAGAGCTACTCTAATAGCTGCATTTTCCTGGGTGCTTTAAGATTTGCCAAAGCACTACTTGATCCTCCTCCAAATCCAGGGAAGTGAGTACTACTGTGGCCCTTTTACAGATGAGAAAACTGAGGCAGCAGAAGTTGGGCCTCTAGAACTCCCCCACCTCCTTCCGCACCTCTTCTTCCATTGAGTTCTACCAGCCCACTCTTTCTTGACCCTCCAAGATCCTTTTCGGTCTCCTGCCCTAAGCTCGGCCAGTCTCCAGAGCTTTGTCCTTGGGCCTTCTCTCGGGACCTCATTTGTTCCCAAGAGTTCAATATGCATATCACATGGATGGCTCCAGGCTGTGCCCTAATTTCTCCTCAGTACCCCATGGCTGACTGCTCAATGGTATCTCTTCCTTGTTAGGTTCTTACTAAGTGCTAATGAGATAATGAGATATTAGGTTCTTACTAAGTGCTAAGTCTTAGCAATTCTCTAGTTCCGGGCCTTTAGGGGAGTTTTACTCCTGTGAACTCCTGAGGAGGAGCTTGCATGCTTAGGAGGAGCAAATTCGTTGGTTGAAGTATTTTTTTCCCAGAAGCCCTTGCATGATCCCACGCCTATTCTCTGGGAGGATAAAAGAGGGCAGCTCTGGAGAGATGGAGAGTCTTGTCTGGGCCAGACTTGAGGCGGCTCTCTGGAGGAAGAAGTCTCTCCTCCAGAACAGAGAGCGATCGGCAGTCTCTGGAGACAACAGCACGTTACAAATTGGCGTCCACAACGTGGGGCCAGGACTTTTGCTTATCCTGACAAGGACTTAGTCTGAGCCCTTCAGAGGAGCTAGATCGGACCATAGCACTTCCTGGATGTCCCATAGGCCCCTCCAACTCAACAGGTCCAAAGTTGAATTCATTTTCTTTTCCACTAAATTTTCCTTCTTTATTTGAACTTCCTTATTTCTTTTTCTTTCATTTTCATACTGTATAATAGCTTTTGATTTTTCAAAATACATGCAAAGCCAGTCCTCAATATCCATCCACCCTTGCAAAGCGTCATGTTCTAAATTTCCCTGCCCATCTCCCTTATAATCCAATCCAGTTTAATATATGCAATTCTTCTATACATATTTCCACATTTATCATTCTGTGCAAGGAAAATCAGATCAAAAGGAAAAAAAAAGCAAGCAAGAAAAAAAACAAACAAGCAAACAACAACAAAAGGAGTGGAAATATGTTGTGATCCATATTCGGTACCCATAGACCTCTCTGGATGCAGACGGCAAGTCCATTGGAACTGGCCCAAATCACCTCATTGTTGAAAAGGGCCAAGTCCGTAGCAGTTGATCATGACACAATCTTGTTTAAACCTCTCTATTTCTGTCCCGAGTACTCCCATCCTTCCAATCAATCAGGTGTAGGACTTCAAAGCCATAACTCTAATTTCTTAATTGGGCTGTCACCCTTGCCCTCCACATCTCAGTCCAGCCTACAGCTGACTATATTCTTCCCAATTTTCCTACCTTTAAGATCAAATACAATCTGATCAGGAGAAGGCAGAGGCACCATGGGTAGTACCCGGCTCTGGCCCCAGCCACTGTGTAATTTACAGAGCTAATAAAAATCAAATGAATACTTTAATTATCATTAAAATGAAAACTTGAATTTCTTGAAGCACTCTTTGGGTTGTTTTTTCCTCTAGAATTCAAATGGAGATCACATTTTTGCATGTGTATATCCGTGTGTATGGATATGTGTGTGTGTGTGTGCGCGTGCGTGTGCGTGTGTGTATATATATATAGTTACAAAATTAGCATTCTATTCTTGGTTCATTGAAAGCATGTTTTAAAATTGCTCTATATTAAAGATTTAAATCAAGCACACAAATACCATCGGATCCCACCTTCTTTTCCCAGCCTTATTCCTCTCCCCACATTCTATATATTCCAGCCACACTGCTGGACACTCTCTGTCACTGAAATGCCTCCTTCTCTCCCCTTCAGCTCCCTGGCGTTTACTTCTCAGTGTACCTGCTCTATCCTCTGACTCTCCTCCCCCAATTTGCTACAGAGGAAGCACTGCTTTGTGGTCCCTAGAGAAGTGGGATGTTCCACCAGACAGAGAAGTAGCCTGAGAGCTCTCAAGATCCAAGTTCAATTTCTGTTGGGTGATATTGGCCAAGTCATTTAATCTCCAAGTGCCTCAGGACTGAGAAAAGGCCCTTAGATTCGGTCATGAGGACATCACTGATGACTTTGAAGAGAGCAGTTTAGGTGGAATGATGAGCTTGATAGTCAGTTGGAGAGAGAATCTGAAAAGGAAGTGGAAGCGCCAAAGCCAGAGAGCCTTCTCAAGGAGTTTGGCTATGAGGGGAAGGAGGGAGAAGCTGATATCTGGCAGGGATGGACAAATCCAGTAAAGGATTGGGGAGGCCCGGGGACAGGGATCTGGAGGGAGTGTAGAAAAGCGGCCGGCAGACAGAGAGAAACCAAGGACAAGGGTGAGGGTGGGGATGACAGAGGGGCCAAGCTGCTGGGGGAGATGGGATGGCCTTGGCTGGAAGAGAGACAGGGCTAATGGAAGAGAGTGGCAGAAAGTCCCGAGTGATGGGAGATGAGAAGCTGAAACAGCAGCTCATGGAGAAAGGCCAGGATCTCAGCTGATGGGGAGCTAGGGGAGGTGTGAGGAGGGATGAGGGCAAAATGAACTGTTGAAGATGTTCTGGAGCACCAGTTGTAACAAGTTTAGCAAAAGGCAGGTGGTCCCAGTGACCAAGAAACAAGAGCTCTGGAGAACTGGGAGCTGCCAACTTCACCAGTTACCGGTGAAAAGGACTATTCAAAGCACCTACATGGGCCATGCTATGTTGGTGCTTCAGCCAGTGTCAAGTGTGAACTCTGAACTCCCGAGCACTGGAGGAGAGAGAGCTGGAGCTGCTCCTCTCTGGCTGCTTGCCAGCACCTCCAAGTGAAGGATTGAAGAAGTGATCCAGAGGGAAAAGCAGAACAAATCCAAAGACACCAGAGGATCCCAGCCTGCCCCGGGAGGCTGGAGGACTCGCTCAGGGGATGAAAGAAGTTGATCAAAAATTAATTTACTCAGGAGGACCTGAGTTCAAATCTGGTCTCAGACACTTAACACTTCCTAGCTGTGTGACCCTAGGCAAGTCACTTAACAGGATTCAGGAAAAAAAAAAAAAAAAAAAAATTAATGTACTGGGGCAGCTAGGTGGCGCAGTGGAGAGAGCACCAGCCCTGAAGTCAGATGGACCTGAATTCAAATTTGATTTCAGACAATTAACACTTCCTGACTGTGTCACACCCGGTAAATCACTTAATCCCAATTGTTTCAGCCAAAAAAAAAAAAAAAAAAAAAAAAATACATGAAGAACCAGAGAAAGTAAAAATAAAAAACAAAAGACCAAAGGGGAAAAAAATATTTCAGGGTGCTTCCGTTATGGGCTGAACCTAGTAAAATTGAATGGAATGAGAGTCTACTCAAGTTTAGACCGGAGAGTCTCTGATCATTGTGACATCACCGCCAGGCACTGCAATAGGACTTCATTTGTTCCTTCCACAAGCTCTCCGGAACCCACCATGAGCGCAGTCTGAGCTGCACTAGTCACTGGGGTGAGACAGAAGAGGAGTTCTGGTCCTCAAAGAGCTTAGACTCTTGTGGGTGACCCGCCATTTAATACAAGCTTGAATTTCCCTCATACATACTCTTATGAGGATCCAAGAATGATAGAATTGAGATTGAAGACTTGGCTCTAGAGATACTGTTTTAGCTTTTGCATCATGGCAGCTTCCCAAATTGCTCAAGATCACACAGAGTCATGGGGGCAAACAGAAGTCAGGGGGCTTAAAAGAGGCAAAAACCTAGGGGATGGTTCATCTAAGGAGAGGTGTGTGCTGTTGTGTCTCAAGAAAGTGACTCTGAGATCAAGAAGTCAGTTGGTGGACTGGGAGCACCATAAGTTGCTGCTGGAGCAGGGGCCAAGTCCCTGGATGGCAGCGTTCCAAAGAGTGGACAATCATCATCAGGGAGAGAGGAGATTGGGCAGCAGATGTCTGGGCCCAAGGTCCAGGAAGCAAGCTGGAGAAGCCAGGCATTAGGGAGTCTGGGCCACAAGGGCAGGACCCTAGCCTCTCCTAGGCTGGAGGTACCAAGGACAGCTCAGCTCCTGTAAGGCTGAGCTCACCAAGGGCAGGACCCCGGGGGCCACCAAACATGCTTCAAAAACAAACCACCACTACAAACTTCTTTTGACTCTGATCCTTCCAAATTCTCATTCCATCTCTCTTCCCTTCTTCAGACTCTTGGGAAAGCACCTGTCTATGTGTCTGCTTTCACTTTCTCTCCCCCTTTTCAACTCTCTACAAACTGACTTCTTATCTCACCACTTCTCTCTCCAGTTACCAGTGATCCTGGCATTGCCAAATCCAAGGGCCTTTTCTCAATGCCCAGCATGCTTCACTTCTCTGCTGCTGTGGACACTAGAGATTACGCTCTCCATGCTGGGTTTTCTCTCCAAGTATTTGGATTCCTCTTCTTCTTCCTCAGGCCCCTTTGCCAAATTATTGTTTGTGTCCCATGCCCTAATCACTAGAGTCTCCTAGGGCTCTGTGTTGGGTTTTCTTCCCTTCTCTCAATGTTTTCTTATTTGGCGATCTTATCAGCAGCCATGGGTTCAGTAGTCACTTCTATGCAAATGATTCCAATCCAAGCCTCTTCCTGATCTCCAGGCTGACATTACTTGTTATGGCTTGGACATGCCAAACCCAACGTGGTCAAAGCCCCCCCCCCAACTATAAAACTTTGCTTACCTTTGACCCACCAATACCACTATTATGTCTGTATCCCAAAGAGATTTGCCAAAAGTAAAAAGGACCCCAAAATAGAAAAAATATTTATAGCAGATCTTTTAACTGTGGCAAAGAATTGGAAATCGAGGAGCTGCTCATTGATTGGGGAATGGCTGAACAAGTCGTGGTGTATGATTATGCTGGAATAAAAGAAATGATGAGCAGGATCGTTTCAGAAAAACCCAGCCGTAGGTAAACTAATGCAAAGTGAGGCGAGCAAAAAGAAAAGGGAGAAAATGATACACAATAGCAGACAATGATCAACCGTGAAAGACTTAGCTACTTTAATCAATATAATGATGTAAGACAAAAAAAGACCTCCAGAGAAAGAGCTGATGAACTCTGACTACAGATAAAAGTATACTCCTCCCCACCTCCACTCTGATCCAAGCCTCTTCCTGATCTCCAGGCTGACATGACTTGTTATGGCTTGGAAATGCCAAACCCAACGTGGTCAAAGCCCCCCAAAACTATAAAACTGTGCATACCTTTGTCCCAACAATACTACTGCTACGTCTATATCCCAAAGAGATTTACCAAAAGCGAAAAGGACCCCCAAATAAAAAATATGTATAGCAGATCTTTTAACGGTGGCAAAGAATCGGAAATCGAGGGGCTGCTCATTGATTGGGGAATGGCTGAACAAGTCATGGTGAATGATTATGCTGGAATAAAAGAAATGATGAGCAGGATCGTTTCAGAAAAACCCAGCCGTAGGTAAACTAATGCAAAGTGAGGCGAGCAAAAAGAAAAGGGAGAAAATGATACACAATAGCAGCAATATTGTAACAATGATCAACTGTGAAACTTAGCTACTTTGATCAATATAATGATCTAAGACAAAAAGAGCTCATGAAGAAAAATGTTTTCCACCCCCAGAGAAAGAGCTGATGAACTCTGACTACAGATAAAAGCAGACTCCTTCCCACCTCCACTTTCTTTATTTTTCTTTTTTGGCAACATGGCTAATAGAGAAATGTTTTGTTTGATTTCACGTGTATAATGCTTGCCTTCTCAATGGATGGGGGAAGGGCTGGAAAGAATTTGGAATTCAAAATTGAGAAAAAGGAAAAAAAATTATAGATCTTTTAAAAAGCATTTTTATCTTCCCTCAAGGGTGAGCTCAAGGGTCACTTTCTCGAGGAAGCCTTTCCACTCATCAAAAGATGCTAATCTATTTATACATTGTATCTCCTGGTAGAACATAAGTTGTTCGAGGGCAGGAGATATTTGGGGGTTTAAGTTTGTCTCTTCAGTATCTGCCATTGTTAGTGCTTTAAAAATGTTTGTTGGATTGGATGAAAAAATCAGCTAAGACCAGATTTGGTGGGGGTGTCCAAGCATCAGGATCCCAGCTGTTACAAGGATGAAGTTGTCATGGGTTGGGAGCCCTACAACTGCAAGACTAGCATCACCAGGGGCAAGACTAGTCATTGAAAGGTTGAGATCACCAAGGGCAGAGCAGGATCAGTGGGAACACTGGCGACATTAGAATAAGATCCGACCCAGAGAATGGGTTGAGGATGAGCCTCCTTCTGGTAAATAGAATGTAAATCCATTATTATAGTGAAAGGGATGAGAGGGCACAGATCCAGATAGGACACTACAGCAATGTGCCATCCAGCCAATCCTGAGCTAACCCAGTAACTACACCTTCCTCCTGCTGGATGGAGACACAAGACAACTGCTCAGGCAGCCTCGGAGCAGACCGGCATTGATTCGGTAGCTGGAACAGTTGAGTAAATTCTTTCAATGTGGCCGTTGATTAGAATCCAATGTTCGCGTGCATTTCTATAGAGATGGATTTTCCTCAGCGGAAAATTCTTGACTGGGGCTTATGTTCCTGACAGTGAGTGCAGAAAGCCCCATGCTGGGCACAGTTTCATAAATCTTTTCCAGAAAAAAATCTAAGCAGAACAGTTCACTATAAAAGAAATTAAGATTAAAATATAAACAAATGAAAATAAGTATGTCAATATAATGCAGTCATGAATCATTTATATGCAGATTCACTGCCTAATTCTTGATTCCAGAGACTCAAGGCCTTGGGCCATGGGCCATGGAGCAGTAAAGAAAAAAAGTCTCCCTCATACACTGATCTCTTTGAGAAAGCTACATGCCAAATGGTTCTTTGACTGACCTATGCTCTCCTTTAGCCAGCAAAATAGACCATTCTAGTTTGATGACTTCCTGGAACCAACTTCTTTTTACTCTGATACTTGGAAATGACTGGGGCTTCAATCACAACTTCCTTATCTTTTTTTTTTAATAATAGCTTTTTATTTTTTTCCAAATACATGCAAAGATAGTTTTCAACATTCACCCTTGCAAAACCTTGTGCTCTATATTTTTCTCCTTCCATTCCCTCTACCCCTACCCATAGATAGCAATTAATCCAATATAGGTTAAATGTGCAATTCTTCTAAATATATTTCCATATTGATCATGCTGCACAAGAAAAATCGGACCAAAA
Source organism: Sminthopsis crassicaudata (assembly GCF_048593235.1). Taxonomy (NCBI): domain Eukaryota; kingdom Metazoa; phylum Chordata; class Mammalia; order Dasyuromorphia; family Dasyuridae; genus Sminthopsis; species Sminthopsis crassicaudata. Next base: position 2,795,544 of record NC_133623.1, on the reverse strand, counting down.
AGGAAAAAAAAAGAGAAAGAAAACAAGCAAGCAAACAACAAAAACAAAAAAGGTGAAAATCCTGTTGTGATTCATATTCAGTCCCCATAGTCCTTTCTCTGGTGCAGATGGCTCTCTTCCTGAGTCTACTGCAATTTAGCTTTTCTTATCTAGTTTTTGACTACAATCCTGGACAAGTTACTCAACCTCAATGGTAAAATGAGAGCTGGACCTTTCAACTTCAACCCCTTCAGTCACTTCTAGAGCTAAATCCATTTAGTCCACTCTGCTTGAAGTAAGAACCTCCTCAACATCAATAACAACTAGTCCCTAGAAGGATCCTGGGGTTCAGAGGAGCTCACTTTTGGACAGTATAGAATTGAAAAATGACCTTTCTGGGCCTTCTATCCACTATTCCAGGGCCAAGTAGACCAAGGTCACATGAAAGCCCTTCAAATATTTAAGGGAACAATCCTCTAGGCTTCTTTTTCTTCTCCAGGCTCAATATACCTAGTTCCTTTGAGCACCTCTCAAAGCCCCTTACTCTCTGTTGCCTTATTTTGGATACAGTTCAACTTGCCTCAAATTCAGACCTGACCTGCCAGCCATGGCTGGGCAAGGGAAGAGTAAAGTCGGCCCTCTCCCTCATCCCTGTCCATATTGTCCCTGCGTTTATGCCACATGCACTGGATCATTGAACTGACCTCCACTAAAACCCCCAGCCCCATTTTCCATGAACAGTTTGGGTGTTTGGTCATAGCTCCCTCTGTATCTTATCTAAAAAAATAAAGCAAGGAGCTTTCTCAAAAAAAACAAAAACTATCTGGTTCTGGCTAAGAAATAGAAAGGTAGATCGGTGAACAGAATAGACACACAATCTACAGCAGCAAATGAATATGGTTACCCAGTGTTTGCCAAGTGTAAAGATTGAAGTTTTGGGGATAAGAATTTATTATTTGGTAAAAATTGTTGGGAAAACTGGAAAGCAGTCAGGCAGAAATTGGGCACAGACCAATATCTTACACCATCTACCAACTTAAAGTCAAAATGGGTACATGAGCTAGACACGAAGAGAGCTATAATAAGAAAATCTGAAGAATATGAACCTATTACCTATCAGACTTATGGACAGCTGAACAATCTATGAAGAGGCAGTGCTGTGAGATATAAAATGGATCATTTTGATTATATTAAATTAAAAAGCTTTTGTGCAAATAAAACTAATGTAGGCAAGGTCAAAAGGGAAGCAGAAAACTGGGGGGGAATTTTTATAGACAGTTCCTCAGGTAGAGATCTCATATCTCAAATAAATGATAAAAGGGGAAAATGACAAATGTTGGAGGGGATATGGAAAAACTAGGACCTTTAGCTAATCCAACTATTTTTGAGAGAGATTTAGAATTATGTCCAAAGAGTTATTCAACTGCCTATACCATGATTGGGTCTGTTTATCAAAATGATTAGGTAAAATGGAAAAGAACCTACTTGCTCCAATATTGATAAACTATTTATAGAAGCTCTCTTTGTGGTGACAAAGAACTGAAAATTAGGGGGATACCCACCAACTGGGGAATGGCTAAACAAAGTGTGGAATATGTTCATGATCGAATATAACTCTGCTATAAGAAATGATCTCAATGACTTTAGAAAAGTATGGAGAGACTTCCACAAAATGATGAAGAATGAAATGAGCAGAACCAAGAGAACAGCGAATACAGTAATAAGCAATATTGTTTTAAGAACAACTTTGAACAACCAAGTCATTCTGTTATAATTACCCAAAGATCCTATTAAGGAAATGCTGTCTGAATCCAGAAAGGAATAATGCTGTGGTATAGGAAAGGAGGAGCTAGTTGATCCAGAAAAACATGGAAAGACTTGGACTTATGAAGGAAGATGCTATCTACTTTCAGACAAACAGAGGACAAGTGGAAATTAGCAAAATGCAGTCATATATTTGTATATGGTGCATGTGTATATATTTGTATATGTTTATAGATAGCTAGGCATGTATATATATATATATATATATATATATATATATATATATATATATATATACACATATATTCACACTTAATTGTATCCTTCCTTATGGTGGGGAGTAGAGGGAGGAGAAAAATAAAGAGTGAACAGTGGAAAACAATAAGAAAGCAAGGAAAAGCTGGGAAGCTCTGAAAGTAACATGTAATATTTATTATATAGGTTTTCTTGAAGTAGAAAGAGAACAGACTTCTCTTATAGTCTGCTGTTTACATGGAGATGTTCTTTTTTGCCTTTCTCATTTTGTATTTAAGTATTTTTTTTTGACACTTGAAATTTATTTTTATTCTTAAAATTAGGAAGTCAGAATAAATAATTTATAAATTCCTCTCAGGCTATACAATTTAAATTAGCTTGAAACTAATGAAATGGAACCTTATCAAGTTGTATTTAAGTATAAAGTAAAATAAAAAAAAAACTACCAAAAAGCTTTCTTAAATCTAGGTGTATTAGGTTTATATCACTGTTCTCAAGGTAAAGGAAAAGACTTCATTCACATCTACTATGTACAAGACACATAAGTGCCCAACACTGAGAATTTTTTAAAAAAATTTTTAATTAAAAAAATTAAGCTTTTTATTTTCAAAACATATGCATGGATAATTTGATAACATTGACCCTTGCATAGCCTTCTGTTTCAGATTTTCTCCTCCTTCCCTTGACCCCCTCTCCTAGATGACAAACAATTCAATATGTTAAACATGTTAAAATATATATTAAATCCAATATGTGGATTTGTGTAAACATATTTATACAATTCTCTTGCTGCAGATAAAAAAAGCAAGCAAATGAGTAAGAAAACAAAATGCAAATGAACAACAACAAAAAGAGTGAGAATGTTATGTTGTGGTCTACGCTCAATTCCCGACTCTCTGGGTGTAGATGGCTCTCTTCATCACAAGATCATTGGAACTGCCATCAATCATCTCATTGTTGGAAAGAGTCATGTCCATCCGAATTGATCATCATATAATATTGATGTTGACTAAGGCTTATCCACAGACCCTCCAGAGAGCTAGTCTGGACATTATAGTCACTAAATTGAAGAATAGGAGTAAGGAGTAATACTGGAAAGGGAGGGGATGGCTTATAAGGATTTTGAATGCCAGAGCATTTTTGTATATGATTCTGGAGGCACTAAGGAGCCACTGGAGTTTATTGAGTAGTAGGGGATGATATGATCAGACACCCAATTTAAGAAATTTTTTTCTTCACTTTTGGATATAATAGTGCAGCTAGGTGATGCTGCAGCGGATAATTGAAATCCAATCTCAGACCCTGGGCAAATCACTCTGTAAAACGAGCTGGAGAAGGCAACGGTAAACCACTACTGTATCATTGTGAAAAAAACCCCAAATGGGGTCCCGAAGAATCGGACCGACTGAAATGACTGAAAAGCAACGAGGATGATTCCTAGATTGTGAGCCGGAGGCATTGGGAGGATCATGGTGCTTTGGACAGTAACAGGGAAGTTTTGAAGCAGGGAGGGGGTGGGTAAAAGATAATGAGAGCCATATTTTGGCCATATTAAGATGTTTCCTGGACATCCAGTTTGAGATGTTTGTAAGGTTAGAGATGCAGAATTGAGGGTCAGCAGAGAGACTGAGGCAGGACAAATAGCTTGGGAGAGTCATAGGGAGTAATTAAATTCATGAGAGCTAAAGAAATCACCAAGTGAAGTTGTATGATGGGAGGAAAGAAGGTGGTCCAGGATAGAACCCCAAGGGGCACCTACGGTTAGAGGGCATGATCTGAAGGGGGAGTCAAAAATGGAGATCCAGCGTGGCCAGAGAGGAATGAGGAGAACCAGGAGAGGAAGGGTCCTGAAAACTCAGAAGAGAATATCAAGGGGCAGAGGGAGACCAGCGGTGGGAAAGGCTGCAGAGAGTATAAGGGGAATGAGAAGTAGATTTGGTAACTTTGGTGGAATTCAGGGCCAGGATGTGAAAAGGAGGTAAGGAAGTAAGAGGACAGAGAGCGGAGGCCCCCAGGTATAGACAGCATTTTCAAGGAGTTAGGTCAAGAGGCCTCGGTTGTCTTAATTATAGATATCTTAGATTGGGCAAAGTGGACTCCAAGCTCCCTTCTAGTTTTGCACTCATCTCGGACACGAGTACCAGTAATTTGTGGGGAGAGGCTGAAACAACCCTCACCGAGAACGTGGATTCTCCCCCTTGGGGGGTGTCCCACACAAACCATCAGACCGTACCCAAACAACCAGTGCCTTTTCGAGATCTTGGCTGGCTTCCACCATATGTGCTTTAGAAAGGTGAAGGGGGGGGGGGAGAGGGGATGGGGCAGGCTAGTCAAGCTTTTAGGGCCTTTTCTGCTCAAGAGTGTGGATCCTGAACCAGAGCAGAGGCTCTAGGGCTTCCATTGTAAGGAGAAGAAATCAAAGGTGTCATTTCATGAAGTCCCCTTCCTTCTGGACTTCCACGGTTCTCAGGAGAAACTAAGGGTAGGCTACAGTCGGAGCCTGAATTGGAAAGAGCCCAGTTTCTGGTCGCTTGGTTTTCACAGGAGAATTTGATGAATAACACTGGGCTTGAGGGCCTCCGATCTTAGCTATATGCAAATGGAAAGTCGCAGCCCCGTGACGGCAAAGCTCAATTCTGTGGGTTTTTCCATTTTCTTTTCCCAAGGATGCTTAAAATCCTACTGTTTGAATTCACAGGATTCTCAGAACAGGGAACGCAGAGAACGTCAGAGCTAACAGGGACCAATCTGGTGCCCCTTCGTTACTGCTCTTGTTTCCCAGGATCCATCCTTCCTCCCTTCCGGTGCACACGGAGCCTTTATTTTCTGTCTCTGACGTCCTTTGACCCAAAGACTGCTCTGTGAGAAATATGTGCCGCCCCTCCCACCTGCCCCGGAAGGTAAAGAAAGAAAGGACCAGCGTAGGCTGCAAGTCCTTAGAAGACGAGCACTGAAGCATGGGGAGTAGAAGGAGCAAATGGGTAGAAGGGTGTTAGCACACAGCATCATAAGGCTGGCTGGCCCAGTGCCAGCCAGGACAGGAAGGAGCCTTTCCTAGACTGGCAGGAGCTGCAGGCAAGTAGAGCTCATTCTCAATCCTGAGCGCCACCACAGGGCAGCCCAGCTCCAGGAGACGTGTCAGCAGCAGTGACTGTCCTGGGACTGCCATCCCCCCCAGAATGACCTGAGGCAGAGGGACTGTGGGTACCTCGGAGTGAGGAAGGAGGATCCCCAAGTCCATACTGTGCCCAGCCCGGCAAAAATCTTTCCCATACATTGCCTCATTTGATCTTCACCTCAACACTGGGAGGAAGGGGGTTTGAGGCTGAAACTCAGAGAGGTTAGGGGACTTGCCCACAAGTTGGGCAGTATCTGAGGCAGGATTTGAACTCAATACATCCTGATACCAGGTCCAGCACTCTACCCACAATTCCATGCTGCATCCCTGGATCTTCCCCCTCTCCTTCCCCTGGCTGTGTGCCCGTGCCATCTCCTAGTGACCCACAGGGCCACAGAGGGAGGCCCAGTGAAGCAGATCCCCAGTGGTGGCTAATGCTTTGCCATCACCGAGGTAGCACACGACTGGACAGCCAGATGGCAGGAGGAGGCAGACAGAGCTGAGAAGACCGTGGCTGGCCCCAGTCCTGCAGCCATCACGCCAAACCGATGCTACTGTTTTAAGCCTGGTGAGGAGGGCCAGAGAGGGGAAAGGCCCCTACCTGGAGCGTACTTAACAAATGCTTACTGGGGGCCAGTGGTGAGGGACAGAGAGAGGTCTTGTGCCCCCTTTTCTGAACGTTTCCCCCTTTGCAATGCTGGTGGGTTTCTTGTTTAGGAAAACAAGGCCAAGAATCATCCAGGATGAGGTTCTTGGGGTGGAGTGGGAGTCATGAGTTGTGGGGTAAGTTATGACCCTCATCAGCAAAGTCCTAGAGGCCATGAAATGTGGGAGCCTTGACCAGATGGGGGGACGTCCGGAGCCCCCTGTCCCCACTCTGGGCCCCACCAGCCTGCCTTGCTTCCTTAATCTTTTATGTAAAAAGCAAGGGAGGCCCCAAGCTAAAATGTCAATGTTACCTGGAGCTGGGAGGAGGGGGGGGGTGAAGATGAAGGACCTGATAAGTCGGTCAGGAGTCATTCCCTGGCAGGCCCTCAATGGGCATAGGAGAAATGAGTGGGGATGGGGATGGGGATGGGGGAGGGAAAGGGGGAAGAGGAGGGAAGGGGGAAAGAGGAGGAGGAGAAGGGAAGGGAGGGGAAGAGGTGGAGGGGGAAGAGGAGAAGAAGGGGAAGAGAGGAGGAGGAGAAGAAGAGGGAGAGGAGGAGAAGAGAGGGAAGAGAGGGGAAGGAAGAGAGGAGGAGGAAAGGGAGGAGGAAAAGAAGAGGAGGAAGGGGAGAAGAAGGGGAAGAGGAGGAGGAGAGGAGGAGGAAGGGGAAAAGGAGGAGGGGAAGAGAGGAGGAGGAGAAGAAGAGGGAGAGGAGGAGAAGAGAGGGAAGAGAGGGGAAGGAAGAGAGGAGGAGGAAAGGGAGGAGCAAAAGAAGAGGAGGAAGGGGAGAAGAAGGGGAAGAGGAGGAGGAGAGGAGGAGGAAGGGAAAAGGAGGAGGGGAAGAGAGGAGGAGGAGAAGAAGAGGGAGAGGAGGAGAAGAGAGGGAAGAGAGGGGAAGGAAGAGAGGAGGAGGAAAGGGAGGAGCAAAAGAAGAGGAGGAAGGGGAGAAGAAGGGGAAGAGGAGGAGGAGAGGAGGAGGAAGGGAAAAGGAGGAGGGGAAGAGAGGAGGAGGAGAAGAAGAGGGAGAGGAGGAGAAGAGAGGGAAGAGAGGGGAAGGAAGAGAGGAGGAGGAAAGGGAGGAGCAAAAGAAGAGGAGGAAGGGGAGAAGAAGGGGAAGAGGAGGAGGAGAGGAGGAGGAAGGGAAAAGGAGGAGGGGAAGAGAGGAGGAGGAGAAGAAGAGGGAGAGGAGGAGAAGAGAGGGAAGAGAGGGGAAGGAAGAGAGGAGGAGGAAAGGGAGGAGCAAAAGAAGAGGAGGAAGGGGAGAAGAAGGGGAAGAGGAGGAGGAGAGGAGGAGGAAGGGAAAAGGAGGAGGGGAAGAGAGGAGGAGGAGAAGAAGAGGGAGAGGAGGAGAAGAGAGGGAAGAGAGGGGAAGGAAGAGAGGAGGAGGAAAGGGAGGAGCAAAAGAAGAGGAGGAAGGGGAGAAGAAGGGGAAGAGAAGAAGAGGAGAGGAGGAGGAAGGGGAAAAGGAGGAGGGGAAGAGGGGGAAGAGGAGGAGGAGGGGGAGGAGGAGAAATCCTTCTCAAGTTCAGGTGGAGGCTTCACGCCCAGCCTAGGCATGTGTTGCTCTGCTCTGATTCACTTATTTCCCACATTAGAGCCCACGTGAAGGGACAGATCTCGAAGCACAATCGCAAATTTGATCTGCCAGAATCTGTACCTGTGGTCCTCAGCCTGCCGCCAGGGGGGTCGGGGATGGGCAGTGCGGGTGGAGGGGGGCCCTGTTAAAGTCGGGCCGAGCTAATCCTTGTCGAGCAGGGTCTCAGAACAAAGGGGCAGGGAAGGAAAGCTCGCACACAAAAGAAGCCGTTTTCACTGCAGTGACATGCAGAATCTGAGTTGGCAAGGTTCCCCAGTAATGCTCTGGAATGCTGGGATAGCACAATCGGCATTAGCCCAAATTACCTAGCCTGCAGTTACCCACAGACTAATTTGTTTTCTGAAGAGCTACATTCCAAAGTTTACTGAAATCAGGAACTGTACACACACACACACACACACACACACACACACACACACACGTGTATATGTTTGCTGCTGGCCTAGTCTTCGAGGCAATGGTGCCATGTCGTTCCCCCCAGATGTCTTACTGGGCACAGCAGGCGCCCATCCACTGTGACTAAAGGGGCCACGACCTGCCATGAATCCTCACTGCCTTCTCCTGCATCTCCTGGAAAAAACCTTAGTTGTGTACCCAGCATTTTGGCCACAGCCTCTCCAGCCAGATGGGAAACACCCAACAGGCTCGGGGAAAGATGGGCGTCCCCCAAACACCAGCCGAACAGCCGGCTGCTTCCCAGGACATGCAGCTCGGGCCAAAGGTCACACGATCACACGTTTGGGGCTGGGAGGGACTCGTGAGCTCATCTGCTGGATGAGGCAACGGTAAGGGCCCCAGAAGTTAACTGGCTAGGGAAGATTCAGACTCGGGCGCAACGCCCCGATTTTTCAATTCTGCCACTCTTGGGGTTTACCACCGGCTCCCTCAGGAGCCGCTCTCACTGTCTCATCGAGCTGAGTTTCCCCTGGAATCTCCATTCTGTTATTCCTTTGGGTAATTATAGCTTATTAGCCCTCGTTATATTCTCATGTTGCACACTAAACGATTCTCTTCTCTCCCTGGTGTTTACACCCTCAGACAGTTGCGTCCCCACCCCCTTCCCCCTTAGTCATCACTTACCTACGCTGGATAGACAGAGTTCTTTTCATCTTTGCTCATAAATCAATCCCTCCGGCCCCTTCATCATTTTTGCCAGTCTTCTCTGAACTCCCTCCAATTAATCTATATCTTTCTAGTTAATGAGTTTGGAGAAATTGAATAGTCCAGGTGTGATCTCAAGCATATTCCATGACCATATTTGTGAATGCACCCAGAGGTCTTTTCGTAGCTCAAATGCAGGAAGAGAAGCCGGGCCTTCCTGTCGACTTGCAGAACAGGCACGAGGGATGCGTTCTTTCATCTGGGATGGCTTTTCACCACTAGGCTGCCATTAGTGCCAAGCTCCCCAGGTTAACCAGCATCCTTTAAGTGGAAATTGATTTGGGAAGCGGGCACCCCGTGGGTACTTATGGGAAGAATAATATGAGCCCAAAAGGCAGAGTGGCTGTAGCCCCCTACGGCGCAGCATCAGGAGGTTGATGACAGTATCCCGAGTCCTCTGATGGGAAACCCAGAGAGGAGCCAGGGCTCTGGGTTGGTCTGGAGAAGAGGAGGATGGGGCGGCATTAAAAGTAGGCCCAGGAAAGTAGGTTTGCCCTGTTCTGATTTGCCTTCGAGAGTAGACCTGAGACTAATGGAAGGAAGTTTAAAGGTCAATGTGTTCAGCCATTCTGAAGAGGAACAGATAGCCTCCCGGGGGAGTGACTTGCCATCATTCAATACCTCCTATGGAGGAGAGGTCAAGTGGTACTCATCAAGGATGTGCTAGAGAGGGGAGCTGTTAGCTGGTACAGGCTGAACATCATGGCCTCCCAGATTTTATACTTTGGAATGTGAGGACTCGAAGCACCAGTGAAGGGAGCTAGAAAAGGGTGGGTGACAGGAACTGGAGAAGCGGGGTGCAGGGGAGGGGGCCTTCCAAGAAGGAGATAGCCCTCTTCTTCCTAGATACTGTCTCTCCAGCATCTCCATTCCCTCATGATCTCTCACTCCTTTGCTTCCCTTCTCTTCACAGACGGGGAGCCTTTGCGATGTCTCGAGGATCCCATCTGGCACCAGATGCTTGACAAGCAACCCTTGGCGAGTCACTTCACCTCTGTCGGCCTCAGTTTACTCAACTGTAAAATGGGGATCATAACAGCAAATACATCCCAGAGGAAGCATAGTTTTGTTAGCTGAAGCATGGAGAACAACTAAGGAGATAGGAGGTAGGGAGAGCAACCAGGAGGCTCTTATACCAGTCTGAGGGCTTGAGAGAGGGTCCAGAAGAAAAGTTTCCCAATTTGATCTCCTCATTCCTTCTTAGACACTACAGCGCCACCAGGGCAACAATTTTGCTGGCAACGGTTACTGACTGCAGAATTTTCTCTGAGGGCATCAGTGGTATATACAGACAGCCATCCTCCCATTACAAGGGTAAAGTGAGGCTGTGAGAATTTGAAAACTTAACCAGTGTTGCCCAGCTTCTGGTGGAGTCAGAATTCTAAGGCTGGCTTCACGATTTCAAGCCCAGGGTACTTTCTACTCTAACACACATGGTGCCACACTAGCTGCTGGGGTTACAAAGCAAAGAGTTAGCCTCTAGGAGCCCCATCTATAAACTGATGCGATCCAGAACCCCATTGTGAAAAGTTGCCTTTTCCCCTTTAGTCAAAGTCATGCCCCTGGATTTCTAGGGTTTGCAAACACGGGCACCTACCACGCTGTTACACTCACTTGCTTCCACAGATTGGCAGGATCACATACAAGGCCACTATGATGGATCCTAGCATCCAATCTCTCTATGGGAGCCAAAGAAACTCAAGGAAACCAGGCAAGAAATTGGTTCCGTAATCCCCACAGAGAATTCTGGATATGTGAGTGGGCCATCCAGAGGACAAAGCAGAAAGCCTGGGCAACTTGCAAGCTCCTCACTCTGTCACCTCCAGACTTGGCTTCCTCTCACCTCTTAAAGGTCTTTCTTGATGTCTTCCCTCGGAAGAACTAAGTGCCATATCTATTCCAAAATAGGATTCACAGGGTGTGCCCCCCCCCTTTAGCCAGCGAGCTCCTTGAGGGCTGGTGTCTTGTTTCGGCCTTTGCACCTCCAGCACTTAGCCCACTGCCTGCTCCACAGGATGTGAACTGCTGGGGAACTGACTCCACAGAATATTTTAGAATTTGGACTTCATCATCCTGTCTCCTTATGATAAATGGTCTCCTCAGAATTGTAACTATTCTTGGGTTTAGCCCATTTGGAGGAAAAGAAAGGCAGCTGTTCCTGGCGACCAGAAGATTTCCTGGGAAAGAGCCACAGTTAAGGAAAAGTCTTGGATCCAGGACACCTGGAAGGCACATCAGGGAGCAAGGAATAAGGACAACTAGGAGAGGAGTAGGAATTAGTGTTAGCCAAGAGAAGCAGGGATCTGTGGGAATTTGGAGCAATGACCGTCATACCAACTGATCAATCTTTACCTGGCCTGAACCCCAGTGATACCCTTCACTACCCTAGCTGCCCTTCTTTGGCTGATCTAGCTTCTGAAAATCTTTCCTAACATGGGAGCTCTTATCCCAGAGCAGGGAATGATGGGGGGCGGGGTGGAAATAGCATCGTTTCTCTCTTTCCTTTCAGAGGGAAGCTAAGGTCTGGCTACCATTGAGCTCTAGCTCCGCCTCTGCCAGTAAGAATATATTTGTGCATATTGTCTTTCTACCCAGGTTACTTATACCTTCGGAATCCAATTCTTACCGTACAACAAGAAATTTGGGTTTACACACATATATTATATCTAGGTTATACTGTAACACATTTAATATGTATGGGATTGCCGTCATCTAGGGGAGGGAGTAGAGGGAGAGAGGGAGGGAGAAATTTGGAAAAATGAATACAAGGGATAATGTTGTAAAAAAAAAAATTACCCATGCATATGTACTGTCAAAAAAATTTGTAATTACAAAAATTAATTAAAAATAGAATATATTTGTGCAACTATTCAATTGCCCCTTGGTTTGGTGCAACATTTGAGCCGGACAGTGAGACATTACCATTTGCAACTCAGCCAACACATCTGCTATTCTTCTGGGACTTGTGTTATCTACAAATTGCAAAAGCAAGTCATCTATCTGCCTTTAGACGAGTCACTGAAAAAAAATGCATCGGGTCAGGCACAGGTTACTGAGGCTGGCCCACAATGCTCTCTTTTCCTCATATCTTTTGGCCTCCCTGACTTCTGTGAAGTCTGAGATAAAGTCCTACTTTCTATGAGAAGCCTTTCCTGGTACTCCTTCATGCTAGTATTTGATTGGCTGCTAGGTGGCGCTGTGGCAGATAGCACATTGGACCTGGAGACAGCATAACTTGAGTTGATCTCTGTTCTCAGACACTTATTAGCCATGATCCTGGGCAAGTCACTAAACTTGTTTGCCTTAGTTTCCTCAACTATAAAATGGGGGTTGTAATAGCGCCTTCCACTCAGGGTTGTTGTGCAGATCCAATGAGTTCTTTCGGCTGTGGCACCAAGTGGCCACTCCCACCACAACTCTGTTCAAACAAGTTATAAGCAGAATAGCTGAGAGATTCTAGTATTGGCTGGGGGGGTGGGGGGACCAGGGAAAAGCCTCGTGCTACTGACTATATACCTCAGGTCAAAACCAATCCTTCTCTAGCCAAACTTCCCACTGAAGAAGAGGTTTCGAATGCCACGAGACTCCACTCCCGTGGCAAAGTGGCTAGAGCTGATTTTATTCCAGTGGAGATTTACGAGGCAGGGGGTCCACAGCTTCTACAAAAGCTGACTGAAAATGTCCAGGTTATATGGCGGGAGGAGGTTCTCTCCCAGGAGTTAAAGGATGTTTCCATTGTCCATCTCTATAAAGGTAAAGGGAATCAATTGTCCTGCGACAGTCACAGGGGAGTTTCTCTTGTAGGTTTTGCTGGCAAGATGCTTGCCAGCATCCTCATTAACAGGCTGATCTTTTACCTGGAAACTGGTCCTCTACCTGAGAGCTGGCATGGCTTCAGAAGGGGCCAAGGAATGGTCAGTATGGTGTTTGCTGCCTGACAGCTTGAAGAGAGATGTCCCAAGCGTAACCGAAATCTTACACAACTTTCATCAATCCAATGAAGGCTTTGGATACTGTTAACTAGGTGGGCTAGTGGAAGATTAGGGCCAAATCGGGTTGCCCAGAGAAGCCAGTTTCACAACGACACACTCGCACGGCTTCTAGACAACGGATGATGCTCTTGTGCTTTCCCAAAGGTAAATGGAGCGAAGCAGGGCTGTGCGCTCACTCCTGCGCTTTTTTGCACAATGTTTTCAGCAGTGTTGTCAGATGCCTTCAAAGAGGATGAAAAGAGCATTAAGGTCAGTTACTGCCCTCATGGGAAATGATTTCCCTTGAAAAAAATGACAAGCCGAGATCCAAGCAGAGGGATGGCTGGCGCGTGTGACTTTTTGTTCACAGATGATTGTGCACTCACTGCAGCCTGAGTCCTAGATGCCACAAAATATGGATCACTTGCCACCTCTTGCTAATTTTGCTTTGATAATCACCACCAAGGAAACAGAGGGCGTCCGGACACCTGCTTTGTGTAAGTCCTGAATGAGGAGAAAAACCTAGGACTGTGTAACAAGAGTCCTGGGCTCAAATCCTGACTCCAACACTGTGGCTTTGAGCCCATCATTTCCTCTTCCCTGGCTCTCAGCCTTCCCAACTTTGAAAAACGAGTCTAATATCTCCCATTCTTTCTCCTTTAGATGGACACTGCAACACACTACGGACAAGGAGGTTGGAGAGGGAGGATGTCCGCAGTGAAATAGTGAGTTTAAAAAAAAAAAGTGAGGCACGTTTGAGGCACTGTCCACAAGCTCAACTTCTCTCTTAGAGATGTCCCAAGACCCCAAGGAAGGGCCCCTGGCATGCTGCCTCTGTGACAGAATTCCAGGAAGAAATGGACAAGAGACACACAATTTCCAAGGCACATCTCAATGGATGAACGAATGGATGAAAGAACAAAGGAATGAATGGATGAAATAATGAATGAATGAATGAAGAGTGAAGGAAGAACTAAGACAATCCCTGGCCTGAGGAAGTATGAGATTACAAATGCGTAAGAATGTTTGTGGGAGCTCTTTGGAGTGGGGTTGTTTTAAGGACAATGCTTTGTAAAGAGGAAAGTGAGCAAGAGAAAGGTGAGCTAGGATCCTTTTTTTAAAGAGAAGGCAGTTTTAAGGTTCATCTACTACCAAGGTGAAAGTTAAAGGTGTGGGAGTTTGGAGTCATGGCAGTAAAGTTTGGGCTGTGGAGCTGTCCACATGGGCCAGTGCACACAGGCAAGTCCAGGGCCCACAACACAACCCCTTGAGGCCTTGAGGCAAGAATGGGCCCTTTTGGGAGGCCAAGATCACTGAGTCATCCTCTCTTGACTCCTCTGCCCTGCTGGTTCAAAGAATGCTATAAGTCTTTTTACGCAGGGTAAGATGGTTGCCCTGGAAGCGCTCTTAGGAGCTTCTCTCTTCAGACCCTCTGGATATAGCTGCTAGGGAAAATATAGCCATTTGGAGGTCCCCTGACCTTGGGGGGCTTCTGTTATAACAATCTGTCAGTGATTCTAAAGTCTTCTGGCTTTGGGATCTGTGATCCCGAGGGTCCCCCTCCCAACTTTGGAGTACTATTGGTTGGGCAATCTGTCCGTCAATGACTCTGTAAAAGTCTTCTGGCCTAGGAATGTAATAATATTTCTTCCCTTAGACTTTAGGGAAGATATATTAGGGATCCTGAGGCCCTCTGACCTCAGAGTGCTTTTGTTCTGACAATCTTGCCCGTCAGTGATTCTCAAGTCTTCTGGCCTTTGGATAGTCCTAGTATCAAATTCCTGAGACAATAGTGAATAGACCACTCCTCAGTTCTACCTCAAGGCCATAAAATGAGCAGATCAGTGACATGAAGAACTGCATCAAGGTGTCTCCTTTCTCTTGGTCTTTTGCTAAATTCTTTTCAAATTTAGCCCACTTCAATCAGGGTTGCCATGACAATCAACTTTGCCCCTTGACCTGGATATGGGTTCAAGCCTGCAAATTCTTTTGAGACACCTCATGACAGCAGCGGTCTGTGACCCCCAACCTTTTGGGGTCCCTTCCCAGTCTCCATACTCTCATTTGCCAGAAGAGAGACCTGAAGCCCAGAGGGGGCAGATATTGACCAAGGATGCAAGACTACCAAGCGGCAGATCTCTGGGAGTCCAGGTCAGCGCCCTGTCCCCTGCCTGTGGCTCCACTTCTAAAGGCATGGCGTTGCTTGGTTCCAACCTCAAAATGGCAGCGAGAGGCCAACAGATGCCTGCAAGTTTGACAGAGCGACGGCTCCTTGGGAAGTAAGAAGCTGCCAAGTTTCTCAGAACAGGGGGCTTAAGTTACCCCACTCCAATAATTACTGGATTTTCCTCCAAGATCCTGAAGTGGTAAGTCACTGGGCAAGGAGATGCCCAATATTGACATTCCTTCAGTATAAAATAAAAATAACCCAAGCAATGGAGATGAAATCCTTTAAAGAAGCAATTAAAACATCAACAGTTGTTAAACTACCAGATCAAACAGATTTTTTGAATGTTATAGCTTCAGAGGCGAAGGAGTTCTGCCTTTGCCCCAACATGCAATATTCCAAATTGGGAGCAGCTTTTGCTCCATCGCAGACACTTACAAGTGCTTCAACGTGTGGCTTGGCTCCGAGCAGGAATGTGCCAGGGAAGGGTCAGAAGGCCCAAAAGGCAGAGGCTAATGGCAGAGAATCAGTGATAACCAAGTGGCAGGGCCCCTGCTTTCGGAGCCGGGCTTTGGGCGCCTCCCACTCAGGAAGGTCGGGCCATGGTTCGGGAGAACTCTGTGAAGCTGCGAGCTCCTGACCTCTCCAAGGCCAGAACCCTCAACAAGACTCTTCTAGACTCACAGATGTCAGAGGCAGGACCTTACACTCGGTTGCAGGATACTGAAGGAAAATGTAGTCATTTGGACCCCAGGTCAATTGAGCTTCCCCCCCTGCCCCCCATGCCCTGAAACTTGGCAACTTCCCATTTTCCCAGGCAATGATCTCTCAGGATTGTTTGCGCATTCTTTGCAATTCATAGCACAGAGCAAGGCTTCTTAGTTTTCTGGGTGTCATGGAGCCCCAGGGCTATAGTCCTAGCCATGAAGTCCCTGGACCCTTTCTCAGAACCATATTTTGAAATGAAATATAAAATAAAAGCAATCAGACCACAAAGGAAGCTATTCTGTTGCAAATGATGATCAAAATTTAAAAAAATAAATAAATGTGTAGTTTGAATGAAAAGTCTCACCCTCGGAGAATCACCTTTCCCTGAACTTTTGGTTCTTGGGGCGGAGGGTAAGAACACCTGCTCAGGGAGGACATTAAGTATTCATCACAACATGGAGTCCTGACCAATGGCTGGTGCCTCGTGGCTCTGCCGTAGAGGCCACCGAGGTGAACTCCCTTACACTAGCCAAATGACAAAAGTGGGGAGCAGGAGGGCATTCAGAACCAAACTGCTGCAAACTGAGCAACGTACCAGGCGAGCAGACAATCTGAACACATTCCACTGAATTTCAGGCCCTTGCTAGTGGCGTGGGAATCGAGTCTTCATGGGATGAAAAGTAAAGGCAAGATCCAAGCTTCCTGGCCAGTTGAGGCTGCCATTGCACCCTGCCAAGTCAAAATCAAAACTCACGGCTGAGGTCCCTTGAGCCCTCACCCAATTTAAATCGCCATCAGAGACAAGAGCGTGGGCACCCGAACGAGGGAAGAGGAGCAAGAAAGACTGGCACATTGATAGTGCCCGCCTCGAGAAGCTTGTGGAAGATCACTCCGAGCTTTTTCATCCCTCTGAGGGGCGAATGCCCTGGTGTGGCACCCAGGGATTCCTTTCTCTTCCAAAAACCGTCGGCCTTCTAGCCAGCTGAGCTAACAGGGCCTTCAGCCATTTAGCTTGAGCCCTTCTTCGCTCGTTGGCTTCTTCTGTCTGGGTAATTAATTGCTGGTGCCAGGCCCTGGATGGCTTGTGTTCCACACAGGCCCATCCTTCTTGGAAAAGCGCCCGGTTCATGTCTGGGAAAACCCAGGCATCTTTATATACCAGCTCCTGAGCCCTGACCCAAAGAGTCACGGGCCTTCCTTCTTCCTGGTTGGGCATTTTGTCCCGAAGGCCGTTGTGTACCTATGTCTAAGGTAACTGCAGGCATGTGATGGGGGAAAGGGATCACTGTAAGTTGGGGGCAGTGGAGGAGGATAGGAAAATGAGCCAACAGTGAAAACCGAAGGAGGTGAAGGGCCCACAAACTTTTAGTGCTTAGTTTATCTAGAACCTGGTGGGATTGGGTGCCTCAAGGAACAAAGAGCAAGGGCTTTTTGTTCTAGATCAGGTCAGGATGAGGCTGGAGGAGGGCGTGCTTCCAGGCTGTGGGTGATTGGCAGAAGTCTTCCACACTGCCAGGTCTGTACCTTATCTCGTTGGGTCCTCCCAACAACCACAGAGGAAGGGCCTATTTCCACACCTCGGGAGATAAGAAAACTGAGCTGAGAGGCAATATGAGAAAAGCTGGCTACCACTCATTCTTTCTGCTTTCTTGAGTCAATTGTGCTGCTCTCCCTCCTCCTCGCTGCCAAGGATGAGCTGCCCAGTAAAGAAAGGACTCAGGGAGTGTCGAGCCCAATGAGCTCAGACAGACATTTCATGGGGCTTGGGTTTTTTAAGTTTACAGCTCTTATTTCTTAGGACCACTGCCAGCTTGCTTCTCAAAGACTCGTTCATCTGATTCTGTCCATGAAACCAGAGCGTCGCTTGGGCCAAGAGATAAAGGATTATCTCCCTACTGTCAGGTCTAGGGTGGCCATCCCTGACCTGGTCCAAAAAGAGGCAGCAGAGATGGGGAAAGAGAAGTGACTTGCTTACAGTCACATGGCCAGTTCCTAATTGGCTGAAACCTAGAGCTGCTGACGCGGAGCCTGGAGCGCTTAGTCTGTGCTGTGCTAAATTGGCCACAGCAGATTCTTGGGCACGTCTCAAACAAAAACCATTTCCGCGGGGCATAATGGAAGCAACCAAGGAAGGGCTGTGTGTGTATGTGCGTGTGTGTATGTGCGCGCGTGTGTGTGTGTGTGTGTGTGTGTGTGTATGCGCATGCGCATGAATTCTGGCTGCCATATACACACACATGCACCTGATGAAAAACCTCACTTCTTTCTAAATGCTGGGACCCTGCTCCCCACCAGGGAGATTCCCTGGGGAAAGTGCTGTGCGATAGTACAGCCCACTGGGTCCAGGCAGAAAGGACCCAAGAGTGTCCCAAAGATTGGAGGTCCAAGGCCACCCCAATCACAAGCCCTGCTCTCAAGGAGCTTCCAGGCTGGAGGGGCGAGAAAGACAACGAGGCGCGGAAGAGCACCATCTGCGCAACAGAGCTGGGGAGGCAAAATGGCTGTAGAGTTCGGACAGGGGCCGGCTAGCCTCGATCCTTTTTAGTTCTAAATCCATTTACCTCTGAGCTGATGAATAGAGAAGTTGGAGCCTGATTGGGGCTAACCTTTAATGCTGGGATCAGGACTTTAAGCTGGAGGTGGTAAGCAATGGGGAGCCATTGAAGGCTTTGACCTAATCAGAGCTAGTCATTAGGGCTTTCCCTACTCGGGCAGCTCTACGGACTTGGGGGTAGGCGGGCACGTCAAACAGGAGGCTATTCCCAGAGTTCCCAGAAAAAATGATGAGGGTCTCAGTTGGGTTAGTTGGAGTGGGAGTTGAGAGGAGGGCGTGTTCCTACTTTCCCATTGGTGATTTCAGGCCCACATTTCAGAGTTCGACTGAGTGAATCATCATAATGTGAGGGGAACCTGTCCAGTAGGAACAAGCCTGGAGCACCCACTTCTGGGCCTGGCTGGCGTTCTCGCAGCCAGATCTCATCTGCATTCCTGTCTCCAAGAGATGATTCCCTGCAGTCAACAAGACTATTATGCTAAAGAGATTTCCTGGGCAGATAGAGACGGAGACACTTTCGGTTGTTAGAGGGCCGGGCCATTTTCTGGGCCCCCAGCGTCTGTGGCTACCCCAAACAAAACCGGGCAAGCCGCTGGAGCTCGAACTGCCGTGGTTCTGCAGGCAGAAGCCCCGCCACAATAATGGGCTGCAGGAGGGACGCTGAGGGGAAGCAGGTACATGGCTCCAGGAAATCCACTAGGTGGCCATTCGAGGGCTGAGCTCCCCCTAAAAAAGCGGCAGCTCCCAGATTGCCAAAGGCCAAAGGTGAGGCAGCTGTGAGATGGTCCAAGGAGCCATGTTTGGGAGACCAGGGCCTTGCCTCCACCGGCTTCTCTGTGACACAGCGAATAAATCTCTTAGTCTTCTTGGCCCCTGTTTGCTGGCTTTAAAATGAGGAGGGTTGGATTAAAGTCCCTGCCAAGTCCAACTTGGAGACCCCCACAGAAGCTGCTCTGCAGATTCGTTTGGGCAGGGGAACGGGGCAGCCCCCCACTTCCCAGACTAGTTACCAGCCTCTCCCCCACTGAGCAGAGCCAGAATGTCTCTGGTTCTCAGAGAATCAGCTCTCTCCAACAATTCCTCAGCTTGGCTTCTCTGCGGGTGCCCTGACTCACTAGCAAAGGAATAGAGGCCTTATCCGTTCAGCCAATCAGAAGGCAGTGTCGGGCCTCTCCCCCTGCCCCAAGATCGGTATGTTTCACAGAGTAATGGCCGAGCTCCCCATGGAAGCAGGCAGGCACACTGAACTGGACTCACTGCTTCTTCTCTTGGCAGAGAATCAATAAAACAATCATTGGAAATCTCTAGCACACAGCTTCTCTCAGATTGAGGCTCCGAGCTACCTCACTCGGCTTCTCTCCCTGCACTTTGTTCCAGCTGTTTCCCAATTTCACTGTGTTCTCTCCCACCTCAGTGAGTTCACCAAGGCCAGGCCCCTTGTTTGACTACACTAGAGCTCGGCACAATGACATTCCAGAAAAGCGAGCTCCCGGTGGAAGAGGCTGAAGGAAAGGATGCTGGATTTACATTCAAATCCTGCTCCTACCACTTGCTGCTGTCTTATCTTGGGCAAATGACTTTCTCCTCCCTTCCGATTTGCTTCCCCCGGAAAAATAAGAGGATTGCACCAGATGACTCCTGTGACCTCCCCAATGACATGGGTTACCTACCTCCTTGCTGGAAGCTTTCTCAGCAGAAGCACTGCCTTGGTCCCCTTCTCTCCCTCCCCCAGATTCCCTTGGGTTCTACCCTACTTAGCTGGGTCCCTTTCTCCCCTCTACCTGTTCTCTCTCAGGTACCTTCACCCTTTCGGGAGAATGGCCCCTTGGGGCTAGCTGGGGGGGGTTGATGGACTTGCCTTTTCAGAATAAGTCATTTCAGTGCATCAAATAAACCCCAGGGTTCCCAAAGAAAACAAATCTACAGAAATGGCATTGAAGGATGGTTTTTTCACATAGTTAAAGCCCAGCTGAAGAAGCACCAAGAGGGGGAGGGTTGGCTTGTGCCTCTCTACAGCCCCAAGACTTGGAGACCCCAGGCAACCTAGAGCTGAGTAGCTCCGGCCACTTAAGGATGGATTCGTGGTCAGTCCAGCCCCTATCCATAGGAAATCCCAGAGGGTTCCTTTGGGTTTTTTGTCCCTCCCGACAGCACAGGGTTCGGCCTGGTATAGAAGTGGTTCGATTGCCTTGGGGTGAGGGTGCAGGAAGTTTGTTCTTGGGAAAAAGGCTCTCTTGGTTTGCTGTGGGTATGGGGTGGGGTAGAGGTAAGAGTAGAACAAAAATTCAGCAGTCTATTCAAGGAGTCAGGTAGCAGTTGTTCTGAATCAGGTGGCAGTCCTCAGCAGTTGCTCTGAATCAGGCGGCAGTCCTCAGCAGTTGCTCTGTACCCCTGCCCTTTAATTGCCCACCAACATCTGCCTGGGCTGCTCTCAGATGAGAGCCAGAGACACAGCCTGGAAGCACAGGGAGCCAGAAGACCCGGTTTGAATCCCAGTTACGTCACTTCCTACCTGGATGATCTTGGCAGGTTCCTCTCTCTCTGTCTTGGATTAAGATGGTCTCTGGGGACCTTGCCAGCTCTCCTTCCCCCATCCTTGGTCTTCTCAACTGGATGTGACTTACCAGGTCTTGGGTGCCATAGGCACACCCTTCAGGAAACCATCTCCATACCCAAAAAGCACTCTGGGGAAGAACTTGGCAGGCGACAGAAATAAATCTGACTTCCGTTCCCGGAACTGAGTGTCAAGTGTTTTGGCCCCCCGTGAATCAGGTTTAGTAGCCACAAAGATACTAAGCACAATCTGACCCAATCGTGAGGTGCCTGTAAAGCACAGAATCCAGCCTAATGAGGAAGTTGGAATGAAGGGCACGCGCTTTGCCGTAAGCAGAGGCGGCTGTGAATGGAAGCAGATCTCTGTGGCTGGGACCATGTTGTTTGGCCTGGCTGGGCCTCTGTTTCTCCTTTGGAAAAATGAAAGAAATTCTGAGGTCCCTCCTAGCTCTA
The DNA here is from genome assembly GCF_048593235.1 of Sminthopsis crassicaudata. Lineage (NCBI taxonomy): Eukaryota > Metazoa > Chordata > Mammalia > Dasyuromorphia > Dasyuridae > Sminthopsis > Sminthopsis crassicaudata. Next base: position 2,774,615 of record NC_133623.1, on the reverse strand, counting down.
AATCCATCTGATGATTATGGCACCAACAATCAATTCAGGGGCAAGGAACTTCAATGTGGCTGAGAGAAGCAGGACCTGTAAACTCATCTCTTCCTTTCTTTACCTTTTCCCAATCTTCCCTGTCCCTGGCTTCTCTACAGTCTCCGATACTGTGGTCTCTCCCCCGGCTATTTTTCCTCCTTTGGGTTTTCACTTTGCTCGCCTTTGCTGACGTCTCCTCCTGCCTCATCTCCCACGGATGCTTTCTCCTTAAAATTCTCCCATAGTTTTATAAATAAACTTTGTGAGGGGCAAAAAGTTTTAATCTATTCAAGCCCCAAAGCCACTCTTAAGATACCCTGCACATACATGTATATGTGCAGACGTGTAAGTACATGTGTCTATATACAGATATGTAAGCACATATCCAGGCATATATATATATATATATATATATATATATATATATATATATATATATATATATATATATACATAAGTATATATGGAGAAAGAAAACACAAAAACCCTATTTTGAGATGCCCATTCCTTATTTTTGTCAATTCAGGGCCCCACACAAATTGCAGTTGCTCTGAGGACTACTGAGGAGATGGAATCAACAAGAAGACTGGACAAGAGGCCTCCAAGGCGAGGTACGGGAGATGGACAGTTATCTAACAAAGGAAACCAGAAAGTCACAAGATGGGCAGACGGCCCGAGAGAGACGGAGAGAGGGAGGGCAGAGGGAAGGAGAGATGGAGAGAGAGGAGGGACCAAATATGTTGGAAAAGATGGGACAAGATGGCATCAAGTCTACAAATGGAAAGGTTGATTTTGGTGAGGAGATAGGTCATCCTATCAGCAGAAACTAGAATCAAGGAGAGATGATGTCAAGGGGTTTTGAGATCTATAATAGACAAGAAGAGGGGTAGATTTTATACATCAACCTCTATATTTAGAGATACAGATATTTCAACGAGTTGCACAGTAGTTAGAGTACTGAATTTGGAGTCAGGAAGATTTGAGGTTGAAACCTAACCTTTCACCCTCAGTTTCTTCATCTGCAAGATGGAGATAATAATAGCACCATCTCCTCAGGGTTGTACTGAGGATTGAATGAGATAACATACATAAATAAAGTGCTTTGCAAATCTTAAAGCTAGGAGGAGAGGAAGAGTATGCAAAAGGTATCTAAAGGAGGAGGTTGGAATATTGCAACATTGAGATAATTTGCTCAAGAGAACATCCATACTCTGTTTCTCTTTTAGAAAAATGAAAGAAATTCTGAGGTCCCTCCTAGCTCTAAATCCATCTGACAATTGTGGCACCGACAATCAATTCAGGGGCAAGGAACTTCAATGTGGCTGAGAGAAGCAGAACCTGTAAACTCATCTCTTCCTTTCTTTACCTTTTCCCAATCTTCCCTGTCCCTGGCTTCTCTCCCACCAGCACAAAATCTTGATTAGAATCATCTATACATGAATTAAGGGCATCCTTGATGAGGGCATTAGCAGTAGATCTTGCTGGATCCTCACAACAATCCTGAGAGGTATGTGTTTCCATTTTAGAGATAAGGAAATTGAGGCAGACAGAGATGAACTGTTGTCCAAGGTCCCAGTGCTTGTAAGTGTCTGAGGCCAGAATAAATAGGTTTTTGCAAACAATACTCTACAATGAGCCACATTTCTACCATCTTCCAATTAACTGAAGGATATAGAGAATAGAAGACCCTGCCACACTGATTGTTTGTAGATGATGAAAAATACTTGAAACAACGGAATGAAATGCCTTCCCTGTGGGATCCTCTATAAGGTGTCTTTTTCTGCACTTATACAATTATATGTTTATATGTGTGTGTGTGTGTATGTGTGTATAAAACATATCTATATCTATCTATCTATATAAAAAACACAACTGTATATATATGTATGTATGTATGTATACAGTTATACAGAGTTATTCAGGACTCCTTGGAAGATGCTACAACAAGAAGTTGTGTCCAACTCTCCATGACTCCATTTGGGGTTTTCCTGGCGAAAATACTGTAGTACTTTGTCATTTCCTTCTTTAGCTCATTTTTACAGATAAGGAAACTGAGGAAAACAGGATTAAGTGACTTGCCCAAGCTCACACAGCTAGTAAATATCCAGACCAGATTTGAATTCAGAAAAATGAGTCTTCCTGACTCCAGGCCTAGCACTCTATCCACTGCAGTACTTTCCACAACAGGAATGCCCCTGGTCAATGACCCTCTTATCATAGAGAGAGGGAGGGATCAGGGGAGTCATAAAACAGGGAGGTATCTGCTTGCCACAAGTAGCTGACACCATTATGGTGAAGATCCAAGGCAGAGCTGGTCCAGGACCAGGAGGGATGCCCTTTGGATGAGGACCAATTGATGCACTACTGCTCAGATTTTTTTCTACATGGCATATGGTAGTCACTCAATATTTGCTGAATCAAATGGAACATCAAGCCTCCAAACATTCAGGCATTCAACAAACATTGCTGAGTAATAGCTATACATTTGTTGTCTGTGGGAGGATAAAGATTAGCCAGATACACGTGTTGACTAGAGATCAATAGCCTTTCGTGTGTTGTCTTATCTCCCCAAATCTAAATGAGAGTTGACTAACACAGCAACCACATGTGAGTAGCAATGAGAAATGAGTTGAGCAGCAGCAGGAAAGAGCACTGGGGGGACAAAAATGGTCAGGAAAGGCTTCCTGTAAGCGCTGGACCTTGAGCTGGCCTTTGAAGAATGAGCAGCATTTGAACAGGCCAAAAGGAGGGAAAGGAAGAATATGGGATTTGGAAAGAAAAGCCGGGGAGGGCTGGGGGAAGAGAACAATGAACTCAACACCCACAAGAGGCAATGGGATACCTCCAGCCCTCTATTCCTCAAATATTTAAGATGCTGCTTAAGTGTTGATAGAATGTTCAAAGGCTTAAATCAATTTAACACTGGAGCAGAGAAGATTTTAAATCAAAGGCAAAATTCCCCAAGTATTACATCATTGTTGTTCACCCGGGACTAAGCCTCTCACAAATGATGGGAAATGATTGCTGCACGCCCTCGGATCTTCAAACACTGCTCCACAAAAGAGAAGATTCAGTTGTGACCCCTCAACCTAAGTCTACACCTGAACAAATGAAAAGGAGCACGACTTCTCCTTCCCCCAAGTTTTGACCGTGTCTGAGTCACTGGAGGTAGAAAGGCAGACGGCTCTGTGCTTGTGTGGCTGCCCAGCGACGAATATGAAAGTCTTGTTGGGCTCAATGGGGCTTCCTTTTCATGTTTTGTACTCACCCTCTGCCTTATGTCACTGTTTCTTTAACCCAACTAAATATGTCACATTTGGGACAAGACACTTCATCTTTCTGAGACATGTTCTTCCTCTGTGAAGTTCCTAAAATTGGAGGAGGACTTATGGGTAAACTAATCCAAGCTCCAAATCTTAATTACAATTTTATTAATCTATTTTTTAATTTTCAGAATTTCATATTTAGTATTTAATTGGGGGGGGTTAACTTGTTCATTGAGTTTTTTTTTTAGTTGCATGCCCAATTCATTGATCTTCTCTTTCTCTTATTCATGGAAGCATTATAAAATTTCCCCTAAGAAATGCTTTGACTGCATGTCATACATTTTTTTTACCTTTACTCTGTATGTATCTCTCTGCTTCACACATGTTTCTTGTACACAACATACTATAGGATTCTGGCTTTTAATTCAGTCAGCTATCCTCTTCCGTTTTATGGGAGAGTTCATCCCATTCACATTCACAGTTACATTGCTAACTCTATATTTGGTTCTTCTCAGTGATTCAGTGATCTAAAGCAATCCCAATAAACTCTGGATAGAAAAAAATGCCATTTGCATCCAGAAAAAGAACCAAGGAGATTGAATGTAAATCTACACATGCTATGTTTTTCTTTTTTGTTTTTTTTTTCTCTTCCACGGTTTTTCCCTTTTACTCAGATTTTTCTCTTCCAGCACGATTAATAAAGCAATGTGTATTAAAGATAAAAAAATGAAATGAAATAATAATTTTAAAAGTTACACATATCATCTTCCCATATAGGAATATAAATATTTTAACCTTTAAAAACATGATTTTTTTCTTCCCTTTTTGCCTTCTTATGCTTCTTTTGAGTTTTGTATTTAAAGATCAAATTTTCTGTTCAGTTCTGATCTTTTCATCAAAAATAATTGAAAATTGCCTATTTCATTAAATACCCATCTTTTCCCCTGAAAAAATGTAATTTTGTTCAAGTCTAAAATCTTGCAGAAGAGGAAACTAAGATTCAAGAAGGTAAAGTTTCTTGCCCACAGCAACACGTAGTCACTGAATTGGATGTGAACCTTGGACCTTATTCAACTGCACCAGGGTCTCTCTAGATAATTCCAGAAGGACTAGATAAAATGGAGTAAAAATGGACATAGAAGTGGAGGCTGATAAAGTGGGAGGCCAATGGAAAAGGAAAAATAATTCGGGTCTCCAAGTATGACAGCAGGACTTGGGTTGGAGAGGAAGACTGGGAGCTATGGAGTGAACTCCTAAGAAAGGAAGGAACATCATCTCCCTAAAGCCACCTCTCCTTTAGACTTGCCTATTGCTGTTGGCACACTCGCTACAACCTACATTATTCTTCCCTTGTTCTGACCTCTTCTCCAGTCCCAGAGATCTCTTTCTAACAGTTCCTCATTTTCTCCCTTCTGCAGCCACCACCTTACCACCTCTTAGCCAGATTATTTGAAGAATCTCCCAAGTGCTCTCTCTGATCTGTGTCTCTCTGTGTCGTTCCTCCACACAGAGATCCAAACCATGGATCCATCCATGGATACCTAACCAGGCTTTTTCTTCTGCTTCCAAACTAGAACTGATTACCCAGCTTCTAGGATCAAATGTCAACCCTCAACTTGGGAGTGAAGGGCCCCTTTCAATCTAGTTCCAACTTCTCCCTCCAGCCCTATTTCCCACAACTCCCCTTTCTATACCCCAGATCTTAGCCAAATTATACTACTAATTATGTAAATATAGATCGAAGCATACTATTTTCATTTTGGGTTTTTTCCTCATGGTTTTTTTCTTTTGTTCTGATTCTTTTTTCACAACGTGACTAATGTGGATATATAATTAATATAATTGTACACATATAACCTGTATCAGACTGCTTGTTGTGTTGGGAAAGAGGGAAGGAAGAAAAATTTGGAGCTCAAAATATTATAAAAATGAATGCTGAAAACTATCTTTACATGTAATTGAAAAAATACTAGTAGGTGAAAAAAATGTTCACTGAAATTAATCATTAAGGCAAATTTTATTTTATTTTATTTTTGAGGTTGGGGTTAAGTGACTTGCCCAGGGTTACACAGCTAGGAAGCGTTAAGTGTCTGAGATCAGATTTGAACTCGGGTCCTCCTGAATTCAAGGCTGGTGTTCTATCCACTGTGCCATCTAGCTGCCCCCTAAGGCAAATTTTAAAATATAAGTTTCTGCCATGCTTATTATCAACAAAATAAATTCTGTTTATATGGCATAAATCTTACATTGAACTGGCTCCAGAGAACAATCTTACATTCTAATAGCTCTAATGGAGAGAAAAAATTGTAACTGGGCATTATTTTCAGCCCTAGAAGGATAAACAAATAGTAACTTAGGCATTACTAATTGGTCTTCACCTTTGAGACAGAAGGCTTTATTTTTAACTGCTATCCTTCATTTTCCCATCATCTATACTTTTCAATAGATTCTTTCCTCTCCTAGAGATACACTCTTTATAACAAAGTATAAAACAAATTAATAATGAATTCACCAAAATTAACCAACACAACTATTGAGTTGGACAATATATGCAGTATTCCATGCTCATATCCCTGGCCTCTGCAAAGAGAACTGGCCAGTGCCTCCTTTCCCAGCTCTCTTGTTTGGGACCAAACTTGGCTATTCTCGTCTCCTGTTGTTTTGTTGCAAACATCATGGAGATTGTTTTCTGCTTCTTTCTGGTGACCTCAGATTGTACTGCTCCAGATGCTTCAAGTCAATGATTCTCTATAATCACTGTGTTCACTTCTTACAGCACAGAATTATTCTATGACCTAAACATTCTACAACTTGCTTAGCCACTCATTCCCTAACTGATGGCCATGTACTCTGTTTCCAATACTTTGCTCCTACAAAAAGTGACTGAAGAAATATTTTGGCACGATATGGAGGGTTTGTTTTTTTTTTTTTTTTTTTTTTGGTATCCCAGACTTCTTTGAGTTCTGCATCTCACAATGGACTCCCTGGGTAAAAAAAAATCATGAACATTTTAAGTAATGTTCTTAGCACAATTGCAAATTGTTTTCCAGAATGTTTGGACCAATCCATAGATCCACCAACAATGTAATAGTATGCCATGACGAGAGATAGTTTTTGATAGATAAATTCTCAGGAGATGGTTCCACTTGTATTTCTCAGTGCTTACTTGTAGCCATTGAGATACAAGGGTCCAGAGGGAAGTATTTTCATGATCTGCCTTCCTTAGGAATCTCATTCTCTTTTCTAGCACTGTCTTGTCTCTCTTTAAAAGAAATCTAACTTTGGGGAAGACCGATGTATGAATATAACGTTGATGGAACTGGGAATAGAAATTAATCTGGAAAACAGTTTGGAATTATGCAAGGAGAATCACCGAGCTGTTTGTACTCTTTGACCTAGGGATATCACTATTATCTCTCGTAGGAGATAATATCTCTAGGGATATCTCTAGTATCTCTCCCCAAGGAGGTCAGAGATGGAAAAGACCAATCAATACAAAAACACTCATAGCAGCAGACTATTATGGTAGTAAAACAAAACAAAACTGGAAACAAAGTAGAAGCCCTTAATTGGGGAAATTGCTGAGAAACTTGTGTTCATGGAATGCTATGGGACCAAAATGCCCTGCATCCCACCTCCCTAGGTCTCCACATGTATGCGTGAGCTCCTAGAAGAACAAGCAAAGGAACGAAATGCCAAAAGAAACAATGACACAAAAATCCCCGCAAGCCTGGGCAAACTCCTATAATGTGCTATAGAGAAAAGAAAGCAGAATGTGGAGTTTGAGATTAAAAGAAATGCGAAGAGCCCCCCAAAGACCACAAGTTTCTTTGCTGAGAGGTATCAGAAAGCAAGTGCTAGGCTGCTATGTGTTACTTGGTGGAGGGAAGCCAGCCTGGGCTTGTGAGGATGGTTACAGCTAGCCTGAGTGGGAAGTCTACATTTCAGGATGAGAACACTGAGAGATACAGGTGAGCGTGATAGCTGGGCCTGCAGCACTGTGGGACAAAAGGAGGCTCTGGACAGTTAAATCTAGATGGCAGAGGGTTGGTTTTAGAAGAAACCTGAAATTATGGAGTTAGAATGGACAAGTGTGGAAGCTGGGAGCCTCTGGGCTACCAAGGCTCACCATTTGGCACCTTCCCCTACTTGGTCATTTTGGTGGAAGGGAAGTGGATGGAATATGGGTTGTAGTAAGCGCTCCCCCTCCCCACACATAGTCGACAAACAACATGGAAAGCTGTAAGATAAATTTGTCTATTTTGCTTTCTCCAAATTTGAGATCAGCTTGAATTCATCTCTGGGTCTGTGATTTTGAAGGCAACCAAAAGAGACACTAGGAGAACCATCCCATAGAATCAACACCTCAGAGGGCATCTAGTCCAACCCACAGCCCAAACGAAATCCTCCCGACACCATCTCTGCCAGGTCATTTGGGTCTCCTTTAAAGACTTCCCATGACAGGAAATTTGCTACCTTCCAGACTGGTTCTCTTTGGCTCCAGAGGAAAGAATCACAAGCAAAGTTAATGGGGGAAAATGCTTCAAAGGGGCTACTTCATAACAGTAGCTGCTGTCCCCGAGTAGAATGGGCTGCTTTGAGAAGTAGTGAGCTCCCCATTCTCGGAGGTCTTCAGAGACTGGATGTTTCCTTGTTGGGTATGTGATGAATAGGGACTGGGCTAACCAGCTGCTGAAGTCCCTCCTAACTGGTCCATTGTGCCATTGGACAGCTTTCACTATCAGGAAGCATTCCCTTGTAACGAGTCCATCTCCCTGTTGGCAATTTCCATCTATCTCCCTTTCCAAGACATCCATCTCTCCGATTCAATTCACACAAACGTTACACTTCTTATCCTTTCATCTGTCTGGAAACAGCTCAGTCTCTTTTTCCATTTATTCTTCACTAGACTCAGTGACAACAGCACCGGAAACACCCCAGTTTGCCCGTACACTGAGTCACTCTCAAAGCCCTGTTTCACATCAAAGATGCTTAAGGGAAAAATTTTTTTTTCCCTCTTTCACTGTATGTGAGCTGAAATTCTCCTAGGAAATGAATGTGCTTCAGGCTAAGCCTTGGGCTTCTAAGAGAGGAGATCCACTGGAATACAATGTACTTTCTCCGGTGGATTTTATTAGCCCCATGAAGAGCCAAGTTTATGAGGTTACCAACTGGCGATAATTACTTCTTTTCCTTTCCCTCATTTCCTTTTTTTCTCAACTCACCAAGCCTAATAGTCCAGATTCTGTGAGAAGACAACAAAAGCCCAGAGAGAAGAGGGTCCTTCTGAGGTCACTTTGGGGAACAATAGTCCACAGCAGACTCAATGGTCTCAAGGGATCAGGAGGAAGGCCGGCCTTCTGACAGCTTCCAAGTTTCTCCACTTGAGGCCATTTTTCCATAGGGAAACAAATGTGCTTGCGGGACCTTGGAGATGAAAACAGATGTGAGGCTTTTTAGATAAACATCTGCCCCAGGAAAACATGTACAGAAACAGGGTGTGGCACAGGCTGCAGGCTTAGGACAAGATGGCTGCCGACTGCTTCTTTTCTTTCCCTCTCCTGTAACAAAGTGGGAATACCGTGGAGCAGGCCACAGTTCCTGGGAGGATGGGAGGCCTCTGCCATGACACCACTAAGTGGCAGCTGTCTGATGAGAACAGTGCCCAGAACCCCAAGAGTTTAACTGCACACTAAGAGAGCCCCTTCTTGCTGTTGGAACAGGCTAAGGGGCACCCTTCCTATGAGCAGGAAGCAAAACTCCCATGTCCTATCCTCCCGGGTCTCCACACGTGTCCATGGGTTCCTCTCTGAAGGCAGGAAGCAGCAGGAGCCAGGGCTAACAGGGAGAAGCTCGGGATTCAGATCCTACTACCTGTCTGAGTTTGAACAAGTCACTCAGCTTCCTCATCCTGTGGGTTCTCCATCCATAAAAGGAAAGAGTTAGATTAGAAGCTCCCAGAGATCCTTTCTAGCTCTCGATCGAGCATCTATTTGAGGCTGGTCATCTGCACTGGACATTTTGTTTTGTTGCCATGATAGGATTTCTTTTGCCAAAGAGAGCTCTTTTCTGATAGTTGCTGTGCTTTGCTTCAGCTTCAGTGGAGAGAGACACTTCCTACTGCACAGCTTTGCCTCCCTATCCTCAGAAGTGTTACTCTTCAAGGCTCAGTTCAAAGCCCACGTCCTCTGGCTATTTCTGGAGAGCACCTAGCTCTCCTTTTAAATTATAGTCTTTGAGAATAGGGGCTAGGCCCACCTTGTCTTGGTCTGCCCTCCCAGAGTACCCTGCACACAGTCAACACCCTTCAGAGCCCATCTGCTGGGCCAGACTCTCTGGGAAATGAACAAAAGGTACCACAAGCATGGAGAGAAAGAGACAGGCCAGGCAATTGCAGAGAACTCCAAGGCCCTTGCTGCATGGGAAGGGAAGCCCAGCCCACCAGCAGTGCTATCTGGTCTCTATGGACCCGGTCTCTATGGACAAGCAGAAGGGGCCCAACAAAATTAGAGGAGGGTCATGGAACTGGGAAGGGCCAGGGATAAGGGAGAGGATGGGCTGAGAGTCCTACCTCCTTCCCTTTGGCAAAAGGGAAGAACCTGCAGATGCTGAGTGTTACATGCACTGACAGATGTATTCCTGGGCTTGGACAGTCTTGTTTAATGGTTTTCCTTTATTATAAGTGAAGGTTCAATCAGCCGAGGGCAGGAGTAAGTAAGTATTCAAATATTTTTTAAATATGAAATTAAATTTGAAAGGTTTTTAAAATACGAAATTAAATCTGAAAAAAAGAAATATAAGCTAAGAGAATAATGAAGAGGATGTATGTCCATTGCTTTGCACATTTTAAAGGATGCTATCAATTGCAGCTAGTTGTATTAGTCAAAATAGGCATCTTTTTACAGGTAAAGATAATAAATATGTTGGAGGGGATGTGGGAAAACTGGGACACTGATGCATTGTTGGTGAAGTTGTGAATTGAGCCAACCATCCTGGAGAACAATCTGGAACTGTGTCCAAAGTTGATCCAGAATAGTTGATCCATCAGTGTCTCTACTGGGTTTGTATCCCAAAGAGATCTTAAAGGACAGAAAGGGATCCACATGTGCCAAAATGTCTGTGGCAGCCCTTTTTGTAGTGGCCAGAAACTAGAAATTGAGTGGACGCCCATCAGTTGAGGAACAGCTGAATAAATGAATGGATTACTACTGTTCTATGAGAAACGATCGGCAGGAGGATTTCAGAAAGGCCTGGGGAGACTTACATGAACTGATGCTGAGTGAAATGAGCAGGACCAGGAGATCATTATACATGACAACAAGAAGACTATGTGATGATGAAGTGTGATCAACTTGGCTATTTTTTTCAGCAATGAGGTGATTCAAAGCAGTATAGATAGACCCGAGAGGGAGAAAGCCTTCTGCATCCAGAGAGAAAACTATGGAGACTGCATGTGGATCAAAGTATAGTATTTTCACCTTTGTTGTTATTGTGGTTATTTGTTTGTTTTTTCCTCATTTTTTCTTTCTTTCCCCTTTTGATTTGATTTTTCTTGTGCAGTGTGACAAATACAGAAATATATTTAGAAGAACTGCAGGCGTTTAACCTATATTGGATTGCTTTGCTGACTAGGGGAGAAGGGAGATGGAGAGGGAAGGAAGAAAGTTTGGAACGCAAAGTTCTGCAAAGGTGAATGTTGAGAACTATCTTTTCAGGTATTTGGAAAAGTAAAAAGCTATTTGAAAAAAATAAGCATCTTTCTCGGATTAAGAGAAAGCAGAAAGTTGGAGGAATGCATTGTTTTTCTCTCTGTGTTCCAGGGCACCAAAGGAACTCCCCAGCTTTTTGTCTTCCTCTTCTTTCCCAGCTCTCAGCCCAAGGAAATAAAGGATAGGAAAGGGGAAAGACAGAGACAAGAAGTTGCGATGGGAGGCTAGCAAAAGGCATGAAGGAGCCAATAAGAGGGGCTGGGGTGAGGGAGCAGCAAAGGGTACATGAGACAGAGGGGAGGGGGAACTGGGTTAGAACTCCTAGAAGAGAGAACATCAGAAACGGAAGGGGCCCGAGATCCTGGAATGCTAATGCTGGAAGGGGCCCAAAATCATGGAATGCACGTTCTGGAAGGGGCCTTCGAGATGAGAAACTCCTTCTCCTTCAGCTTCCATATGAGGGAACGAAGACCCAAAGACAAGAAGTAACTCGCTCTGAGCATGATCCACCTTCAGGCTCTTGTCTAGACTATATACATGCTCCCAGTTGGCTGGCAAGGCGCACAGGCACATTACCGAGAGCTCACCAAAGCCAAGAGCTGGCAGATCTCCAATGACAACATTAGGAGAGCCGAGCATTTGGAAAGCCGTGCTTCTGTGGTCCGAGCATCTGTAGCCCTAGCTCCTGCCATTTCCCAGAGGCCTCTGTCCATCCAGGGGCACCTCTGCCAGCACTCAAGGCCATTTTCCCTCTGTTTGACCAAACGCCCACCAAGCTATCCGAGTTCTGCTGCTTCTTTGGCAAATATCATATTGAAACAGAAATGAATGCTGACCCTACTTTTCAATGGACCAAGGACCGTCTCCAAAAGGGCCATCCATAAGCAAAAGCCATTCAGTGCTCACTGGATGGGGGTCCTGAGAAAGGAGCTGCTCCTTTAGGGTCTCAAAGTTTCCTCACATGCAAAAGGAGGTTATGGGATTCTATTATCAAGTAGATATCAATCCAGTTGCATAAAAGGGAAACTTTCCTAAGTCTGAGCTGTCCAAACCAGAACATACTGCGTGGGGAGAGAGTAGAGACCGGCTACCCAGCTGGCAGTGAGAATGTAGAGAGGACTGACTTTACGTGGCAGCAGGGAAAGGGAATCACAGCAGCTTGGTTTAAATTCTACTTTGTGTCCCCCTCAAAGCCTCAGATTTGGAGGAACTGGAGGCAGGGGGTGAGGGACAAATGGCTTGGACTAGATTCTCTCAAACATGCTTTCCAGCTCTCAGTCTATAATCCTAAGTTCGTTCTAACTCTGACTCCATTCAAAGGTCCATCCTAGCTTGGATAGCCTTTGTCTGAGAGCCCCTCCCAGCTCTAATGGTCTATGTTCTAAAGCCCCTTCCATTTTCTAAAGCCCCTTCCAGCTCTGAAGTCTAGCTTCTAAAGCCCCTTCCTTGTTCTAAAGACCCTTCCAACTCTAATAATTATGTTCTAAAGTCCCTTCCAGTTCTGACAGTCTGTCTTAAAGCCCCTTCCATTTTCTAAAGCCCCTTCCAGCTCTGATAGTCTATGTTTTAAAGCCCCTTCCATTTTCTAAAGCCCCTTCCAGCTCTGATAGTCTATGTTTTAAAGCCCCTTCCATTTTCTAAAGCCCCTTCCAGCTCTGATAGTCTATGTTTTAAAGCCCCTTCCTTTTTCTAAAGCCCATCCCAATGCTGACAATCTGTTCTAAAACTCCTTCTATGTTCTAAAGCCTCTCCCAGCTCTGATAGTCTATGTTCTAAAGTCCTTATGAGCTCTACAATTCCTGGTTTTGATGACTCTCACTGGATGTCACGAGAGCATTTTGTACATTTTATTTATGTACTTTTTTTGGCCTTTCATGCAGCGCAGGTGTACATGGCTGCCAGAGTTCAAGATACTTGGGCTACTTTCTCCAGTTTTCATACTTCTGTACCTTGGATCTTGCTCAGCAGTGATGGCTACACCTTGCCCAATGAAGCATGGTCTCCCTCAGCAGCTGTGGGGGTGGGGGGACCCCGCAGATTCTGCTGGACACTGCTTGATGCCTTCCAAAGGATAAAAAATATCTCTATCCCAGATAAGCAGGTTTCAACACAAATGGCTTCTCGTCCTCATAAGGAAAACCAAGAGTCTTTTGGACTTCAAGAGAGACAATTAATGCCACCGAAAGAAAGGCGTTGTGCTGGGGTGGGAGTCCAAGGATAGAGTTAGGCCTGTCACCTTCGTCACCCAGAAACTGGGCTTAACTTTTCTGGGACCAAGTCTCTTTGTTTGTAATTGACCTAAATGACCACTAGGATCCCTTCAAACTTTATGAACTTATGAGAAATGAAAACTTAAGAGTAGGAAATAAGAAGTATCTTTTTGGAAAAACCAGTTCAGAAGGTGATTTTGAGGTCCCTCATTTCCAAATCAGCTTTTTACTCTTTTCATCACTAGTAAAAAGAAATGGGGGAAATGTAGCATTAAGAAAACAAAGGCGGGAAGAGGAAACTGGTGGGGAGGAGATGGAGAGGGAGCGGAGAGCTAATGGATGCACTCATCTCTCCAGACTGACTAAGTGATTGATCAGAAAATGCAATGCTGTCCCCTATCCCCCGCCAACACTTCAGAGAATGTGTGGGCTCATTGGAGCTAAAGAGTCTTGATGAAAAGACAGGCTTTTAGGGGGCTTATAAACAACATAAAGTGGCCGGATGGTAGAGTTAGCCAAAAATAGAAAGAAAAATCAAGAGAATTGAAGAAAAGGGGAGAAAAAATGAAGCCATCTTTAAAAGAGAGAATAGTCGAATCAAGTAAGTAGATGGCTTTGCTAAAGCCTGGGAAAATATAAATTGTTCCCATCAAAACAGCTGGTGTGGAAGTTCTGGAGCCATGCCCCCTTATGGGAGGAGAAGGTAGCCTCCAGGTCACCATGATTTCCAATTCCATCTCTGGAGCAAACACATTGCAGCAATTAATCAATCAATCCATTTTTACTTCTGTAGACTGATGGGAATAAAGGCAGAGGGTGCTAAGAATTCTACCGTTTTGTAGATTGTCAATGAACTTGAATTTGACTATTGACGCTCTTAATAGAGGATCCTTGTCCAGTGACCAGTTAGTGGATTGATAGCTGAAAGCACTGAATCATACCCATCTAAATGGAGGGAGGGTTCACTGGTTGTCCTTGGAGAGGCAAGGAAAGGAGTAGGCAGAGTGAGCTTTACTGCTCATCCAAAGACAACCAGAAACACTGTGTCATGGAACATGAGGCCATCTCACCCAGCAGTACAAATAAGAAAGATCTACAAACAGATCAGCATGGAAATCATTGTAGCTTATGTACCAATATGGGGGAACGAGATGGAAGGGATGGAAATTCTGGGAAGACTCTTCAAATTAAATAAACATACGCTCTGATGTTTGGGGACTTTAATGACAATATTTTGGGGGGAAGGAAAATGAGGAAAAACACATGGGAAAACGTGAGAAAAAGATGTATGGGGCAAAAAGATATATGGATGAAACCTGTGGTTTCAGATACAATCCACTTTTTCTGTTCTTCTTTTTTTAAGCACCAAATAACACTGTTATTGGTGTAGGAATTATTCCCTAACTAACTAGTTGTCTATGAACCACCAGATAGCACCTCCTCCATTGGAGATCACAATCAGAAAGAATGACCAGCACAGCAGCAGACAGACTGAATAAAAGTGCCCACAGAGGAAGAAATGGAGGTACAGAACGGCTAAGTGACTTATCCATTGTCACATAGCTAGTAAACTCTTAAAGGCACGATCTTGACCCGGGCCTTCTCGACTAAATCCAGAACACAATCAGAGACTCTCCAAATGAAAAAGGAGTCTCCGAGGTAGCCTAGTCACATCCTTTGCCTGATACCTCCACAAGTGGCCATCTTGTTAATGGTAAGGAGCTCACTCCCCACTGGGGGGGACTGCTCTCATGGTCAGGAAGGCATCCCCTTCAAGTTGTCCCCAGCCCCATGTCAGACAAGCAGCAAATGCTGTTGGACAAGATGTTTCGAGAGCACTAATCACCATCAGCCGGTGCAGCCAGATGTTTGTTTGGGCCCAGATGGCGGCCAGCTGTCTGACAGCTGCTCCATGCGAGCTCTTCCACTTGGGCTTTCCCAGCATCTATATCATGTAGGAAAGAAATC
Organism: Sminthopsis crassicaudata; assembly: GCF_048593235.1. NCBI lineage: Eukaryota > Metazoa > Chordata > Mammalia > Dasyuromorphia > Dasyuridae > Sminthopsis > Sminthopsis crassicaudata. The sequence continues at coordinate 2,759,441 of NC_133623.1, read as the reverse complement.
AAAAAGACTTTTTCCCCCTTAGGGGTGAAAGAAAAGGCAAAGGGGGTGAGGGGAATGCCACTGACAATAGATTTAAATTCTTAAAATTAAATGTAAAAGAAAAAGACAAAAATGGTTTTCGGTTCCTAGGGAGACAGACTGCTCATCTCAATCAAGTTTGACTGCTTCATAGAGACTTTCCAACTTGGAAGGGACCTAAAATAGGAATTGTTTTTCTTTGATCACGTCCCTCTGGGAAGCTCACTACCTACCAGGCAGCCCCACAATGGAGGGAAAGCTTTGCCAGGAAAGCAGCCCCCCACTCTTACAAGTTCTACCATCTGGGATCAAGCAGAACACACTTAAGCAACCTCCTTTCTACTTGTGTGCAGACAGTGTTTCGGACCCTGGTCCTGAGCCTTCTCTTCTCCAGCCACGACCAACAGCTCTAGTTTCTTTGACAGATCTGTCAGTCAACAAGCATTTCTTAAACTCTTTCTATGTACTAGGCATGGCGCTAAGCCCTAAGGATACAAAGAAAGGCAAAAGTCATTCCTTGCTCTCAAGTTCTCATTCTACAGAAGACAACTTGCAAACACAAAGGTATAAACATGCCGTCCATCATGTTCGGTGTTGTTTTTGTGGTCCCAAGACCTGGAGCGGGCTCTGGTGCACACTGCCTCAGATCAACTGCCTTAGAACTGAACAGCGAGGAGGCCAGTTAGATTACATATCTCTAGAAATCCTCTTATATTTAAATTACATAGGGGGCGTAGTCACATTTATATAAATATAAATGTGCATACATATATAGGATCAGTGCTTTCCTAGGGTTTTTTTCTTTTTACTTTTCAATGAACAAAAATTTGTTGTTGTTGTTGTTGTTGTTTTCTCTCTCCCACATCACCACCGATTGAAAAAGAAAACCAGAAGTTGTTGGTTTTTTAACGACTAAAACAAAATCCAATCAAAACAGATTCCTACACTGGCTAAAATATATGCCTCATTCTGCACTTTGAGTCTGCCACTTGTCTGCCAGGAGATAGGTAGCTTGATTGCTCATTGGTCCTCTGGAATTATGGGTAGACACTGCATTGGCCTGTCGTCCACAGTCTCAAATTCCCACCATGGCGATTTCTGAGAATATACGTGTCGTTCTCCATCTTGAGTCTCCTCTCTCATCCGTTCCTTGGAGTAATGGTTGGTGATGACACTGATGTTCTCATATCTGTCGGGGCCCTGATTCTACTCACTTCACTGTGAATCAGTTCATACAATTCTTCCCAGTTTTATGAAAAGCTTCCCTTTCATTTCTTTCGGTTCCAGATACTAGAATTCGTTCAGCCATCCTCAGGTCCATGGATGCCCCTTTTGTCTCTGGTTCTTTGACATTTTACAGAGAGCTGCTCGCTGTGTTCTTTGCTCTTTCTTTGGTCTTCTGAGGGTGAGGGCCAGCAGTGAGACTGCTTCATCTCAGTTTAGTGCAGAGGCCCCCTGGGGCCACAGAGAAGATTCATTTGAAGTTCCCTGGTTCCCATTCACTGTTCTTTCCATATCCCCAGCGACAGAATGCAAACTAGGCTATGCAAAACACAGGAGAAAAGGGTCATATACCAAGGGGGTATAAGGTTCCTGCACCTGCAGCCTCAGCACCTGGCAAAAACAGCATCTGGCACATAGTAGGTACTCGATAACCTCGGGTGAATTAAACGGAATTGAATCAGTGTGGGAGAAATCTCCGAGTTTCTTCAAATGAAAGAGTGGAACAAGATCGCTCGTAAAATCCAAACCCTAAGGCCTCTGAGTGTCAGGAAATGGGGTCCCACCTGGGGCTCTCCTGGGAGGAGCACATCTGCAGCAGACAGAGCTGGCTCCGGAGGGCTGGCGCCTTGGGGATGGGGAGAAAGTGCTCTTCTTCAATCAACTTTCTCCAGTGCCAGGATGGCCTGGGTGTGTCACAGAAGGCGGTCCCATCTGGGTGCCAGCTGTCCCTCATTACCAAAGCCACACAGAGCTTAAGAAATCAAGAGAAAAAGCAAAGACTACTGAATTAATTTGGTCATTTCTTTTTGTTTTTCCAAGTCCTGGAATCAATCCCCTCTTTCAGAGAGTCGCCGTGGCTACAGGGCTGGTGGAGGAGCCTAGCTCTGCTTTGCCTCATCCTGGTAGGGAGATGGTAAAGAGAGGCCCAAGCTTTGGTTCTGGAGCATGGACTTTTTGTCCCAGGCCCTTTGGAGGGCCTTTCAGTATCCCCTTCAAAGGGGTCTGCGGGCGACCCGGCTGCTCAAAGGCTCTGCCAATGGTGGGGGCAGAGGAGGGGCAATCTGGCTTCAGTTGGGGGAAGTAGCCAGAGATGGCATAGGGCCAATGATATGAGGAGGATCTCCTCAAGGAATTGGGCATGTCTAGCCTCGAAAAAAAGAAGGGGGGTGAAGGAGAGGGAAAGACCAAAAAGATGGTCCCACTCCTCAGGGATTAGCCTTGTTCTGCTTGGCCCCTGGAGGCAGAACCAGGAGCAAGAAAAGCCCGTTGTAGAGGCCTTGCTTTCATTTCAGGGTAAGGTGAGGATGGTGCCCCCAAGGAAAAGAAGCCGCTTAGGGAGGGGGGCCAACATGTAGGACAATTAGGACAAGGGTCTGCAGGTCCGGGTTGGGCTGAGAGACCCCCACATTCCCTACTTGTCTAGCCTGGGATTGAAGATCGACAGCCTGGCCCAGGACCGGTGGATGGGGTGGGAATGGGCAGAAGAGAAGAGTCCCCCAGCCAAAGCACCCTGGAGGGCCGGCAAGATTTGATCTGCTTTGGGTTTTCTCCTTGGCTCTCTGAAGCTCTTCCAACTTCAAATCTTGGGATTTGAAGGAAGCTATGACCATCCGTGTCAGTTTCTCTTGAGAGCTCATCTCCCTTCAAGACTCCTTTTGAGCGCCATACCCTCAGAGAGGGCCTCCCACGGTCCCCGAATTGTCAGCCCCTCCTCACAATCCCCTGAGCAAACCCTGGTATACTTCTGTCTGGGCAGCTGCTGTCCCCACCCATGGCAGAATGCAAGCTCCCCGAAGAACTTAGCATGGTGCCTGCCTGCCATCCACAAGGTACAAATGATGACCAGCATGACTCAAGGCCGGGATGGATTTACCACAGTATCTGGATTCCTGGGATGCAGGACAGCGTCTGGCACAGGGAAGGTGCTTAGGAAGTACTTGTTCCCAGCCTTGCCACTCACCCCAAGGTAAAGGCCGGGAAATGAACCTCTGGCCAGGTCAGCTTGACATTGGCCAATGGACCCGGCCAAGGCCGGCTTTAGCCATCAGCCTGCAAGAGGTACGCACGTGCCACTCCGTCTTCTTCGAGACACTGCCAAGTCAGAAGCACAGCTGGGCCATGGCCTCTTGATTCAAGGAGGCTTTGGACAGTGGTAAAACAAACCCTCTGCTATTAGGATCCAACTTCCTCCCAATTCTCCTCCTTTTCTGACCAGTTCTCCCGAGTCTCCTTTGCTGGGTCCTTATCTAGGTGGGGCCCGCTAAGCCACAGTGGGGCTCTGTCCTGGACCCTCTTCTCTCCTTCCTCTGTTATTTCTCTTGGGGATCTCCTCAGCTCCTCTGGATTCAATTACTACCTCTATGCAGCCTGTTCTCAGATCTCCTTATGTAGTTCTTTCTTTCTTTTTTTTTTTTTTTCCTGAGGCTGGGGTTAAGTGACTTGCCCAGGGTCACCCAGCTAGGAAGTGTTAAGTGTCTGAGACCAGATTTGAACATGGGTCCTCCTTATGTCGTTCTAACGGTTTTCCTGACCTGGAGTCCTGTATCAGCAAATGCCTCCTGGTCACCCTCCAGTGTTTTCCAGAGCCAATCAGCTGCATCGTCCTGTCAGTTTTACCTTCATGATGTCCCTCCAATACACATCCGTCTTCCTCTGACACCCCCAGTCCCCATCGTGGTGCAGGCCTTCATCAACTCATGTCTGGATTATTGCAATAGCAGCTAAGGGCTCTGCCTGCTTCAAGTCTCCCCCACCTCCTGTCTGACTTCCACCCAGCTGTCAAAGTGATCTTTCTTGAGCAGCAGTCTGACCGTGTCGCCCCCTATTTGATAAACTCCCTATTAATCCAGAATCAAAGAGAAAACCCCATGTTTGGCTTTCCCGCAGCCTTCCAACCTCCCTAATCTGATGAAGCTCCATCCCCTGTGTCTGGCCAGGAACATTCTCCCTCCTCATCTCCACTTCCATCTCATTGCAGGTTTTCTTCAAGTTCCAGCTGACATTCCCCTGCCCCCTCCCCCTCCAGCAAGCCTTTCCTGCTCAATCCACTGTTGATTAGCTCCATTTTATCCAGGATAGATCTTCTTGGCGTGTCCTTGGTTGCAGGTTGTCTCCACCATTAGACCATGAGCTCCTTGAGAGCAGGGCTAACTTTTACATGGTTTTTACATTTAATTTCATGTACTTTCTTCAATTACACATAAACAAAAAATTTTTTTATTTTATTAAAGCTTTTTTATTGACAAAACATATGCATGGGTAATTTTTCACCATTGACCTTTGCAAAACCTTCCGTTCCAACTTTTCCTCTCCTTCCCCCCACTCCCTCCCCCAGATGGCAGGTAGTCTAATACAGGTTAAATATGTTAAAGTAAAAAAAAAATTAACATGTTTTTTAAATGTAGGTACAAATTTTCTCCTCCCCTCCCCTTCCCACCTTCTTGAGAAGGCAAGCAATCTGATATCCATTAGTCAAGGTTTTTTTGCCTTTCTTCTAATTCCCAGTGCCTAATAGTACTAAGTAGGTACTTAAAAAGGCTTGTTGACGACTGACTGGCTAGTGCCAGTACCAAAGTCCTGGCAACAATCTGCTCTCTACTTGGAAGGCACAACCTTGGCAAATGTACACAACGAAAAGTTGAGATTTTTAAAAATTGTTACAGATTCTTTTAAACAATCTGGGTGTGTGTGTGTGTGTGTGTGTGTGTGTGTGTGTGTGTGTGTGTGTGTGTGTGTTTAAATCTGCTGCTTTTGTTTTTAAAAAGGTGTCTGTAAGGGCAGTTCAGTTAGAACAAGTCTGTTTGCCTTTCCTGCCCTGCCACTGCCTCTGACCTACAACTCACGCCCCCTGGCCCGATCTGTTCTTCTGGGGAATGTGAAAGGCACTCTCTCCAACCAGCCGGCCGTTGTCTATCCTGTGTGATAGAGCAAGGAGGCTCTGGATCCCTCCTAGGTTTTCTTTAGTCCATAATCGGGGCTCTTGCCATCCTGGGCTTGATCTCACTGGCTACATCATCCAATTCTGCAAAGACTCGGTGTGGTTCCCCCGCCTTTCCCTCCGAGGCATGGAACTGCAGTACTGGAGAGCACAGCATTGCGGGAGCAGAGGCTGTCTGTTCAAATCCCAGCTTTGCCCCTTCTCAGCTGTAGAAGCCAATGACTGCTCCAGGCTTTGAATCGATTGGCAAAATTGATCTGTAATGAACAGCCGCAGCTACACCCGGAGAAAGAACTCTGGGAAATGAGTGTGGACCACAACATAGCATTTCCACTCTTTCTGTTATTGTCTGCTTGCATTTTTGTCTCTCTTTCCAGGTCATTTTTACCTTCTTTCTAAATTTGATTTTTCTTGTGCAGCAAGAGAACTGTATAAATATGGATACATATATCGGATTTAACATACACTTTAACACGTTTAACATGTATGAGACTACCTGCCATCCAGGGGAGGGGGTGGAGCGAAGGAGGGGAAAAGTTGAAACAAATTTTGCAAGGATCAATGTTGAAAAATTACCCATGCATATGTTTTGTATATAAAAAGCTATAATAAAAAAAAAGTTTGAGAATCACTATTTAAAAAATCGATTGGCAAACATTTATTTAAGCAGGGGGCATCTGTGGTCTAGCCCCAGGTCTAGCTCAATATAAAGGCTCGGTGCCAAGTGCTAGGATGCAAAGACCAAACCAAAAGTCCCTGCCCTCAAGGAGCTTCCATTCCACTGAAGGGACAGAGGGGTAAACACAAGGTAATTACAGTGGCCAGCAGACTAGTTTATGTAGAGCACGTGCTCCATAAAATGGCGAGCCCTTAGAGAAGTAGAAGAGGTTTAAAAGGCCAGAATTTAATGTCCCCCAATCACAGAGAAGGAGCAAAGGCCCAGAGCTTCCTTGTCTATAAGATGGCAGCATTGGGCTGGATTGTGTCCAGTGCCATCTGAGATCTAATCCCACCCTCTTTACTGCATCTCAAGAGGCCGAGTGATCATGTGAAGAGGTCTCATGCAAGGGAGCCCAGTTCACCTCTCCCCAGGTATCCACCCTACTTTAGGATGGTGCTAATGGGGCTAGCTTTCTTCCAGTTCCCTCTGTACCTTGGCTCTCTACCCCACTCTAGCACTGGCCTCCAAGGCCATGCGGACAAAGTCCAATCCCTCTTCCACAGGAACGTACAGCCCTCAAGTCCTGTCTTTGTTCTCATCTCAGAGTCTGGGCTCATTTCTAAGAAAAGGAGCTTATGTGTTTGTAATATTTTTATAGACAGTGTTTTCCATACTACTGAGTTCTTTTTGTCTTTATAAGGGCCCTGGGCAATCTGTAGGACCAGTGCTATTTTCATTTTACAGGTGAAGAAACTGAAGCCAGGAGAGCCGACATCGTACAAGATCAGTGGTGGGCCTGGACCCGGCGCTTTAGCCTCCACACCCAAAATCCTAACCATGACGCCCAGACTGACTTTTATCAGCTGTAGGAAGAACAAGGGTTCTCGTAAAACAGAAGAATCTAACTCTGAGGGCTGGAAATGATCTAAAAGCTCATTTATTCTAAGCCCCTCATTTTACAGATGGGGAAACCATAGCCCAGAGAGCAGAAGGGCCATATCCAACTCTCTATCCAGAAACCATCAAAGAAAAGGATCCATATGTATGAAAAGATTTATAGCAGCTCTTTTCTTGGTGGCAAAGAACTGGAAACTTGAAGGGTTCCCATCAAATGGCTGCACAAAAGGTGAAGACAGCCCAAAAGGTTTTAGAAGAGAAAGTTGGCAAAGGACATCCATGGAAATGATGTGGTCTGCAAGGGATTAAGGGAGGACAGGGACGGTTCCATTTTTGTCTTCTCGTTCCTGGCTTCACACAAAGCAAGGGCAGAATTTGCTTGATTGATGAGAAGAGTTGCAGAAAGTAAACTAAAATGGAACCATTGCAGTAGAGATGGTTGCCTCTCTCAGAATTGCAGATTCTTGGCATTGGAAGAGACTTCATGAGCTACATAGCCCAACCTAGACAGGGACAGGAATCTAAACCATGATGTGCCTGAGAAGATTTGAAATTTGGCTATGGACAAGTTGGAATCATACCAGGAGAGATGACTTGGTTCGATATCAGGGGAACTATAAACATAATATGTAAATAACAAGAACCAAAAAACCCCATATATTTATATAAAATGATGGTTAACCAAATACAATACATATTCATGTTAAGAACACAAGAATCAGCACTTTCCTTAATGTGGTAAATAGCCTCTATCTAAAACCAAGAGCCAACGTAATTTGTAATGGAGAAAAGCTAGAGACCTTTCCAAAGAGGTCAAGGTGGAGCAAGGATGTCCATCGATTATCTTCACTTTTATTTGCTAGTAAAGGCTAGCTATACCATAGAGCAAGAAAAAAGAAGTATAATGAATGAGTGCAGGCCGAGGGAATGAGATTATTGCTTTTTGAAGATGATACAATAGTCTACTTTGAGAACTGTAGCAGTTGAACTAAAATTAATTGGAACATTAACTTCCACGAGGTAGTAGGATATAAAATAGTCACACAAACTATCAGTCTTTTTGTGCATTACCAACAAACCAGCAGGAAAAGATGAGATATTATATTCGGAATGACTACAACATGCATAAAATATTTGGAAGTCCATTCACCAAGACACACTGGAATCTATGCCACAACAACTACAAAATACTCTTTAGAGAGAGATCAACTGCTTACAGTTAGGCTATGTCACTATAATAAAAATGACAGTGCTACTTAATCCAGCTCTATGCCAAACTACTAAAAGGTTACTTTATAGAACTGGAAAAAAAACGAATCTGGAGGAACAAAGGCAAGAATCTCAAGAAAAACAACGAACAAAACAATTGGAAAAGAAGGAAATGTGTGAGCATCAGATCTCAAGCCATACTACAGAGCAGTAATTACAAAAACTCTTTATTATTGTGAAAATAAATTTAAAGAGTTGCTTGGTGGGACACAGTAAGAACACAAGATTCAGAAGCGAGCTAACATGGTAGCCTAGTGTTCCATAAACCAAAGACTTTAACTTTGCTCCAGTAGATTGATTATTTCACAAAACTGAGAAAACTGAAAATCAGCCTGGCAGAAATGAGCTTTAGAGCAACATCTCACACAATAAATCACAAAAGCTAAATATATACTATCACATCATAAAAAAATTAGAGAAAAAGGGAAGAAGATACCTTTCCCAACTCTGAATAGGGGAAGAGTTCTAACTCAAACCCGAATAAAGAAGATCACAGATGATAAAATATACAATTTTGATTATGTATGTGTGTTTAAACCTTAAAAGCTTATGCAAATAAAATGAATGAAGCTAAAAAGAGAAAGGATAGTGTTAACTCAAGGGAAAATCTTCGTAACAAGTTTCACTGATAAAGGTCTAATATCCGAGCTATGTAGGAAATGGATACAAATATATAAGAACAAGAACAATTCCAAGAGATAAAGAAAATGAAGAGACATTTCTTTCTATAGGTGTTTTTTAGTTTTATTTTTTCAATTAATAAGTATTCTAATTAATCCAACCCTCCCCTCTCCTGCTGAGCAATTAAAAAAAAATATTTCCCTCAATACACACCTACAAATCCCATATCAGCCCCCCCCCCCACACCTACCCATGTTAAGACCATCCCCTCTCTCACAGGCAGGAGAGAATGGCTCATCTCATTCTCATTCTTTTTGGCTTACCATTGCATGGGTCAGAGTTTTAAAATTTTGCAAGCTTGGTTTTCTCTATAATGTTGTTATAACTGTAGAAATGTTCTCCTAATTCTGCTCACTTCCCTTTGCATCAGTTCATAAAGGTCTTTCCAGTTTCCTCTGAGATTGACCACTTCATCATTTCTTATGGCACAATAATATTCTTTTATTTTTTTTATTAAAGCTTTTTTTTTTTATCGACAAGACATATGCATGGGTAATTTTTCAACACTGACCCTTGCAAAATCTTCTGTTCCATCTTTTCCCCTCCTTCCCACACCCCCTCCCCTAGATGGCAGGTACTCCAATACATGTTAAATATGTTAAAAATAAATGACAATTATATTGTATCTAAGTTATATTGTAACACATGTAAAATGTATGGGATTGCCTGTCATCGGGGGGAGGGAGTGGAGGGAGGGAGGGGATAATTTGGAAAAATGAATAAATAAAAAAAAAAGAATTTTGGGGAAATTTTGTAATCAAAAGAATAAAACTGGTACTTCTAACATTATCAAAAAAAATGATATTCTTTGACATTCATATGTAACAATTTATTTCGCCCATTTCCCAATTGGAAGACAATTGCTTAGTTTCTAATTTTTGGCTACCGCTAAAAGAGCTGCTGTAATTATTTTTGTACCCATAAATCATTGTTCTCTGTCTTTACTTTGGGGGTATCGGTCTTCAAATAGTATAAGTGAGTGTGCACATTCTAGCAACACTGAGGGCACCGTTTCCGATCGCTTTCCAGAACGGTTGGACCAATTTGCAGCTCCATCAACAGTGCCTTAGTGTGCCTGTTTTTCCCCAGCCCCTCCAACACTGGTCACTTCCCTCTTCTATCATCTTTGCCAGCCTGACAGGTGTGAAGTAGCACTTCAAAGGTGCCTTCATTTGCATCTCGAGTTATTGAAAGCATTTTTATATAAGGTTGCTGTTCACTTTAGATTTCTTCCTTTGAAAATTGCCTGTTTGTCTCCTTTGAGCATTTATCTATGGGGAAATAGTTTCAGGCAATTTTTAGAAAAGGAAAGCAAGCTATCAACAATCATGTGAAAAAATGCTTTAAATCATTAAAATTCCACTTAGAAAGCCCTCCTTTCAAGCTGACTACCCATCGGGTCTGGCCATTCAATCAGTCCCGAATCCACTTAATGACGTGATTATTTAGCCCACATCTCTCCATCCTGGTGAGGAGAACAGCTTAAGAGGTTTTATTAAATGCTCAGATCACTCAAAGACAAGGCAAAACAGCTTCGAAGTACTCAAATTCCTATAGCACTTTGGAGTAATAAAGGACCGGATTTTTACAATTACCTTGAGGGCTACAAAATCTTAGCAGCAAATGGTCCAAAAAATAGGGGGGACTCACTAAATACAACCACTTTAGAACAATATTAAGTATCCCCTGAAAAAGATCACTGCCCATAAGCCCCCAAGCGGGCAGGCTTTCTAAAAGCTAGGTTTGAGGAATTAGACTCGGTTGGCCCCTTGCCATTTGCTGGCTTCTCCAGCACAAGAAAAATCAATGTAGCTGGATCCGGAAAACCTTCAAAAGGGTTGAGCTCTCTAGGGAGCAAAAGCCAAAACCCACACCTCATTTGAGAAGTCTCCAGACTAACCACGTTTTAGCTCAGTTGTGTGACTTTGGCAAGCCCCTCCCCTTGTCTATGGCTCAGTTTCTTCATCTGTAAAATGAAGCTTCAATGCTCCTTTAGGTCTCTTCTGTAATCTGGAAGAGGGATTAAAGGAAACTGAGAAAGAGCCTCAGAAGGTCATGGAGTCCAACCCACCCTTGATCAAAAATCCCGAGAGACTTTGGAACCTTCACTAAGTAGTTGTCAAGCAAAAGTTGGCCCCCCCGCGAAGCAAAGTAACGCTGGTGTTATCTCCATTCTAAAAATGGGACAAACTGAAGCACAAAGATCTTGCCCAGTTAGCGTCAAAGCTGGGACTCGAGCTCCCGTGTCTTCTGCCTCCAAGACCAGTCCTTCTTTCGCTGCCTCTTCCATTTTTGTTTATTGTATGAACGGGGCAGAGGAGGAGTGAGCTCACCCAACCGCCATTGATACTGCAAGTCCTCCAGGAAACTGGGCCTGAGGAAAGACCAGCGGAAAGGCCAGCAGACACAGCAGCCAAAGACTACGTTAGACCAAAGGGCTGGGACCAAGAGAGCTTTGAGGACCACAATGTGCTATGAACAGGGAGTCCCAGGCTGGGAGGAAGGGAGCCCAAGAGAGTAAGTGTGCAGGGCTCTGTTTTCCAGATGCCAGCTATGAAGAGCCACCACCACAGAGCTGGGGCCTATGAGGAAGGAGCCAGGTTTCAAACATGCTCCATGTTCTGCCTTTTATTCGTTCCGCATGTCAGTGTAAGGAGGAGACCTCCCTTTTGGAGGCAGCTTTAGGAGGGTAGAAGCCAGGATTCTGTGAGTTAAGGGAGCTGGCAGTGAGCAAACCAAAGTAGCAATGAGAGAGCGCTCATTAAAGAGTCCGGCTACTTACTGGAAGACAGGCGCGCTGACATGGTGAAGTTCGGAATGGCCTGTCGTAGGAATAATGTGGAATCGCACTAACCGAGCTGGGCGAGACCACGGCTCAAGACTGAGTAAAGAGTGGAAGGAAGAGCTTAGAGATACTAATCTATATGGGGGGGCGGCAAGGAGAGAAACCCAAAGGAAAGACAGAGACAGAGTCAGAGAGTCAAGAGAGACAGACAGATGGAGACAAAGACAAGAGTCACATAGACGGGACGGAGAGACAGACAGACAGATGGAGACAAAGACAAGAGTCACACAGACGGGACGGAGAGACAGGCAGACAGATGGAGACAAAGACAAGAGTCACACAGACGGGACGGAGAGACAGGCAGACAGATGGAGACAAAGACAAGAGTCACACAGACGGGACGGAGAGACAGGCAGACAGATGGAGACAAAGACAAGAGTCACACAGACGGGACGGAGAGACAGACAGACAGATGGAGACAAAGACAAGAGTCACACAGACGGGACGGAGAGACAGAGATAGTCAGAGTCCTAGCAAAGAACTGAAAGAAAAACGGACAGCCATTAACTAGGGAGTGCAGATATGGAAGCAATGAAAGCCAGAAGGCTCTGTGACTATTAAGAATTCAGAGACGCTCAGGCAACAGAGAACCAAAACATAAGAGGAACAACGGAAGAAGAACCGTTGATGTGACATCCACAGTAACGAGAAGGAACCTGACACCGAAAACTTTCAAAGCTCTGGTCAATGCAGCAACTGCAAAAGATGGATGGGAGCTCAGCTCTCAACAGCTGGCCAGGGGCTAGTGGGCCAGAGACGTCAACGGGGCCGGCCGGCCAGCTCCATATCTGACCTATGGGAAAGATTTGGTTTGACTTGAGGCATTTCTTTGTCCCGAGTCAGCAGAGTGGGGTTCTGTGAGGGGAAGAGCTACTGGGAATATGACGGTGATATTTTTTAAAGCACATCAATTAAACATTTTGAAAGGAAGCAGCCGTGAGGTTAGTGCTAAGGTGGTGGTCTCAGAAGACCCTAGGTCTATGCGCCCACCTTCATTTACAGAATGGAAGAAGTAGAGGGCATCTTTGGCTCGATCCACCTTCCTGCCATGAAAACAGGAAAGGCTCTGCTATCAGCCGTTCACACACACCTTCCACATCCTCAGGCTCCCCTTTCTGTGCCTAGCTCCCTTGGGAAGGACCAGCCAGGGCCTAGACAGTGGGGCCAGGGGTTGTTCCGGCTTCTTTTAGGACCCGGAGCCCGCCCCACATAACAGCCAGCTCCCTGCAGACCCTCCTCTTCCCTTCCCCTGACTTTGCGGCCCCAGGACAGGTCATCTCCCTCTCTCACCCCTATTCAGTACCAAGACTCCCCGCTACGTCAGTTCCTGCTTGCCAGCATATTTCATGCCATTTCCATACTTAATTATTATATTTCCACCATTTAATGATATTTTCCCATTTTCACACTCTCCCCCTCCTTGTTTTCATTTTGTATATCTTGGAACTTAGCCCTCCACAGCCTCTATCATTTTGGCCCCTGGGAATGAAGTTTCTGACAAGGAAATATGTTATCAGAACACATCCTTTTCATTAAGTATTTCTGTACAACAATAAGCAAGCTGGATGTCCCGGGGCACAGGTTAGACACGTGTGCCTCGCCTAAGCAAAAGCAGATTTTATGCAAAGATTCAGCATGGGATTCCTCCCAACAGCTGGCGCCCCTGATGGATTTAACACGGGGTGAGATTTACAGAAACGGGAATGGGGGCTACCTTGAACTTGGCAACGAGTCGCCAAGTCCACCTGGGGGAGGTCAGCCCTGTGACGGATCCCAATTCATTCATTCGCTTTATACTATCTAGAGGAGGGCCTTGGACAGGCAAAGTCTCATGGGAGGCTGGGCTGTGAGGAGCACCCAGTAGGCATTTAATACTGGTTGACCGACCGAAGAGAACAAAGAAGCAGAGAGCACGCTCTTTGCTCACCGCTGGGGAACTCACAGGTGGCTTCTTGGGGAGGGTAAAAGAGAGAAATCTGGGTCACAAAAAGATTTCAGGTGAGATAGAACGTGCTAAGGACCTTGGACAATCTGGAGAATTCACCTACAGGGAAAATTCTAGAACGGGGGCAACAGGCCAAAGTCAGAAAGCAAGCCTCTTTGGGCCCACAGGCTGACCTCTCTGAGCTTCACTGTACCCAGCAGGACATCAGCTCCCCAAGGAGGAATCAGCACGGAGAAGGAACTCAGTCTCTGTCCATTGAGTCCCTCATCATTCATACTTCCGTAGCATTCTGTGGCCACCAAGCCCTCCGTGAGGCAGGGGGGGACTTGGCTCTCACCTGACAGGTGAGGAAAATGGCTAGAAAAGGTCAGGCGGGTGACCTAGGTCACGTGATAAAAATGCCAAGGACAGAGCTTGACCCCCGCCCCCGAGACCCACTTTAGAGCTCTTGACCCTCTACCAGGCTGCTTCAGCAACCTGCTTAGGGCTTTCAGGGGAGAGACCAGAGAAGGATTTATGGGAAAAGATGGCATCTGAGCGGGGAAAGTGGGGGAGGGTTTCAGCAGGTTGAGACAGAGCCTGGGGAAGGGCATTCCAGGACCAGGGAGCCACGGGAGCAGATACCCAAGCAGGAGCGGGAGGGGGCAGAGCCCCAGAATCTCCTCTCATTCCAACCAGTCTGTACCTGAGCAACTTCCTGTAACTAGGGATCTGCCAGTCCTCCTCTTGGGACCTCCAGAGACGATAAATTCACTACCTCAGGGGCAGCCTTCCTCTAAGGGACCTCAAATGGCTAGGAAGTTAAAGCAGTAAAAATACTCACTTCTGGGGGGTGGGGTGGCGATGAGAGAGAGAGAAAAGGACCCAGAAAAGGCTGCACGGTAGAACCCAGAGCAAAAATCCCACAAGCCAGGGAGTGGCAAAAAGGAGCAATCTCAGACAGTCAATTAGGCCAGGCCAATTCAAATGCAACTAGCCAAAAGGCATTTAATTAAGGAGGGGCCCTAGATTCCGGGGAGATACAGACGGAAGAGAAGTAGCTCCCGCCCACCAGGAGCTCACTTGGATCTCACACACACACACACACACACACACACACACACACACACATAAACAAAAGAATGCAAATGTAATGGAAGGATGGGCAAAGAGGAAGACCCCAGGCAGGTTTCCAGTCAATTAGCCAATAAACATTTATTAAGCACCTACAAAGTATCCGAGAGGGAGGGGAGGGACACAAAAAGAGACAAAAGTCAGCCCCTGCCCTCAAGGAATTCACAATCTAATGCAAGTGAAAGGGCTGTAGGTGAGGAAAAAGTGGAGGGTTTAGGGGAGAAAGTAAGGAGTTCCTTTCCCTTTGGATATTTTGATAGTCTGGAGAGTTACAGTCTCCTGACTCCCTTACTCCATTGGCAGTTTGAGGAGTCTATAGGACATCAAAGTGGAGCCAAACAAAAAAGAAGCTATTAGATACTTAGGCTGGATGCAGATTTGGACGTCTTGGGCAGCAATGTCAAGTCAAGCAGCCATTGGTCATCTGAGGACCCGCTCTGACCCCTAGGAAAGCCATCCCCAACAAACTTTTACACTGAGTCAGTAACAGCACTCTCTCTTTCCTCAGCAATCTTATGGATGCAAATCACTAACCCAGACTGGTAGACGATTATATTATTATTATTATTATTATTATTATTATTATTATTATTATTATTATTATTAGATAGTAAACCTATTCTGCAGCTTCTTCAGGCCTTGATCAGCGCCCCCCCCCCATGCCTCCCTATGGATTTTTGTGGTAATCTTTCATTTTTCCATTCCCTGGACCAAACGCTAATGGCAGGGGAGTGTGAGCTAGGCTGCTGGTTCAGTTCTGGGGGGTCACAGAGTGAGTCCCAAAGGTTCTTGGTCCAATGTTGGGCTAGGTTATGTAAAAACAAAAGATGACAAGAAAAATCCCTTTCTTCAAAGGAATCTTCTCGCCAGACTTTCTAAAATCTGCTTACCCACATCTGCTACTACTAAGAACTACCCAACATTCAGCTCTTCCAGAGGTACCATAGAAGAGCTCTTCCCAAGGGCAAGTCTATACCTCAACAACTGGAGACGCTCCAGGGGAAAATTATTGTTTGGTTACCATGGGACTGGGGCCCCTTCTGCCATAGCTATAGGGGCTCCATGTTGGTGGAGAGCAGAGGGCCAGCAAAAGGCCTCTGCTGGCCCTCTGACCTTGAACAGCTGGCTTCTGCTGTCCCTCATTTGTAACAAGCACCTAAGACTTCGAAGGCCTGAATGTGTCCTGTGTCCTGCCAAGCTGGAAGGGCTCCAGATTGGGTCCTGGGGACTACATGGGTAAAGGGGTCCCTCCTTTAAGCCTCTGTTCCTCCTCTGTAAAATGAGGAGAGTGGACAAGATATTTCAATGACTGAGTTTAGCTCTGACCACTCTGATCCTGGGAAAAGAATGAATTATGGTTGGCCAAGGAAAGAGAGGCCCTTCCCCTGATAACTGGCCAGGGCAAAAAGGTCCCTTCCCGAAAAAGCTGCCTTGCTGCCTCAGATTCCTCTGCTCTCTGTCTAGTAGTATATACTGAGACCTTACCAGGAAGACACAGGAGTCTGGGTATTCTGGGGGATGATCTGCTAAAATCAGCAGAGAGGATCATTAAAAAAAAAAAAAACAAAACTCAGCTCTGTGGGATCGGGTTCCTCTCACACCTGAGATCCCCCCTTTGTCAGGCCCCTTTTGGCCCCCAAAAGCAAAAGAAAGCAAACTGTGGGAAAACTCTGTGGTCTGGCCCAATTCCGGAAGGCTGGTGCGTGGAGCTCCCCATCGAGGCAATCCCAGTGGGTCCAGGTGGAGTAAATCCCAAGACCGAGCGGCTGAATGTTTGCATTTAATAACTGAACCTCTTATCGAAATATTTAATAATTCACGTTCATTAGGCTGCCCAGAAGGCTGCAGCTGGGACCCTCTCTGAGCTCAATCCTGAACCACCATTCAATCTGGATGCTTCACTCTTCATCACAATCTTTTCCAACTGGATCAATCCTGACCGTGCTGAAGAGGGACAAGCTGAGCTCCCCCCCTTAGAGGCCATTTTTCATTCATCAATAAATATTTCATCCAGAAACGTTTCCTGATTGTCCAACATATGTCTGCTTCGGCACTAGGAGCTCTGGCTCACTCAAGAGGTGAGACAAAGAAACTCCAGACGCCTCAACAGCAGGAGGTTCAGCTAAATGGCCCAACTCAGCACTCATGGGGACCTCGGGGAGAGACCAACTGAGGCAGGCCACTGAGACTCCACCTCCTTTATATGAGTCACCCCACGATATTCCGGGCCTGCTCTGGTTAACTTTTTCCCTTCCAGCTCCGAATTCCCAACTCGAACTCTCTGGAATCAGGGGGAACAAGGAGAAACCTTAGCCGGGACGGCTCTTCGGATACTTGAAGACGAGTCTGCCAATTGCCATTCCTGCCCGAGTCTTCTCTTTCCAGGCGAAGTCCCATCCTTGCCCAAGCTTCTCGGCTAAGGATCTGGCCTCCATTTTCCTGAGTCAATGGGGGCCACTCACAGGGAGCTCCTTTCTACTGTCTTGTTCATCTCACAACCCCTTGGCATTAACTGTAACCCGAATCCCCTATCCTCTCCTTCATTATTCTAGTTTCAGATGGCAAGGCAGCCCTCCTCCTTGCCAAAATCAACATAAAGCCTTGATCCCATTATAGCCTCTCTTCTCCAGAAGCTCATCCCCTCCCTCATCCCCACTCTCTTACTAAATCTTCATTTCTCCCTTATTTTCTGACTTTTCCCCTGCTACATGTTTGTACCAGGTATCTCCCTGCCATCCTTAAAAGGCCACAAGCCGTCACCACTGGCTATGTGTTGACTGCTCTCTCCTTTCCTTCCCACAAGATAGAGTCAAGAAGATCTGCGTTCCAATTTGGCCTCAGACACTTATTAGTTGGGTGCCCTGTCTGCCTCAGTTTCCTCAACTGTAAAATAGGGGTAAGAATAGACCCCCCCAACTTGCAGGTCTGTGGTGAGGATCAAATAAAAGAATATTTGTAAAGAGCCCTTAGCACAGCACTATCTAAATGCTTATTTCCTTTCCTTCCCCTTCCCAGTTAAATTCCTTGAGCCGCCATCTGCGATCCTTGCCTGTAATTGCACTCTCTTCTAAAGTCTCTGTAGGCCAGTTCCTGACCTCATCATCCAAGCCAAAGCACTCCCTGCCAAGTCACCGATGATCTCTTCTTTGCCGACCTTGTGGCTTTTTCTTAGTGCTTAAGTCTTCTTGGCCTCTCTGTAGCCTTCACCACTATTGCTCACTCTCCCCAATACTATGCTCTCAAGGTTATAGCAAGGAGGATTGCTCCTGCTTGAATGCAATGCCATCTCCTCCACTAACTAACTTCTCATTCCTAACCGTGTTTGTTCCCCCCAAAACTCCCCTGGGCCCTCTTCTTTTTCCATGCTTTCTTGCAAGTTCCAGGAGTTCAATCATAATCATGATGCAGTTGATTCCCAGATGCAACTATCCAGACTTCCGAACATGCCGAAGTTTCTATCATGCTTAGAATAAATAAATAAACAAACCCTTCCTGAATGAACACTAGCCGGCCTGCAAACTACAGCTCCATATCTTGTCTCTCCAGAGTGCCAGGACTGCATCACCAACTGCCTACTGAACAGTGAAGTGCGTGCCCAGGAGGCTTCTCCGATTCAGCATCTAAGACAGAACTCCTAACTTCCCTCCCACCCACGTATCTTAGTTTCAAACTTCCCTATTTCTTTAAAGTCACCACCATCCATTCAGTTACCCATCATCCCCAATTCTTTCCTTTCCCTCAATTCACAGACTCCATCAGGTGACAAATCTTGGCATTTATACCTCCACAATATATCTCTCATTTATCCCCTTTCTCTCTAATCACCCATCAGGCATATCCCTAGTTCACTCTGCCTTTGAATGATTTCAATGAGCTCCTTATTGGGTCCCCAGCCACAAGGCCTTCCCCATTCTGATCTACCTGCCAATCAAGGGACTCTTCAACAAACTAAAGTTAATTTAAACACGTGTGTCTACGACTTAAAGCTCTCCCCAACCTCGGGATCCCTGACCCGCCTTTCCAGGCTTATTACGATACATTATACAATCCAGACAAACTGGTCCCACTTGCTGGCCCCCACACCCGATGCTCCATCTCCCCTCTCCAAGCTTTCACGTTGACATGCCCACCCTCCTCATTTCTACCTCGTGGAATCCCTGGGTATTTTCCCTGACTCAGTTCCAGAGACACGTTCAGCACAAGGTCTTTCTTTGTCCATTTTCCACCACTTCTACCCCCAACACCCAGCTGTTTCCATCTCTCCTTTTCTCAATAGTCCCTTGTAATGTGTTCTTAGTATTTCGTATGTATCCACACGTGTTCATATTGCCGGTCTCCCCTGGTAGGATGTCAGCACCTGGAAGACAGAGTCTGTTTCCTTTTGGCCTCACACAGAGTAGAGACTGGAGTCCTCGGCGATCTGATCGTTGCAGTGCTCCACCGGGATTCCGGAGAATCAGTGATGAAGAATGTTGCCCACCCCCCCCAAGAGGGAAGACAGACTCGTCCTTGGGACTAAGCACATTTGTAACAAAGATTTGGGTTTTCCCCCCCTCTTTTTTTTTTTGGTTTGGGAGGGGGGACAGTGGGGTATGAAGGAGAGAAAAGAAATGCTGCTTGATTACCAAAATAAAATAAAATAAAATAAAATTTAATGATAAAAACAAACAGCTTAACATAAATAAATGCATGTTGATTGAATCTCCTCACTTCCTTCAACTGATACTTGTATAGCATGCTTTCTACTTGCCCTCCCTGAGGACCTTCCTTGGACTGAACGCATGGCTCCAGACTAAGGCAGAGGTCAATGAGATACCCTCCCTCCCCCTTTCCTTTCTTCCTCCCTCCCTCCCCCCTTCCTTTTATTCTTCCTCCCTCCCTTCTTTCCTGTCTTTCTTCCTCCCACTCTCTCTCCCTCCCTCCCTTGTTACAGGTGTGTAGATGAGTCCAATTTTGGAGGTCCATACCAAGAGAATAGAGCACAAGATCTCACAGGTCCTACATAGGTCCAGTTCCAAGACAGAGACTGGCTCCAAAGCTACCTGGCACCCAATTTCTCACTCACAGCAACTGTTGCTGATCACCAGCTGCCATATGATGTTGCATGTGTCCACAAAAGCCCAGATCCCAGCTTCTAGAAGCTTGAGCTGCCATATCCCAATGATGACTCATAGGGAGGGTGTAGGCGACTAACCCTAACCCAGCTTGCATTTCCACAGGGGATTGGGTTTCTTAAAATGAAAGCCTTTGTTTTGAAATGTATTCTAATTAAATTTCAACTTATTAGATTCCCTCATCCTTTTCCATCCTTTTATCAAGACCACATTAGATCGAAATCCTGTCATCCACCATATTAGCTAATAAAGTCAGCTCCCTTTCATCTGCTAATCTCTCTCTCTTTCTGTCTCAGTCTCTCTCTGCACGCACCCACCCACACACACACACACACACACACACACACACACACACACGCATCTACCATTGCCTACATATGTACATATACACATATACATATACACACATACCCATCCAGTCCCCCAGCCAACACACATATACATGGATTGCCCATTTCCTTCATCCATCAAATTCACTGACAAAAATGTTGGCTAGAACAGCAACACATTCTTTGGGTACTCCGCTGCCTCTTCCTCTGACCTCCAGGTCTCCTCTGGCTCAGCTGAACCCGGAAAGGCAACGCGTTCTAATGGAATCAAGTGGGATCTGCATTCAAATCCCCCCCTGCCACTTGCTGCCCATACGGCCCTCTACCTTCGGCCTAGAAACCCCTTGAAGCTTCTGCCTCACCAGATTGCTGAGAGAGACCAAATGAGAGAACAAATGGAAGGAAAACAGGAGGCACTCCTCTTTCACGGGTTGGCTCTCTTCTTTGGCTCCTGTGACCAGTCAGCTCGGCTCCGGGATAATATCCCAAGAACTTTTCATGAAGTTTTGCAGAAATCTCACTACTCTGCATTTATGTCAGACCCCAACCCAAGGAAGGAGATGAGAACAGCGGGTATGCCAGAACCAGAGAAACGAATTGCCTTCTAGGGGACTGCTAGAACTGGGCATGGGTGCAGGGAATGGATTGCTGTGGGCAATCTCCAAAAGACTGGAAAGACAGTGAAAGAGGTGGAGACCACAGGATTGGAGAAAGGCAAACGAGGAACAGAAGAGTAAATGTGGGTAGAATGTAGTCCTTGGACTCCGGTATTGAAAGGGCTGCCATTTAGTGGAAGAATTGCTCTCGCTGGTTTGGGCCTCCTGTGGCTGTTCCTCACGCAGGAGGCTCCATCTGTCCACGCCAGGCATTTTTTCAGGCCGTTCCCCCATGCCTGGACCCCTCTCCCACCTCATCGACTCTCTTCATGGCTTCTTTCAAGATTTAGCTCACATGAGCCACATTACTCAAGGAACAAGACATGGCTCAAAAGCCACATTACTCGAGGGGCCTGTGCTGGCTTCTCCTCATAGGGACTACTTCCCGTTTCTTCATTCTATACATGGTATGTGTATAGTTGTTTGCATGTTTTCTCTCCCATTACAGTGAGAGCTCCTTGCGGGCAGGGACTGTCTCTTGCCTTTCTTTGTGTTCCCAAAGTCTAGCAAAGTGCCCAGAACACAAAATAGGTACTTAATAAATGCTTATTGACTTGAGCAAACAGGACTAGATAACTGCTGAGAGCTTTTTCAACTTCGAATCTCTGAGCCAATTCGATAAGCCATTTGTAAGGAAAAGGATTTGTAGCCATAAAGAAACAGGACGTGGGCCCAAGATTTTACAAGGAGAGGGAACTCCCAGCAAGAAAGAACTCCCTTTGATGCAGCACCTTCTCTGTAAGCTGCCTAACGCACTAAGCCAAGGAGTGCCTTGCCCTGGGGTTCTGGGGCCACGGGGCATCGGAGCAGGCCGTGTGTGCCTGTTTTTGTGTGCCTATAAGGGTCAGTGGCTTTAACATCAGACTCTCCTAGATCCAGAGCTGGAGGAGAACCCAGAGGATCCCTCTGTAGTCTTGGTCTCTGGCTCTGGCTCTCTCGCTCTCTCACTCAGAGGGGAAATGGCTCAGTCACAGACATAGAAGTAGTCAGCGGCAGAGCCAGGCCTTAACTGAGGCCTTCTAAGTCCAAGCACAGCAACCTTTCTATTGAATGAGAGGGAGGGAGAAAGGAGGGAGGAACTGAGAGACTAAAAGAAAGATGAAGGGGGAAAGAGTGGGAAGAAGGGAAAGAGAGAGAGAGACAGAGAGAGACAGAGAGACAGAGAGAGAGACAGAGAGACAGAGAGACACAGAGAGAGACAGAGACAGAGAGAGAGAGAAAGTGACAAAGACAAAGCCAGAAAGACAGAGACAGCTAAAGAGACAGAGTCAGACAGAGACAGAGAGACAGAGACAGAAAAGACAAGACAGAGAGGTAGAGCTAGAAACAGAGAGCTAAAGCCAGAGACAGAGAAAGACAGGGAGAGAATCAGAGAAAGAGAAAAGAGAGAGAGCACTCCCAAGTCCCAGGCAGGTTCACATCCCCACAAAGTGTCTGGACCGTGCCTTGTGCTACATCTTTGTGCAATCCCTTCATTTCGTACACTTCCCAAGAACATGCAGGCCTCTCATCCGAAACATTCCTTTCAACAAACCTCGCGTCCAACTTTGTCCCCAAGGCCTAGTTCACACTAAGCTGTTTCTGGCCCACAGCTGAGCCCAGTCCCCCAATTGTACGGGCAGAAGGTCCACAGAAAACATTCTTTGCCAGTAATCAAATCCCTCTGGTCTCCCAGAACAAAGGAAAGGTTGATGCACATGCTTTCCTGGACCATTACAGTGAATTCTTCAGGCTGAACTTTTTCACAGCTGGACAACCAGCAGTTCCCCTCAATTTCCTTGCTTGGAGCTAATGACATCAACTTTTCTCGATCTCTTAACTCAGCCTCCTTTAAAGAGGCTTTATCCCTGTCCTCCTACAGACACAAGCCGTATCCAGTTCAGGCCTCCGAATGAAAGGATTAGTCATTGGTCTCCCATCATCTTAAAATCCTCTTGGGGAAAAAATATCAGCCTGCCAGCTAGATGTAGTTTCAGTGTTCACAAAGTCCTGACTCTCTCTGTGGTCCATAGAACTGTCCCCATTTCACAGATGGAAAAAGGGAGGCCCAAGGACAAGAAGAAAAGTGATGCTCAAGACCACAGCGAGTAAATGCCAGGGCTGAGATTGGGCCCAGCCTCGGACACCCCCGTGCCACAGCTGTCAGCACACCTGCTGCACTCATCAAACACCCAGCATGCCGGGCTGAGGAGGTCAGAGTCACTCACTGAAGATGGCAGAAATTCCCATGAGTCTTTGCTCAAAAGTCCAGGCAGTTGACTCTGTCCTGCTGGGAAGGGGAAGGATCTTCTAAGGAGAAAAGGGCAGACCTGAAGCCTAGGGAGAGAGGGAGTGGAGCCGGTTGTTCCAGGCAAGAGCACTGGCCATAATTGGAGCTCCACTGAAGCACCAGCTTTCCCACGGCCACCTTTATCACCAGGAGCTAATAGAAAAGGGCTTATTTAGAACTAAAATGTGGCAATGAAGAATGATGGAGAGAGCCTTGGGTTTGAGCCAGGGTGTGCGGGAGCTAGCTCCTAAAAGCTGGTTGTTAAATTTTCAGTAGGAGCATTTATGCCGCACAATTGGGCAAATAATTCAAACTGGGACTTGATTTGTCTTGTTGAGGCACTAGGTGATGCTGCAGCAGATTGAGCATGGACTTGGAATCGGACCAAGTTCAAATTTGACCTCAGAAACTTACTAGCTCCGTGACCCTGGGTAACTCATTCTACCTCAGCTGAACTCTTGTGAGGATCAAGTGAAATAAGATCTGTAAAAAGCACTTAGCACAGTGACTGGCACATAGAAAGCACATATAAAAGCTTCTTCCTTTCCCCTTCCTCTTTCTCTACCGTGTCTACTCTTAAGAAAGTCATGGAAAAAAATGTTCATAATACAGATTTACTTTCAAGTGGGACCCTGGCATTTTCCCTCCTAGAAAGTGAGTTGTTAAATATTTACCAGATATTTACTAGCAACCTGACCTTAGCCAAGTCACTTTCCTTCTCTGAGCCTTAATTTCCTCTTCTGTGACATGGGATAACACAATCTGTAGAGCCTTTATCCTAGTTACTTGGGACAAATGTTGGGCACTGAGCAGAGAATGAGAACAGCTTAGAATTGTGGGAGAAGAGGGAACTTGAAATGGATGCTCTCAATTGTCTTAATAAAGCTGCTGAAGGCTCAAGGAAGAAAAAGAAATCTCTGAACAGCCTCAATAAGGAGAATCAAAGGACTGCATCCCTTCCTTGTGCCGTATCAACAAGGGCCCCATGGCGGGGCCAGATGGAGGACCCTGTGGAGGCCCTGGGGATCAAAAGGGAGGCTACACAACAGCCCAAGAGCATAAGCACAGGGGCTGGCAGTCTTGGGGATGGGATCCTGGTCTCGCTATGAAAGTCCAAACAGTCAGAGATCCCTGGAGTATTTGGAGGCTGTCCCATCACACTGCTTGATTACGCAAATCACTCAGTGTCCTCTTCTCCCATTTTTTTTTTTTTTTTTGCTGAGGTAACTGGGTTTAAGTGACTTGCCCAAGGTCACACAGCTGGGAAGTGTTAAGTATCTGAGGGCAGATTTGAACTCAGGTCCTCTTGACTTCAGGACTGGTGCTCTCTCCACTGCGCCCCCTAGCTGCCCTTACCCCATCTTTTTAACACACCCGCTGTTCTACTCTGGAACCCCAGCACCATACATCCTGAACCGATTAACCTGAGTGCCAGACTTCATTTGGCCCCAAATCTTATGGGATCCAGCCCAGGGTTCTACCCAGTCATGCTCCTTTGGAGTCTTGACTCAGCTATCAGCAGTGGAAGTTTGGTGTCCTCTGCATATGTGAGAAAGCTTCATCCAAGTCCCAGATAACAAATATCAAACAGCCCAGGATCAAGTGCAAACCCTGGGGGCCCATCACTGGAGAGTGCCTGCCCCACCACAAGGAACTATTAACCACTCCCTGGACTGTGGTCAGTCCGTTTGAAATCAGCCCAAGTGAATTCTCTTCTGGCCTCCATCTTTTCCACAAAAACACTATATGATATATATAAAACCTCGTCAGAAAAGGCAGTGAGATCTCGCAAGATATTGAACAGTATCCAGCCTTGGGAAAGAGCTACAGGTGAGGGATGTGCAGATTCCGGTCCATGGCCACAGAACATTATCACCCAGAAGTCTGAGCTTCTGGGCCCTGGCATGTCCTCTAAGTCTACTTAGGGCTCAAGCCAATGGCCCCCTTCCCCTTTGGCTACTTCCTTGGGGCCCATCTCCTCTGGCTCAGCCTTCGATTTCTTGGCAGCCAAGGCTCTTCCGGCTCCCTCTCCGCCCTCCCAAGAGCACAATTGCTTCAGAAGGATCTCCGATAGAAAGGGAGACCACCCAGAACGGGGCTCACCTATTGTTCTCCTTCCTTCCCGGAGGCGGTGGGCCAACTACTACCTGGCCCAGTAAGCTCCTCGGGGGAAAGGATTTGCGCCTTTGTTTGGCTTGGTGCAGTAGGGGCGCACTTACAGGCAGGCTGTCACCACTGCAGCTCTTCCAGGCTTTCCCTGGAATTAACCTGCTTGCCATGTGGCTCCCCGTGACTCGCCCTGAGGGCCTCTGGGGCAAATCAGCTACACGAATCCTGAAGAGGCTGAAAAGGAGCCGATGAGTCCGGCTCCTCTCCAACCCTGCTGCCTGTTCCCGGTGGGCCACCTCCAAGCTACAGGTGGTGACAAGGGGACAGCCAGGGCCGTGGCTGGCCTGCCAGCTCAAAACCAACCAAACCAAGTCCTCTTGGGACACACGCAAGGGAAGCTTCCAATTCCAAGGGGATGAGGGGGCTCGGCAGCACTCGAAATCCATTCATGCTTTGTGAGGGCTCCATTGAGAACAACTTCTTCCTAGTGGGGAGGCTGACTGCTCCCATGGAAAGCCTAAGAGACTATGTGCCAGTCACTGCCCTTCTCTAGAGTCTCAATCTAAAGAATGGGATCAGCTACGTGAAGTACCATTGGATTGCACCCTCATGATGGGCACGGAGGCCCTGGCACTTATCTCTCCACAGCTTCTCTCCCCTACACTCACCTGGGGACCACTGCCTTGGTTCAGGCCTTTGCTCCCCATCCCACTGCCTCCAGGCACCCCCTCTCACCTTCCCTCCCTCACAATTTGAGCATCACTTCCCTACTCAAGTTTTCCTGTCCCCTCTTGCCTCTCAGGTAAGGTGGGGATTCTTCAGTGGGCCATTTGAAGCACGTCACCGTCTGATTTCAAAGTCTCCTTGTGGGCGACTTTCCCGACACTCACTGTGCAGACAAGACAACTAAGACACGGAGGGGGTGGGGTGGGGAGGTGGAATGGTACTGGCCCAAATCGAAGTTTCTCATTTTCCAGAGAAAGGGATTGAAGTCCACAGAGGGGAAAGCACCCATGGAAGGTCACACGGCTTAGTCAGCAGGAAGCCCTAGATCTGAGCCGGGTTTCTGGGACTCCCGTTAATCACCAGCTGCTGGGAAGTGGCTGGTTATTTATGGGAAACCCAGAGGCTGCTAATCCAGCCCAGCTCCGAGACTCCTCATTCCTAGAAGAGCCGGCGATCATGCAATCGTATCCTCATCCAAGGCCGGGCACAAGAGATGAATGGCGCTTATTGTTGTGACTCGCAGGAAAGGGAGCCCGAGGCACCCAAAGGAGGCAGAAGGTAGGGGATCCTGGGCCTCAGGCTCATCTTCTGGGGAAATCAAAGGAGTAGGGCTCTGCAATGTCCATTCTGGCTTAGAATGCAACAAGCTCTCTCCTGCCTTCCTTCTCTCTCCCTCGGTCCCACCCTCCCTTTTTCCATCCCTCCATCCCACTCTCCCTCCCTCCGTCATGCCCTCCTTCCTTCCCTCTCTCCTTTTTTCTCTCTCTTCCTCCCTTCCTCCTTTCTTCCCTCCCAGGGTTGACTGGAGGTTCCAATCTGATCATGAATACCATTTGCAACAATAAAGTTCCATAGCCATGTGAACTGCCATGTGAGTGATTCTTTTTCATCAGTGCCCAAAAGAAGCAGGTGGTAAAGAAGAAAGAAGGGGCCCTGACTTCACGCTCCACTCGAACATATCCCCGTGACTACTAGCCGCATCAGCAGGGGCAGATCAGTCAGGGCAGCTCCCTGTGGATTTCCATGCAATCCTCAACCTGGTCCCCAGCCCTGTGGATGCTGAAAGTAGAAAGAAATTGGGGGGGGGGCAGAAGAGGATAGTTCCCACTTTTCCTGTGGGGCAGCAAGGGGAGAAAAAAAGTGCAGGTGAGCACAGGCATGCTGAGAACATTACTGTTCTTTTGTTCTGGCAGCTGGCGAATGAAAAAGCTCATTTTTACAGACCAACCAAAAGGGCCTGGGCCCAAGGGGAGGGGCCGCCCTCACAACCCTCTCCCCCCCCCCCAGGAGAGCATCCTCAAGCAGGCAGACGGCCACAGGCCCAGAGCTAGAACCGGCGGCCTTGGAGCTAGTCTGGCCCACTTCCTTTGCTTCAGAGAGAAACGTTTGGTCATACGTGCCAGTTTAGCCCCCAAGCACTTCTGGTATCTCCTGAGCACAAAGGACACAACAACGTCACAGTATTAAAGAAAGTCCTTTGTGACAGGACAGTGGAAAGAGCCTTCAGCCAGGGAAGTTATAACAGAAAGGGTTGGAGGAAAAATATGGGGTCCTCATTCCTCGGACTCCGATTACAAAGAGATTTCTCTACTGTGCTGGGCCGGGGTTCAAAAGCAGCCCTGACCACTAGGCTCCCAGACGAGTCACTTCACCCCTCTGAGGACCAATAGCCCCATTTCCCACCCGGGGAGGTGGGGAGAACCTGGGGGTCTCTCCTGCACTAAGGCATGGGTTTAAGAAGTACTCTAATGCTTCCCCACCCGCTTCCCACCATACAGGGCCCCCGGGACTTCGGCCACCCCTCCAAGAGCAGAGCACTAACTGCTGCCCTCGTCCACTTTGGGGGGCTCACAAAGCGGGGCCCGAGAAGCCTGGCTTTCTGTTCAGCAAAGGGGACAAAAAGTAACCTTAGCCGGGAATTCTAAGGACAAATGAGGCAAAATGAGATGTTCTTGTTAATGGGGAAAAAATGCACATAAAGCCCTGACGCCAATGCAGTTTTGAGTCACTTCTTTGGGGGAACAAAAGAGAGGCTTTTAGCTCAGCCAGTCTTCCTATGATCCAAGCCAGGATGACAAAGCTGAGAGTGAAAGCCCCAAAGGGCCAAGGCTGTTGTAAAATAGATCTGTTCAAAGGACATATTGTAAAGCCCATTGAATATCCGAGTATGTGAAAAGCACTTTTCAGAGAGGAAAAATCCCATTAGACTTTGTCAACAAAGAGAAATGGACATTCATTGATTTGGAGAGTTGGAGACAACCTTGGAGATGTCTCATCCAAGTCACAATTGAATTGAGGAAGCCAGCGAGACAGAGGGAAGGAAATGGCCTAAGGTCAGGCACATGTCACAGCCAACCAGGAACAGAAGTCAAGATCCCCCAGTTCCCAGGCTCAGATTCTGCCCTGGTGCTCAGTGCCGGATGACTCCAGGCGGCTTATTTAACTTCTCGGAGCTTCAGTTTCCCCTTGTGTCAAATTCTATGGAACGATATCTATTAAGGCCTTGCTATGTGGACAACATTTAAGAATACAGACACAGGAAAGCACTGAGTTCCTAGACTTCAGGAGGGGGGGAAGAGTTCTAAAGAGAAACAAAGACAAAGCACAGTCTAAGTCACAAAAGAAGGGAGGGAGAGAGGGTGAGGGAGAAGAGACATGGGGGAGTGGGGCTGGAGAGGGAAAATGGTGGAAGACCAGTAAAGAAGAAGGGGACATCTCAGCGGCTCCTCAGGAGGAAGCTGGGGATTCTATGACAGACAGGGGGAGGACGATAGATTTCAGACAATCTGGGAACCATGATCGTGCAAAGGCTCCGAAGTGGGAAACGGCTAGAACACAGAGCGTAGCAAGGGAAGCAATCTCAAGTAGCCCTGGAACAGCAGATGGGTTAAGTTCCTATTTCTTTTGTAATCAAAGGCAAGGGAGCCAGCTCATGGAGGGATTGTAAAATCCAAGACGGCAAGACAAGAGACGCTTGTTGAAGGGCTTTGGATTGGAAGGGGGTTACGAGATGATGAAATCTACATTTTAAGAATCTGCAATTTGTGCAGCCCCTTTGATCCAGCAGTGTCTCTACTGGGCCTGTATCCAAAAGAGATCATAAAAAAGGGAAAGGGACCCACATGTGCACAAATATTGGTAGCGGCCCTTTTTGTAGTGGCAAGAAACTGCAAAATGAGTGAATGCCCCTCATCTGGAGAATGGCTGAATAAGTGATGGGATAGGAGTGTCATGGAATATTATCGTTCTAGAACAAACCATCAGCAGGATGATTTCAGAGACGTCTGGAGGGACCAACGGGAAATGATGCTGAGGGGAGTGAGTAGAACCAAGAGAACATGGCACGCGACAACAACAAGATTATGCGATGATCGAGTCTGACGGACGTGGCTCTTTTCAACACTTAGGCGATTCAGGCCAGTTCCAATAGACCTGTGATGGACAGAACCATCTGCCCCCAGAGAGAGGCCTGTGGGGACTGAGTGCGGACCCCACTGGTATCTTCAGCTTTTTTGTTGTTGTTTGCTTGCATTTTGTTTTCTTTCTCCTTTGTTTTTCCTTTTTGATCTGATTTTTCTCGTGCAGCATGATAACTGGGGAATACATATAGAAGAACGGCACTCGTCTAACATCTACTGGATTACTTGCCATTTAGGGGAGAATGTGGGGATGGAAAGGAGGGAGAAAAAAATTTTGAAATACCAGGCTTTGCAAGGGTGAATGTTGAAAACCATTTATGCACATGTTTTGAAAAGAAAAAGCTTTATTAAAAAGAAAAAAAAAAAGAATTTGCAATTTGAAGAGGTGAATGTGACAAAACTAACAGGGCAGGTGATTTGGCTACAAGGCATGAGGCAGACAGAAGACTCAAGCTTGCAGAGTTGAGCAAATGAAAAAAAATTGGTGCTCAAAAGAAACAGGGAAGTTTGAAGGAGGGAGAGATCTGGGAGGAAACCCAGTGTCATTTTAGATACCTCAGATGTTCAGATGGAGAAATCAGATACGGTGACAGGAGAGAGGCAGTCAAGAGAGAATTGGATTTGTAGAGATGGGAGTTATCTGCATCCAGAGGCTGGCTGACCCTGCGGTAGCTCATTTCCAAGGGAAAGAGAAGAACGCCTGGAACAGACCTCAGGAGGATGACGATATCTCTAAGCCAACCTCACGACACTCGTGGATGTTCCAACTTCTTGTAAGTTCTAAGCAGGGAAGAAACTGTGCACAGGAAGTGGTCAAATGAAAGGAAGCTCCCTACATAAGGCACAAACCCTCTTGTTATAGATGAAAAGGCTCCTCTGGCCTCAGTGACAGCTCCCACCTCTGACAAGGGGTGAGCTTCTTTCCCCTGACTAACATTGAAGGGAAATTCAGGGCTCCTTTCTGCCCAGGTGCCAGTTAACACGTGAGCAACAGCCTTGGGCTTAACCCTCCCAAGTGGGGCTGGAAGACCCAGAGGAGGAGGGCCACCACAGAGAAAGGCAGAGGAGAGAGGCGTCACACTGGAGAGAAGACGGCCTTGTTTACATCCCCGAACCACCCGCCCTTCCCTTGCTTCCAGAGATGACTGAAGTCAAGGGGCAAAAGGGTGAAGGAATTACTAGACCAAGCAGGAACCGGCAGCAAGGGGCAACAGGGAACAGAGCTCCGATAAGCTAGAAAACAACCTTGCCCTGCCCTGGTCATGTGAGTCACGTGGACTGTGCAGGAGTCGGGGAGAGGAGCTGGCTCAAGAGAATCGATTCTTTGCTACTTGGGTGGCACAACATACAGGGGACATGGAGGGTGAGGCCCTCCAGAAGAAGGTGGTCACCTTTAGTGATGGGGACACACACTGCAGGAGACCTAAGTCTCAGAGACCTCCCGGGGCGGGGACGGGAGTGCAAACCCACAAGCTAGGGACAAAAGCACCATTTCTGGGCACGGCTGCCAAGGGATTTGTTTTCTTTGACCATGCTTCTTTGTTAAAGGGTTTGCTTAGGTCTTATTTTGCTTGGTTTTTTCCCCAGTGGAGGAAATAAAAGGGAGGGGAAATACCTGCTAAACTGGGGGAGGGGGGAACATTAATAACATTTTATAAAAACACTGTTGCAGCTTTCTATGGGCTATGGGCAGCTATCCTATAGCTTATATCTCGTTAGCTTCAGCCCTTGCGGAAGAGCCGAGGGTATTTTTACTTTTGTTGTGAAGCTCTAGACACGAGAGTGATATGCTGGGAAATGAGGGCCGAGACCACACAAGCCAAAGGGAGTGATTTGTGAGAAGTTCTCAGGATTGAAGTAAATCTCTCAAATCCAGAGCTTCGAGTTCTGGATTACAACTTCTATAAATGTCAGTCACTGCCATCCCCGTGGGGTGGGACTAGGAACTCGGGAGCCCACCCCCCCCTTAGTTCTCTCCTTTCTTTCTGCAATAAAACATTTTGCACACCCCAAAACGTGTCTCTTTTGCAAGGTACCGGCACTGACTTTTTCGAGGCTCTAAAGGGAGCAGGAGAAGAGCCTGAACCGACAGCCGAGGGGGAATGGGGCAGCACTTCTGGAAAAGCTCAAGGGCCGACTCCAGATCTGGCTTCTGTAGTTGAGAGTTCCTTCCTAAAGTCTCAACATTTGGGGGATCTTCTGATATGACAATCAGCTCCCAACAATCCAGCTGTGACAACTGCCTTTGAGCATTAGCTGGGTCCTGGGGGCTTAAGCTTCTCACTTAAATGGACCCCTCCTAAAAGACTCCAAGAGCTTACAAGCCCTATGGGCTGCTTCCCTCCATCCCTGAAATCCCCTGTTCCCCCCCGCCCCCGCCTCAGGGTCTTCATCTTCTGTGGCACCCACGAGGCCCCCAGCCTGTCCTCCCCATCTGTTATTCCTCCCGCTGGCTGCTCCTTTTCCAATCATTTCTGCCCTTCATGGTGACTCGTCTGGCACTTATCACGCACGAGTCATTGCCGGGGATGTGTGACAGTCTGCTGACGCCCACTCGCCATGCATTTCCCCCTGCCCTTTGGGTCACCCCCACTTTTGATTGTTCTGATGATATTGTGGTGCGCCATGATTCACAGCTATATAGCAGCCCCCAGAGACTCTCAGAGTTAAAAAAGAGAGGTTTGGACGGAAATGAACAGCTTGGGATTGTGAACAATTTCCCAAATTCAATCTAGCTCATTCTCTCTTCTTCCAGTTCAATTCTGGGCCCAGCTCACAGTCCATCTGTAGCATCTGTCAAAGATCTATGTACTCATCAGTCCTCAATGGGCTGCTCACCCAACTGCAGAGGACGACAGGCAGGGGAGAAGCTTCCCAGAATGCCAATTTATCCGCCGGATCCTTGTGACTGACTCTTGGTAAAAAGTCAGTGGGGAAAAGCGAGTCTGATTTGCTCAGCTGGGAGGAGCCACCATTCCCAAATGGTTCGACTATAAGAACTGGTCTGACGGCAAACAAAACGAAGATAAGTCACAGTCCGTGTCAGAGACAGAAACAAAATGCCAGTGCCTAGGGAGCTGCCATCTTGATTTACAAGGCAGAGGGCCTGGGCAGCCTGGGCTCTGCTGCTAACGAGGTCTAAGACTCCAGTAGGATTCCACTGGCAAATGAGGGGAAGAAATAGATGCTCTCTGAGTGATCTAGCTCTGGAATTCTGGGACCGCAGCTAGACCTCCTCGATACTTATCTCCACCTGACAACATGTCTGTTCCTCCCAACCACGTCAAGGTCTCACCTGACATTCACAGGGAAGAAGATGAGTCTCCAGCCCCGATAATGCCATTCAAGTACTTGCGATGTCCCTGTAATTTCTTGGGGGGTTCAAATCTTAGTGCTAGCTGGAAGCTTTGAGGTTATGGAATCCCACCCTTGTACTAGTGTGAATTCATTTCTTCACTTGCATTTTGTAGAAAGATTTTTGACTCCGCCCTTTCAATGGCTACCCCAGAGTGTGACACTCACTTTCACGGTCAGCTGGATCCCCTCCTGCTGTCGGACATTTTACATTCTCGGCAAATTGGACCACTCTCGGATTCTCTTCCTCCTGGTCCCGGCTCCATCTCTGTGCCTAGAACAGGCCCCCCCTCCATCTCTGTGCCTAGAACAGGCCCCCCCCTCCATCTCTGTGCCTAGAACAGGCCCCCCCTCCATCTCTGTGCCTAGAACAGGCCCCCCCTCCATCTCTGTGCCTAGAACAGGCCCCCCCCTCCATCTCTGTGCCTAGAACAGGCCCCCCCTCCATCTCTGTGCCTAGAACAGGCCCCCCCTCCATCTCTGTGCCTAGAACAGGCCCCCCCCTCCATCTCTGTGCCTAGAACAGGCCCCCCCCTCCATCTCTGTGCCTAGAACAGGCCCCCCCTCCATCTCTGTGCCTAGAACAGGCCTCCCCCCACCCCAGCCACATCTATCTAGTGAAGTCCTTTCCTGCCTTGAAGGCCCAGTTGGATAGCACTTCTTAGTCCTTGGGCATGGCCCCCTAGGTGAAAGTGATCTGCTAGGCCTTCTCCTTTGTGCTGATCTTGGTGTTTCTTCTAGCTGGGTCCTGCAGGCCCCTGGCCCTTGTTTTTTCCCATTCCGCCCCGAGGCCTGGCCCACAGCAGGTGTTTGAGAAACACTTGTCACATTGAACTCTGTTCCCAGCCTTTGCCATGGACCTTGGAGGCTCAAAGAGGGATAAAACCCTGGAGAGAAAAGCCCCTTCCTTGGCAGGGGCGGAAGCCTGACCCTGGACACAAAGAGCTCTCAGCACTAATGCTCACATCGAGGCCCTCCATTTGGGGGCAAGGCTGCGAGCATGTCCTCAGCACACCAAATGAAGGCAGAGAAGCCGGTCAAGTGAGGGCTCTGCCAACAGCCCTGGAGCCAACAGCAGCCGCCTTTATCAGACGCATGCAGGGCCCCTGGGAAATGGTCCTGAGAGCATTCCATTGTGGCCTCCAAATTCAGGCTCTCATCAAAATGACTCTATCTCCCAGAACATGGAGCTGAAGTCCATTGATTCGGACCAGATGGAAGCGAGAACCATTTCAAAAGCTGGCCCATTTAACCATTTCCAGAACTCGAGAAGCTGGAAATGGGCCAGCAGCCCTGCAAATGCCCACCTGCCCACAGAAGACCAGATGCAGCCTGCCCAGCCCTCGAGACAAGAGGCCCTGGGTGGGAATCGGCAGCCTGCCGCTGCCACTGAGCAGACGAGGGACCTGGGAGATATGCCAGGTCCCGCTAAGGCTCAGTTTTGGCTTTCGACAAGGACAACGTGGATTGCCCTACCTGCCCTGCTGACCTAACCAGGGAACGTCAGAAGAGAAGGGGCATCGTATCCCAGTGCCGACTCTGCTAGGGCGTTGGGTTAAGGTGCCGGTGGAAATGAAATGCCCAGACCTGGGCTTGTTGTCTTTGGCTAGGGCACTGCTATCTCTGTTGAGAGAAAATCTGGCTCAAGGAAACCTAGAGCAAACTGTGGAAAGGGTACGCAGCAGCCTGTCCTTCTGCGGGCTGTTCTTTGAGCCTCAATTGGGGTGGGCAAGAGGTACCCATTGGTATGGGTTTGTCTTTGCCCCTCCCAAGACATTTCTCACGCTGGGCCAGAGTGCCCCAAAGAGCCAGTAATTCAAACCCTGGAAAGGTCTCAGATCTGATACTTGTGAGAGAGGATCCAACGAGATGATAGTTGGCAGTGGGCTTTGGCACACCAGCCAATGGGAAAGGAGATTTTTTAAAATCCGGGCTCCAGGCAGACCAAAGCACCGATGGCAGCGCCACATCTGGGAATGAGGTTTAGCCCTGAGGAGTCAGCCTCCCAACCATCTTGGGAGGCCGGGAGTGCACAGCTCACCAGTTTCCCTTTCCACTGAGGTTTCCAGAGGCGACCCGTCCAAAGCTCACACAGCTCTCACAGGGCAGAGAACAAACCCCTAATGGGCTTGGCCAAGCACTGGGCCGGACAATGGGGATGTGATGAAGGAAGAAAAGCAAAAACTGCTGCCCTCCTGGGAGAAGACACCAACGTGGAACTGTCTGTGAGGGAGGTGAAATTAGCAGCATGGAGGGGAGTCGGGGAAGGCTCCTGGTGGACAACGCCCCAAAACTAAAGGAGGCTCAGGATTCTAGCAGGCCGAGGGGAGGGGTAAAGAGTGCCCATCACAAAGAGTGAGGACAAGAAGGCACTGGTGACAGACTGGCCTCCCCTTCCAAGAACTTAGCAAAAAAGCTCAGGCTTGAGGTGCAGTAGGAAAGGACCTAGAGGACAGATGGGGCACAAAGAAGCAGCAGGTGGAAGGTGAGGTCCAAGCAGTTGGCCCCCAACAGCCAGCACAGGAAATGAGGACCTGCAGCACC
Organism: Sminthopsis crassicaudata; assembly: GCF_048593235.1. NCBI lineage: Eukaryota > Metazoa > Chordata > Mammalia > Dasyuromorphia > Dasyuridae > Sminthopsis > Sminthopsis crassicaudata. Next base: position 2,724,331 of record NC_133623.1, on the reverse strand, counting down.
AGATGGGAGAGGCCCGATTTGGTCCACCACTGTCAGCCTCAACTTCCCTCAAGCTCAAGCTTCAGCTCAAATCGCACCTTCTAGAGCAAGCTTTTCCTGATCTGCCTTAATCCTACTGGCTGGGTTCCTCTCCCCTTCACCTCCCATTCGTTAGGCCCCAGTCTTTTGCGGTCATTTGCGTGTTGGTTCCCCCATCAGATGGCTTGAGAATCCTTTCCAGAACGAGGATTGTCTTTTGTCCCTCTCTGTATCCCCAAGCTCAGCATGGTGCCCGGAGCCTAGGAAATGCTTCATAAATGCTCATTCAATAAAAATGTATTAATCACCAATGAGTTTCTCGGAGCCTCCACTCTGCATGGGGTCAGCTACCTCAGAGGGCCCGTCTCAGCCTTGTGAAGACACTGGTGACCCCTGTGGACTCCTTCCCTGAAACATGGTTTTAAACACTTGAAGAGAATGCGAAAACTCCACCAGAAGTGAGCAGAAGTAAAGATTCACTTTCTTCTCCCTCCGAGTTCACGGGTCCCCACAAAATCTCTCAGCTCTACAACAGGTAAACAATGAACTAGTTCGACCCATTGCCAAGAAAGCCTCCCCCCACCCCACCCCCAATGAAGTTGGGCAGCACAGGGGAGCAACTCCCTCCCTCAGCAGCCAGTCTGCTTGGGGATAGCTCTAAGTCCAGCAGCCCCACCCCCACTGCTCCCACTACCCTCGGCCACCTAGCAGAGCAAAAAGACGGTGCCTCCGAGCACTCTCTTCTCTGCCAAATCAAAGAATGGGATCCCAAAGCTAAGTCACCCTCTCCCCTCCAGATGCTCCCTTTCCATCTTGTCAATGGCCCTCCTAAATCGGGCCACCCGGAACTGAACATGAGACATTTGATATGGACCCAAAGTTTGAGAGCCAATTATTGATAAAGATTTCATAAATGCCAGGCATTGTGCTAAGTATCAGGGATACAAAAACAAAGAGAGAGAGAGAGAGAGAGAGAGAGAGAGAGAGAGAGAGAGAGAGAGAGAGAGAGAGAGAGAGAGAGAGAGAGAGAGAGAAGAAAGAGAGATGGAGACAGACAAGAGAGAGCAAGAGAGGAAGAAAGAAAGCCAGAGAGTGAGCAAGAGCGAGAGGAAGAAAGAAAGCCAGAGAATGAGTAAGAGCAAGAGGGAGAGAGAGAACAAGAGAAAGTGAGCGAGAGGAAGAAAGAGAGACAAAAGAGCAAGAGAGAGCGAGAGATCATTTCTTCCTATCTTCAAGGAGCATCAGCTCTAATTTAACTATATGGGCATCTTTAAAGTTCTTGAAATACAATAATTTCTAATTACCCTAATCTACAGCTCTTCTGCTGGTTCTAACAAGCATCCCGTGGGTGTTAATTAAGGATTTGCTTTAACTTAGAATTATGCTGGCCAGGTCCTCACAGATCAATACACACTGTTCAAAGAAATCATTTCCTGGGAGGCTTTGCTCTGAAATGGCAAAACATTCATTCATTCATGCATTCATTCATTCATGCATTCATTCAAAAGCTTTTCCTTAAGCTCTGAACTCTGCTGAGGCTCCTTGATGATGTGCAAGGACCCGAGGTTAAAGATGCTGAAAAGCGGCCTTTCTAAAGTACATTGGTGGGATATCACCTCAATGATACCGTCACTTCCTGTCTCTGGGACTCAGTTGCCTCCTCTGCACTGGAGAGTGGAAGTTGAATTAGGTAGCCTGGGTCCAGGTCTCGGCTCCTGTTCTGTAAAACGAGGGGCTTCCTGTGGCTCGGGCCCTCGGCTGCTCAGTGCCTTCGCTTTTGGGCTTTGGGGCACAGGAGCCGGAACTTCAGGGTCTGGCTGGGGCATCCTTGTCTGCTTTCACCAAGGAGGTTAGACAGGACTCTACCTCCAAGGCAGACACGCGACCATAGTCCTGTTTTGACAAGACTAGTCATAGCAATGATAGGGAGGAGCTAAGTAGCATTTTAAGGCTTGCAAAGTCATTTACATAGCGTATCCCATTTGATCTTTATAGCAACCCTGGGAGATAGTGGCTGTTATTATCCCCATATAACAGATGAAGAAACAGCAGGTTGGGATGAGAGGTTAAGTGACTTGCCTAGGGTCACCCAGCTCAGTTAGTGACTTAGGACAATTTTGAACCCTGCTCTTAGCTGATTTCAATTCCAGCTCTCTCCCTTTGATGAGACTTTGCTTCTTGGGGGGGGGGGGCACACCACAAAGGGAGAAAGAAAATCTGCTGGAAAAGGGGGAGTTTCTCAGCAATCACTTCTTTCCCCATGGGCAAGAAGCCCAGCACTACAACTCTTAGTGGGCTAAGGAGGCTTAAGTAAGTAGCCGTCTCATGGATTCTGGGACAGGGAAAAAGGCAAGCTCTTTGGAAGGCTGAACATGTACCTGGTGAAGCAGGCAGGGGAGACAGCCCGGCATCATGGGTGACAGGAAGACCAGGGCCAAATCTGGTCTCTGCTACTTGTGCTAGTCACATGACATGGGCGAGGTCATTTCTTCTTTCTGTAAAATGAGGGACTTGGGCTAAAAGGTGTCCAAAGTCCATCCAATCGCATTCTGGGAATAATCAAGGACCTCTAAGGAATAGAAGAGGGAAACCTTGTACAGACATGCAACTCAAGCATGTGAGCTGAAAATGGAGCAGGAGGTCAGCCATGGGAGGACCACTGCCACGGGAGCTGCCAAGCAGTCCAGACTCTAAGAACCGATGACCCAGCCTGATGCTTTACTTATTATGTGGAAGTCAGAGCCGAGGGCCAGGGAGGTGCCTGTGGAGCAGGGATTCACTCACTGAGTTGGGGGCAGGCCTTGTGGTGCTGTCCTATCGCATCCTAATGTCTCTCGGAGACACAATGCCCCCTGGGAAAATGGGCGGGGAAACTTCCCTGGCAGCCCAGAACAGCACCAAAAAGCAGTGGCTGTTTTACAGAGAGATGGAGGTGGTCCTAGCACTAAGTACCATATCTCTGTGTGAGGCAGGAATCGGGTGGGGGATGGGAGGCTACCACAGGTGACAAGGGCTGTGCGAGGGGACAAGAGGGGAGAGATTGTGGAAGGGTCTGGAAGGAGAAAAGAAGTGACCTAGCAATGGATAGCACGTGGGAGGTGAGGAAGAGGGAAGGGCCCAACCTAGTTCTGAGGTTGTCAATGTGGTTGACTGGCCAGATTGCAGGAAACACCAAAGAAAGCCCTGAGTTTTGAGGATGGCTGAATTTAGGGGAGAATAGTTCTGTCTTAGACATGTTGAGTTGGAGACGCCTCTGAGGCATCAGGGTGGAAGAGAGTCCCCCAATTCTGACCAGTTAAGAAGCCCAGCTCAGAGAAGGGGTAACGGGTGAAGTTCCCGCCGGGTACCCAAGCCAAACCTGATTGTGAGTCAAGAAAGTCGGGCCCGCCTAAGTCCCCGTGGGGCAATAATGACGGGAGACCAGAAGCCAGCACAATGACTGCTAATTCCTTCAATGGACCTGCCACTCCAGCAGATGATGGATTGATGGCGCTCCAAGGGCTGAACACGCTCCTGAGCCGTGCCAGATTACCGAAGGCACCAGTTCGAGGCTTCTCCCGCCAAGCGGTTGTCAACTGAAAAGCACTGTTATGATGCATGCAAATGGTTACTAGGTTGGGAAGTTAGATTCCACTGTCAACTGACTCATTGCAGTAGCTGGCATGAGCCTTGGGTTTTTTCCCCCTCGCTAAGAGACTTTGTGGCAGGCTCCAATGGAGTCATTCCCATTTTGGAAGAACGGAAGAGAAAGAATGGGGGACCGAACCAAGCAACAGGGCCGGCATCAGACCTACGGCAATGTCACCGATGGGGTGGTGAGCGACCAACCAGCCAGAGACTCGACGCTTTTTGAGGAAGCTGCGGGTCCAGTTTTACCACACTAAAGCAGAGCGGGGAAGGATCTCGGGGGCTACTCATTTAATGTGGCTCGGACCAGAATTCCTTGACAGCGTTCCCAATAGAGGGCCATTGAGCCTGTGCTTGAAGTCCTCAGACGAGCAGGGAGCTCATTACCTTGTGGGGCAAGGTTCCCCTTTTGGATACACCACCAGCCTCTTTCTTGCCTCTCGGCAGCTCCCCCCACCACACTCTCCCAGTGCTCCCGGTCCTGCCCTCCGGGGCCCAGCCGAACAAGTCAAAACTCTCTTGCCTGTGTTTTAAAGCTAGCTAGCATTCCTGTCCTTCCCCTCCCCACCTCTAATTCCACTGACCTTCTCCCACCTCTGGGACTTTGCCCACTGTTCCTCCTGCCCAGAGCCCCCTCCCTCATTCCCTCCTTGTCTCGGAACCCCAAGTTTCATCCATGGCTCAGCTCGAGTGCCGCAGCTTTCTGGAGGTCTCTCCAGATGCCCTTCCCGATGCCCCCGGGAGTGAGGACTTCATCTACCCTCCGACACCTTTGTATTCAGTCCATCCCCCGTATTTACTTCTAGATCTTCCTATTAGAATAGCAGCTTGTGGACAGCAAAGGCTGTCTTAAAGTTGTCCCTTCTATCCCCAATATTGGGCCCCATGCCTGGCTCACAGTGGGCGCTTAATAAATGCTTGCCGATGTGTCCGATCCCTCACGTGGCCTAGTCTCTAGTCCTTTTACCAACCTGGCTGCCCTCCTCTTGACATACTCCGGCTCGTCAAAGACATCTGTCAAATGTGGCACCCAGAGCTGAACCCGACAGGGGCCCATCAGCTTTCCCGGAGGCGCCATCCCCCCAAAGCAATTTGTTCCATTTCTACCGACTCGTGACACGATTACACAGCCAGAGCAGTGTGCCAATTTCCATTCCCTTCGATGGAGTTATAATCGAAGACAGAAGGACAGCACAGAGACAACATACAGACGGTGCACGATCCCACAGGGAAACACGGACGACGGGAAAAGGAGGGACTTCAAGCACCTGGAGATGCTGGGACAAACCCGTCTTGGAGCAGTGAGGATGGGGTAACCCTTCTAGGTCAGGAAAGCACAATGGAAGGTATAGGGTTTCCAGGGCTGCCAAAACAAAGGCAGGCCCAGGGGAGGGTAGTCTGGGCACAACTTAGAAAGACATGAAAATAAAGGAGGGGACCCTGAAGTGACTCCACCCTGACAAAAGAGGCCCAGGAGATGATGGGGAAAAAAGTTAGGTGTAAGTGCAGGATGAGGCTCTAGAAGGAGACCTCTGGTACAGGACTCAGGGCCCTTATTCCTTATTTCTACTGGACAAGTCCATCCTTCTGGGATGGACTAAAATGATTCTAATGTTCCCCCTTCCAAAGAGGATCCCAGAGCACTTTGCAAAGCCAGCACTCATATACAAACCACCCCTGGAGATAATTCCCCACTAAAACATCACCCTGAAAACCGAGTCCCCAAGAGCTGGATTTTGCCACTTCGTGGTGGATCAGGCCAAAAGGGAAACACAAATCTAGAGGCTTTTCAGATCAGTTTTTGAGCTAATAGAATCTAAATTCGTGGAGTTTGAGTTTCCCCACCCCAACAGCATTCTTCCCTTAAAGTTTAGCTGAGATAATTAGTGCCTGGAGTCGTCAAGACCCTCGTTTCCAAACCTTTCCGGAATGCTGGAACAACAGCTTGGATTCGGAGTCTCCCCAAGGGGAGGGTGGGGAGGGCAAGAAAGGTTGAAGCCCTGAAGAAAACACGTATCCTTAAGATTACATAATACTACCCAGAAGTAACTGAGTGATGGCAGAAAAAAATCCCAACGCATTCTGACATGCCTCTAATTAAGGACGTCTTCGGGAGGTTCCCAGCCATCCAACCTAAAGAATTCACCAAGATGGCAAGAAAAGATTATGCTCTCTAAAACAGCGGGGTGGGAGGGGGAAGAAGAATAAACTCTCAGGGGGCAAGCCGTTTCCCAACCTTCACGACTCGACATGGTTTCACTGGACACGAGAAACAGCAGGGAGACATTAGGGTGGACAATATTATATGTCCTAGTATATGCCCCTAGCCAAGTAAGACATGGTTTCTGGCTAGGGGGCTTAGCCTATCTGGTACTAGGACATTTGGAAAATAATTCAATATTCCCATTTCACAGAGGAGGAAACTGAAGTACAGAGAATCAAGTTAAAGCTCTAAGGGGACACTTGGACACCACAGAATCTGACTTCCTATTTTCAGTCAAAGGGAACCGAGACCCGAAGAAGGGAAGAGACTCGGGATCATAGGCTATCCAAAGTTTAAAAAAAAACAAACCCTTAGAGGTTACCTAACCAACTCCTTCGTCTGACTGAGATCAAGGGAGCTTACCCAATGACCTTCAGCTGGAGGGCAGCAGAACTGGGTCCTGAGCAGCCAGCTGGCCCAGAGCCCTTCACACACCCCCAGGTTCCACTCTGTCCCTTCTTCCTGGAGAAGGCTGGAACGCAATCCAAGCTCAGCCATATGCTACCCCAATCCTCCTCCAACATATCATGTAACACAAGATAAGTGATATGGATGGGAAATGATCCTCAGCGAGCAAAAACATTCCCAGCGTGTAGAAGCGAGCCAAGGAGCCACGAGAGAGAAGTATTTTGAAATATTTATGGATGGCTTACCAGGCAAGCTCATTTAGCACCTACACATCCGATAGAATCGTACAGTACTTGCGATTACTGCCCAGCACGTGCGACAGCACTGACACCGGAGCCAAAGAGCCAGCTGCGCTGCAGAATAATCTGAAAAGTGGCAATCTGAACGGACAAATCTGAGAAGTCAGTCGGCCGTGACCCAGTCTCAAAGAGCAGTCGTGTCCCTTCACTTCTCGACAGTCCAACCTTCCAAAGAGCACGGCACCGAATCGGTCAGCCTCTCTCAGACTCTGAGGGGCAGGCCGGGTGACTTGGGAAACCTGGCCACTCCATCACTGAGATGCTGGGCCTTCATCTCAAGCCCGTGTTTCTGGATCGGAGGAAGCAGGAAATGCGGTTACTGCTGCAAAATCGAGTCAGTTCAAGACAACAAATCTATCCTAAGTGTCTCTCATCACAAGATCTCTGTGCTAGATCCTGGATAAGAGAGAACATTTAGCTAAGACTCCAGAGATGAAGTGCACCACTTGGATCACAGCATTTTTTTGCTGAATAACCTGCAGTGGCTCCCTGTTGCCTCCGGGCTGAAATACAGATTCCTCACTTTGACAGCCTCTAACTTTTCTTGGCTTCCCGATGATCCTACATTTGGATCCAATGAGGTGGTTCACGCCACGTTCCCCATTTCATCTGTGGCCTCGGGCAGGTGCGAACCCGTGTCTGGATTGCACTTCCTCCTCGACTCTGCCTGTCCAAATCACCGTGTTCTCTCAACACCCACCTGAGCTGCCACCATGAGCCACCCCTCTCACCAGCTAGGAGAGCTCCTGGAGCTCCTTTGGTCCTAGTCTTGTTCTATTTGGTGGCTGACCTGAGAACACTCCTGCAGCCACCACTGTGACTGTGGACCCCCCCCCCCCTCCAGAGAACAGCACCGAGAAGATAAGGAATATGTGGTTCCCATGTGCAACCAGGCTAAGTCCCAAGCACGCCTTCCTTCATGCTCCATTAAAATCAGTCCCACCAGATTCAAAGCCTGAATTTTAAAATGTTGACAGTGACTCCCCTTCCTTATTCCGATTAGAAAACCGTGAATGGGAGACTGATTTATTACTTAAGGACCAGTTACAATTTTCCCCTGAACAGATTTAACAAATTTGTTCCACCTGCTCAATTATGGGCCCGGTGACTTTCTTGTGGTTTCCTTGAAGTTTTTTTTTTAGCCCAACCTCAAAGACTGTACTCCCACCAAAACACCGCACCACTGCTATGGTTAAGAGCCGCTCTAGGGGAGAGGCGGCTTTCATGTCAGCATCACCGAAAAACACAAGAAAGCTGGAGACGGTAACCCAGGAGGGGACCGTGCTGGACATGCCTTTGGGGAGGCATACTGACTCTGGGACGTGGGGGAAAAGTACTCGAGCCGGCCACCACAAACCCCAGGAAATGCCCCAGCTGCAGCAAGCACGCTGCCTTCTGGAGTCGGGCCTCTCACCAACACATGCCCCAAGCTGCCCCAGATGTCCACGAGAAGTCATCTGGCTTCACGGCACCTCGTGAAGCCTAGAGGAGGAAGGGATCTTGGGCATCTCCTAGGCCTACCCTCCTACTTGGTTTTTGAGAACTTCACTCGGGATCTTCTGTTTCTGGGAAACTCTGAGTATTCCCCTCTCCCCCAAGCCAGTAGGGTTGGGGGGCCTTGGAAGAAATGGCTAATTTCCATCATTACTTTTTCTTTCCAGTCAGCTCAGCCTCCAGGCACTTGACCCAAGTTCTCCAGCCACAAACTCTTTGAGGGCAAACATGGTACATCTGAGCTGTCCTCCCCCCCCAAGGGGGAGGGGGACTCTAAAGGTAATGGAAGCACCATCACTTGCAATGGCTCCAGGCCTGGGTGAATACAGCCACCCTTACTTCCTTTAGCTTTCCCCTGACCAGACTCTCACCAAAGAAAGGCATTTTCCTCATGTTGCCCAAGCAGAAGTAGGACCACTTTCTTTCCAGGCACATCCTGGTCACTGTTCACCTTAGCCATAATGTTACATCTGTCAATAGCCCGTGACGCACGAGCATTCATGAATTTGAGCCAGAGATCACTGAGTCATCATGTGACGAAGGAGGAAACCTGCTGAGATGGGGGAAGGGACCAGCCCATGATCACGTACCCAGTGGTGTGGTCAAAATTTGAACCCAAGTCCAATTCCAAAGCCACTAGATCCCACTTGTCCCTAGAGCACGCTACCTCGGGCAGGTACGACCTTACGTGAAACCTCGGGTGCCAAAAGCTTCTGATTTTTCCAGTGGGATCAATAGGAGAAGAGGATTGGTGCAAGCAGAATTTGCTTTTCAGCTACATCACTAGAATACAGCAAAGGCATTAAGCAGGGGCTACACAGTGGCAGGGAAGGAGCTTCTTTGTTAGGTTGGGAACCAAACCATGAGGCAAACATGTTCCCGGCTCTTCCCAGTGAACTCCTCCTGGATCTGTAGCATTTGTAATGAGAAATAATTAGAAGAGGAAAAAGGAGCGCCATACTAGTCATTCAACAAATTAGAAAGAAACTCAACTTGACAGAGTCAGTGGTCTGAACAGCCCCAAGATGGCCAAGAGGGAGGAAGCAGCTTAGTGAGCTCTGCTCTAAAGAGATAGAGACAAACCAAATCAAGCGACTCATTTGTCCATCCCAGCACAACACGGGGAGACACGTGGGGAGATCTGCGACACGAGGGATGGGGCAGTCCAGAACACTCCAGAGTCCAGGGCAAGAGGAAATTCCAAGACTCACACCAGTGGACCACAATGAGGACAAGCTTTATCCTTCCCAGAACCAGGTCAGATTAAGAAGAGGACCTGCTCAGATGCAGAGGATGTTCAGAAGGTAGCAACACAGAAGCAGATCCCAGGGTCAGAGCCCAGGTACAGAGCAGGATCTCATTTCCAGCATCTATCCCGGTCTACAGAGCAATAATCAAGGTAAGAGGCTTAGATTAAAGGGGAGCCTACAATTCCACAGAGCTTTCTAGCGGGGGGACGGCATCATCAGCAATTTATGTTGCTCAGACTGAAACCCAACCCAGAAACTTGAAAAGCTTAGATCAGGGGAGCAGCAATCAGCTTTTTCCCTAGATCAGACCACTTTAAGAAGCACTGAAAACTTGCAGGTTCCCGGCTGATTTGTTCCTGAGATCCTGAAACACAACCCTAAAGTATTTCAAGATAGCAGCAACAAGAACAGCCTAGACCTTCCCTCCAAAAGTGGCCAGAGACCAGTTATATCATCACATCTAAGTCAGGAAGCAGGCTGTAAAAATGGACACACACAAAAAGAAAACCACCATGAGGAGCTATCACGGTGTCAGAGACACAATAGATACAGATGCAGAAGAGAATGACTCCAAAAGATCTCAAAGTTTTTTTTATTAATTTTATAATTATAATTTTTTGACAGTACATATGCATGGGTAATTTTTTTTTTTACATTATCCCTTGTACTCACTTTTTTTCCGAATTTTCCCCTCCCTCTCTCTACCTCCTCCCCAAGATGACAGGCAATCCCATACATATTAAATGTAAAAACATCTCAAAGTTTGAGCACAAATTCCACTAGAATTCCTAGAAGAAGTGAAACAAGAATTAAAGAGATTTTTTTTTCCTAAATGGAATGAGAGCACTTGGGGAAAAATTAGAAAAGAAATGAGAGCTACTAAAGAGAGAATTAGAAATAGAAATGCCTTGGCCCAAGAGGTATAAAAGCCTTACCTAAGCAACAAACTTCCCGAAAACTAGAACAGACTAAATAGGAGCCAATGACTCTATGAGGTAGCAAGAAATACTAAAACAAAGTTAAAAGGCTGAAGGTATATTACAGCAAAAATAAATGACCCTAGAAAACAAATCGAGGAGAAAAAAAATTCTAAAATCACTGGACTACCTGAATGCTATGACCATTAAAAGAGCCTATATATCATGTTTCAAGAAAATACCCCGATGTCCTAGAACCAGAGGGCAAAATAGAAAATAAAAGAATCCACTGGTCAGTTCCTGAAAGAAACTTCAAAATGAAAGTTCTCAAGAACATTATAACCCAAATCCAGAGCTTCCAGGTCAAGTAAAAATATCATAAGTGGCCAGAAGGAAAGAATTTAAGTCCTGGGAAGCCACAATCAAGATCACACAACTTGGCTGTAGAACTCAGACCTGTAGAATGGATCTCTTCATGTGTGAGAGGACGATGATGAGGGTGGTGATGATACTGAGAGACAGTTGCTGTTCTCTGACCTCTCCACTGAGAGGCAGTTGCGTTCTTTGACCTTACTCCGCTTCCCTCAGCCTCCAATTCCATTTCCCAGTCCACAAGCAACACCTGTGTCAGTAAAGGCTGTTTTGCAAGCCTTCAGATGTTCACAGCTGTAGAGGCTCTCGGAGAAATGACCTGCCCCTTCACCTAGGTATGGTCCTTAACACTTAGCAGCCACCACTATAAAGAAGTGAAGAGCTTTGAATATGATATTTCAGAAAGAGAAAGATATGCAGCCCCAAATAACTTATTTAGAAAAAAACTAAGTATAATGCTAGAGTAGAGAGAAAATGGATCTTTAATGAAATATAGGCTTTTCATTCACTCCTGATGAGTTGCATCTCAAAGTTCCAACTCAAGAGTGAAGAGAAATATAAAAAGGTCAACATGACTGAACAATTATAAAGAACTAAACAAGACTAAGTTGCTTACATTCAAATATGAAGACAGGATAAATGTGTCGCTTCTGATCCTTATCATCATCCAGGGTTATAGAGGGAATTCAATAAGATAAGGCCCAGGAGAACTTTTGTGATGTCTGGATGATATTAAGGAAAGAGAAAGAGGAATACACTAGAGAAGGCAAAAGAAGTTAAGGGGAAAATATCTCACATAAGAAGACACGAGTAAACAAATAAGGAGGAGAGGCTAGAGAAGTGGCTGATACCTGAAACGTATTCTCCTCTGAACTGATCATAAGAAAAAAGAAGAGAGAGAAAGACAGACAGACAGGTGGGTGGGGGGGGGGGAAGAAGGAAGGAAGGAAGGATAACAGAAATTCATTTCACTCAACAGAGAAATAGGAGAGAAAGGAGAAAAGGCGAGGGATTTAAATGGAAGATAGATTAAGAGAGGGTTTAGTCTTTATTTTCTTATTTTCCAAATACATATAAAGAGTGTTTTCAACATTCATTTTGGTAAGACTTTGTGTTCCAAATTTTCTCTCTCTTCCTCCCTCCCTTACTTCCCCCCTTCCCAAGACAGCGAGCAATCTGATATAGGTTAAATATGTGCAATCCTTTTAAACATATTTCCGTATTTGTCATGTTGTGTAAGAAAAATCAGACCAAAAGGGGAAAAACCATAAGAAAGAAAAAGCAAACAAACCAAAAAAGGTGAAAATGGTCTGCTTCTATCTGCAGTCAGTCTCCATAGTTCCTCCTCTAGATGTGGATGACATTTTCCATCCCAAATCTATGGGAATTATCTTGGATAACCGCATTGCTGAGAAGAGCCAAATCTATCATAGCCGAGGGTCACGTCATCTTGTTGTTACTGGGTACACTGTTCTCATTTTAGAGAGGAGGAAACTGAGGCTGGGAGAAGAAAAATCACTTGCCCAAGACTGCAGAGGGAGAAGGTAGCAGACCAGATTCTTTCCACTGACTTGTGGGGGGATCTGGCATCTGAAGGATCTTGAAAACTTGGGTAGGCTCCCCCAGACATGACAAAATACCCAATATAATACAATCTAATTTTTAATACACAAAAGACTCTCCACAAACCAGCAGAAGGGCCCATAGCAGCCTACTGCGTCAGGCCCAGAAGGTCACAATCCTGCTTGTCCCTTTACCCCACTCACATAGCCTCTCTCCTAGCTAAGGCCTTTGCTTCCCAGAACTCCCCTCTCCGAGTGATCCTTCACACAGCTACCAAGTCCATGCTCTAGAAACACCAATCTGGCCCTGCCTGTGCCCTCCTCCCAAACCTTCCCATTCTGTCCATTCCCAAGTAACTGGGCCACTCCTTGTCGGTCATGGGAAAGAAGAGCTAACTGACCCCGTGCCCAGAAAAATCTCCAAGGACCCCATCAAGGCTTCCCACAATGGTCAGTCCTTCAGGAGGAATCGACACAAGGGCACGAACAGGAAGGCAGGGAGGAGACCCGATCTGCCCCCACACCCACGGGATGCCAGTTGCCACCAAGTGTCAAATGGGAGATGCCTTCGTTCTCTACTCATCAGTCATGCTCAGAGTACTAACTGCCACATCCAAAGAAGAATCAATCTTCATTACCTCAGCAAGCTGGGAAGAGGAATCATGGCCAAGGAGTGGGCGTGAGCACCTGTGCAGGAGCTCAGGCCGAAGGGTGCCTGGGCAGGAGCTCCCAGTTAGAGCCACCTCCATTACAGGTCAGCCTGTAAAGTGACCTAAGTTCTGAGCAGCACCATTTTTGGAGATAAAGAAACTGTCCAAGAGGGAAAGGGAAGGATACTCAGGCCGGGGCTGCTTCCTCTCCACCAGCCAGACCTGCGCAACCAGCAGCATTACAGTGTTAGAGACTTTCCTTCTGAGAATTGCTGTGTATGCGTGTCAGCTGGTAGCGTGGACCCAGGAGGTAAAAGGGGGCTTGGCCTCTGAGGCACGAGGTTGCGTCTTACAGGTGTTTCCTTGAGATGGCGAGGGGGTGTGTCCTCTTGCTAGATCTTAGGATAGCACCAACTCCACGTGTCTCCGGGGAGCCACGTATGCGGTGCTGAGTGGGCTGGGCATGAGGTAATCCCAGAGGAGAGTAAATATAAATAACCCACCAGGAGTGGGAGATTACAGGGAACAGAGAAAGAGGGCCAGGGAGCTCTTATCCATGTGACAAAGGTATCCCCAATTTGGACCGGGATTGGAACAGTGTATCCGGTCTGGTGGTTGGTTGTTCACAACTCTACCAAATCTTGGTAAAGTTGCTACAGATCCATTCGAGGGTCCTCGTTTGTCTCACAGATGATCCTGGCAATCTTAGAGCAGATGCTTCCTTCCCAACAGGACGGAAATGATGTTTCCAGAGGCTTTTGAAGAAGAGGAGGCTGCTCTGGAGATGGTAATGGAGCTCACCAAACCCCCCCAGGCTGACATTGACACAGCAGACAAGCCACGCTCTGCCTCAGACTTGTGTCTGATCTCTATCACGCCACCTTTGTTCTACCAGATGACGTTCTGGCGTGGGCCGCGCTCCCGATGCCTTGCTGAAAAGGGACAGTCTTGAGGCTAAAATAGGCAGACAAAGCTGGAAGATGCACGTTTCAGACTTCGACACAAATTCATTTCCCAAGAGTTCGTCTCTTCAATTGTCCTGACAGCCCAAGAACTGATAAGGCAGAAAAAATCTATTAAAACATGAGCTAGAGGGGCCTGAATTTTCCAACCTGCTAAAGGAGGGGGTTGGTTTCAAGGTGCCCCCAACTCTGCCATTCTCTGCTTTTTCAAGATGAAATCACAGAAAGTCTCTTGGGCCCCTAGACTGCTCACTAGTCTTCTGCTCCGTGTATCAGCCCAGGCAGACTAGGAGACTGTAAAACCTTGTGTCACTTGCCTGGCTTCCCAGCCAATCACTGCTTTGGGATTTTGGCTCTTGTGTACACTGGGATAGTGTAAAAAGACTCTCGTCTCTCCAGGGCTGAATGGACAGTGGAAAGAGCCGTGACTTGGGGGGAGAGGAGCTGTATTCAAATCTTGGCTCTTTCGCTTATCTCCCATGACCATGGCAAAGCCACCCAGTTTACCTCTCATGGGATCCATTTCCTCATCTGTGTAATGGGTTCAAGAGCCTCTAGGTCTCATCTTCTATTTCAATGGCCAATCTTGAGTCTTCAAGACAGAAGAGCTGCTTTGTAGGAGACACTCTCCAAATCCTGCCCTTGGTGAGGGCTAGACTTTGGATGTGACGTCTCTGGTTTCTTCATGGTTGGGAATTCCAGTGTGGAAACTCCCAGCAAATGCAAATGAGTTGGGAACATCCTGGTATTTGCTAATGCCCAGGGGTGCTGGGAAGAGAAGCAACATGCTCAGGGCTGGGCAAGCAGGTACAACTTGAATTCAGATCATTTTCAGTCAGAGGCTAGAAGTCTGGGTGCTGAGCCACGCCACCTCAAGGCATGGGTCATCTCCTTTTAAGCAAGAGGACACCAGGGCCCAAAGGGCAAAATAATATTTGAACCCATGTCTTCAGGGGTCCAATGGCAGGGCTCTTTCCACTGAGATACGATGAAATTGACCTCCAAGGGCTGTATCCCAGGCAAAGTTGATCACTGTCATCCAGGAAATCTCTCTTCAAATGGCATCCAGTGGGCTCTGCCCTCCAGCCAATCACTAAGAGACATTTAGGGAGAGAGGACATTAAGGCCAGCTTGGTGTTGGCAGCAGAGAAAGGCCTAGTGAGAAACCACCCTGCCAGCTCCGGGGACTGGAGAAGAAACTGGCTGGGATCCTCCAAACAGCCCACACATCTGTCCTGCTGAGCCCCAGAGGGGCACAGAACATAGAGACGGTGTTCTAAATTTCTTCGCCCACCTCGAAGGGACTGCCCCAATCTGCCCTTCAAGCGGATGGGTCCATTTGTCGGGGCTGCTCCAGAGGAATCATCCCAAAGGCAAGGGGGAGACCCTGAGGCCCTCAGAGGCCCCTCCAAATGCGAATAGGCTGGTTTTCAGACTAGTCAATGTGAGAAAATACCCTACTGAGGCCAGCCTCTTCCCCGACCCAGGGTTTCACATCCAGTAGGTCTTCCCAGCTCCTGCCCTCTTCGGCTCCTTTCAGACTAGATCCTTTCATTGTTGGATTTCATTGCTGTGGGATTTGAGCCCAGCTTTTCCCGATTCTGAGGCCAGCTTCCGAGGTGCTATGCCTCCTGCCGTGACCCCTGGAATCGGGAAGAGAGCCCAGGTTCAAATTGTGCCTCTGATACCCGGGATCAGAATTTGGAAGTTGGAAGGGATGGGCCTTTGGAGTGGTACAATCTCACCCCTCATTTTCCTAGGTAAGGGACTTAAGGACAATACACAAGTCATTTAGCCTCTCAGAACCTCAGTTTCCTCAGCTGTTAAAAAAAAAAAAAAAAAGAAAAAAGAAAAGAAAAAGAAAAGCTAATAATTAGCATTGACCTCCAAAGGACAAGGAAATGGAACCTGTTTGTGTTACTGCAATTCTCTGTTTTGGGAGTTGTCCAAAATGTGGGAAATCACTGTTGAAACTCGAAAGCATGATGGAAATAGGAGAGTTCTCCCCCCACCCCCACCCTCGGCTCTGCCTCATCCAAATGGAGGCTCCGGCTAATGCACCTAATCCAATTCGAGGCTCCATTCACCCAATAAAGGAGCGAGGCACAACAAAGGACACTCTTTATCAAATAAACACTAACACAATTTAGAGCTGGCGGCTTTTCAATCAGTCAACATCTGGTCTATCATTGTCTCTTAGAAATGCTGCAAATGGAGCCGGTCCCAGAAAGTCATTTTTATGGGCTGCCTGCTGCACCCCACTTCAATTCTGGAAGATGTCGGAACACAGGAAAACCTCAGTTATCCAGAAAGGGGGGGGGAACCAAGTGATGTGTGCATAATCCCTGATTTTCCCCTTTAAACACAATCGTTTGGGGGCTTGCCTGGGTTTCGGCCCTCTGGACTCATGGCAGGATCCCAGGCTTAGAGTGCAAGTCCATTATTTCATACTGAAGGAAGCGGGCTGGGAGAGCCCCTGCCCAATGCCACACCGACCCCAAAACACTTGTCTGGGTACAGAGGGTCTGTGACGAAGAAGGTTAATTACCTGAGAGGTGAATGGAAATTAAGAGACGGGGGCTAATAAGCTCTTCTGTTTCAATGGCATTTTACGGGGAGCAAAGAACTTTACAGACTTTATCTCAGTGAAGCTTCAAAACCCCTAAAAAGGCAAGTGCCATTACTCCCATTTGTTGGATGACAAGACTGGGGGGAGGGGTGGTTGAATGACTTGACCAGTTAGCCAGCAAGTATCTGAGACCAGGATGAAATCCTGGTCCTCCTGACTCTGAGCCCCATGGTCCATTTCCTGGGCCACACGGCTTTTTCTAAGACCAAAAAACACAGAGAAGCAGAATTGTGTTGTTCTTGGTGACACAGAGGTATCCTAATAAAGTCTGGTTCCTTTAGTGGAAGACAGAGACGGCCTCAGGCTGCAAGGAGGCGGGGTTCGTTGTCTGCCTGTTGGGGGCTCCTCCAGATTCACTAGAGCATCATTTCCCTTCTTCTGAAAGCTGAAGCAGGCTCTGAGCAAAAGGCCCAGGGGTTTCGACAGCAGATGACTTGGGCCATTATGGACTTCAGATCCGCTGCTGCTGCTGCTGTTTGCCATCAGAAGCCTTTGGGTCCCCCCCACTCCTTCTCAGCTGTATTCATAGAGCAAAGACTGCCAACAGCTGAATTCCACTTAGGTGAAATACTGCTATATTTGGTTAAAACAAAAGGAGACCTGAACAAAAAATACCAACTAACTCCCCGTTCCCATCCCTGCTCTTTACTAAAACTAAAAGCAGTTTTATGATCTGGCACGGAGTCCATGAGCAGTTTGGGCGAGGTTCAATTAAAATGGATTTGCTTGTTAGGGAACCTCTGACAAAAGGCCGACTACTAACCTTTACATGGAAGATTTATGAAGCCTGTAACAGAAACTGCTGAGATTTGATCCTTGGAAATCGGAGCGAGGGTGTAAACAGGAGTCCTGACTCGAATCCCTTTCTTATCCCAACAGCTCATTTTGACTAAGCTTTAGTTTCCTGGCTTTAGAGGATGGCCCGGGGTGGAGCTGACATTTAAGGAGCCCTCAGATCTGTGCTCAGGGTCCGAAATCCTCTCCATTTCCCCCCAAAAGGCCCAATTCAAGCAAAAAAAAAAAAGGAAAATTTATGACAGAGCAATCCTGAGAGTGCAATTCTATTTTACAGATGAGGAAACTGAGGCTGAGAGGGCCTCGGGACTGTTCATCATTCTAGGCAGGGTCTCAAACCCAGTTCTAGCTACTCTGTCAGCTGCTTCACCAAGGGGGATTCAAAGGCAACCAAATGCTAATTGTGTTAAGTTTGGGGGTGGAAAAAAAGGCAGCAGATGGAAAGTTAGGAGCCTTGGGTGCTAGTCGTGGTGACTCTGGGGTAACTTCCTTCCTCTCTCTGGCTCAGGCCTTCCAAAACAGCCCATTCATGCCACCAAGAGAACCCAACTAAGGCCCAGTCTGCCTCTGCTCGGAGGGGACAAGAACAAAAGAAGGAAGGAAACAAGCGCTTAGAAAGTGCCTACTGTGTGCCAGGCACTGCACAAAACACTTGACATTCTCTCTCCCCTCCCCCCTACTCACTCCCAACCTTGCAGGGTTGCAGACAAGGGTGCCCTGACCTCCCCAGGCTCCCACAGGTGCCCCCTGTCTCTCTAACAAAGCCAATCCCCTTCCCCACGACAGCTGGCTGTCACCTTCTGCTCACTTCATCAGACCCAGGCTGCTCTCTTCCCCTCACCCCTGCTGCTTCTTTCCCACTGTCCTTCCTAAAGTGCATCTGGGAGGACTCTAGGCCCGGCCAGGGTGCAGGGCTCAGCCCAGAATGCCAGGGGCCCGTCCTGTCTCCATTAGTAACTGCTGCCTGTGATGACAGCATGGACTGCTGGAGTCATAACTCCTGGCCTCCAAGGGTCACCAAGCTAGCAAGTGGCTGAGCTGAGGGAATCTTTGGTCAAATAAACTGCTGACCCAGCCCCCCCCCTTCCCAGGGCCTCTCTCACCAAGATCTCACGGAGGCTTTGAACCCAAACATGGAACCTTCCACTTACCTTCACAAAGGCCATCTTATTCTGTTTGACCCATAGCCAATGTATTAACTGACCTCAAGAAATGTGTTAAATATACCGTCCAGTCTTTGATCCAAGTTACCAATACCAAATATTCAATAGTTCCAATCTACCTTCGTTTACTGATCAGCCATGTGACTGTGGGCAAGTCAATTTCCACCCGCCTGCCTCCATTTCCCCAACTGTAAGATGGGGATCATAAGAGCACAGATGACATCATCTTTGTGAAATTCTTCGCAAAGTGCCTAGCAGATTCCTTCCTTCCTTCCTTCCTTCCTTCCTTCCTTCCTTCCTTCCTTCCTTCCTTCCTTCCTTCCTTCCAACAGCACAGTCCTAGGCCACTGGAAACCTTTCCCACTGGCACAGACTCTTTGGGGGCAGTTTTTCAACTCTAGTACTTCTAAATCCACCAAATTTTGCATCCACATTTCACATTCTCTTCCACAAGAATAACATGAGAAGCTCCAGGCCTATTCATCCAGGATGAATATTCCTCCAATATTCATCCTATTCATCAGTCTCTCTGACCCAGCTCTTCCCAGGTCTCTCATTCACCCACTGACAATGTACCATTTTCTTCCCCAAACAAAGACCTGTCGGAATCGAACACAGTGCCAGGCACGTGGGAGCTAAAGAAAAGCTGGTTGATCTGTGCCTTATTGGCTACAGAGACACAATGAAGCACATCATCGACGCCCACCCCCAAAGGCGCCATGGCATCTGTCCTGGTGGGAGGGCACTGGGGGGCAGTGGGGCTCGTGACCGGCGATGGCTCTAAATAAGTCGGGTTAATAGCAGACCTGTCTCTCTTTGTTCTTAGGACATTACTGATTCCCACAAACACCTTCTTGGGCAGCTGAGCCTCAGCAGGAAACACTACCCCAGAGATCCTGCAATAATTTCTTCTTCACCACCTAAGGGAATAAGGTGCTAGAATTGGAGGGAGTTAATGCTCTTATTTATCTAGGGTTTTTTAGTTCCCATGACAACCCCATGAAGCAGGATAGCTGCAAAGATTAGCCTGATTTTAGAGACAAGAAAACGGATGCACAGAAGTAGAGTGACCTGTCCCAAGTCACGCAGCCCTGCACTGAGCTCTTTCCCCAGGATTAGCCAGCTAGGAGAGCGAGGAAGAAGTTACCAGCAGGGGCGCTGTGGAAGCACCTCAAGCCACATCCTGGGTGAGGGCCAAAGCAGGAACAAAGGTGTTTTGCAGGTGGGTTCAAGGGAGCAGGCCCTCAAATTGGAGGAGGGCACGTTAATTAGGGAGCCAGCAAGGCAGCCCCCTCCATTTCTACATCTCCTCCACCAAGGCTCAGAGCCCTCTGGGGAATATAGCCCTGGCCCTTGCCCACAGTAAGAGGGGGTTTTCTTGCAAGATTCTCCAGCCCACGGGGTCATCAAAGCAACCATTAAGAACGGTGGTCCCAATCGCTCACATGAAGAGTTTCCTCAGGCTGATGGGTATCTTGTTTCTTGGAAGATAGGTAGAGACTGACAAGAGCTCAACGTGCTTGTTGGCGGCTTTAAGAAAAAGTTAATTCTAAAATTATTTCCTGGACTAGTTCCACAGAGCCCAGAGGCAGAAAGTAGGAGCCAAGAATCATGAACTTTTTGTACACGGATGTTTTCTATTGGGATTCTTACAGCTTCAGGCCTGCTAACAAAGGCAGCAGGATTGGAGATGCCACAGTGGGCAAAATGCTCAGAGAATGGGAAGTGCTCGCGGCTTCCAAGGTCCAGCCGGCATCTGGTTAACTCAACCCAAAGCACCAAGCATTGATGAAGCTTAACCTACTGCGACCTATGTGCCAAGTGCTGGAGTAGGGAGGGGCCCCCCAAAACTAAAGGAGACGGTCTCTATGCTCGAGAAACTTCTATTCCACTGCTGCCCAGAGAGGAGGAAAACCGAAGCTCCGACGCCGGAGCTGCTGCTACCTCCTTGCTCTGGGAAGCTCTCGGCGTCTCTAAGATGAGGCTAGAATAGTGCGGGTCTCACGGGGCTGACATAAAGAAAGCTTTCTCTGGGGGTGGTTATTTGGGCACTTCTGGGTCCTGTCCAACTCTCCAGGACCCCACTTGGGGTTTTTACTGGCAAAGACGCTAAGTGGTTTGCCATTTCCTTCACCAGCTCATTTGACAGCCGAGAAAAGTGAGACAAACAGTGTCCTGACCTCAGGCTGACTTGCAGTTACTCAGATGTCATCAATGTCCTCTCAAGATCGAGGTCAGGAGTGAGCTCCTCCACCAGGCTCTCCTTGATTCTCTCCCCATGCCCCATGGCACCAAGAGCCCTCTGCCAGCATCCTCTGAGCCGGCTCTTACAAGATACGTAAAGAGCGCTGATAGGTCTTCTAAGAAGAGCATCTCCAGCCACTTAAGGCTTCCCCCAGACATTTGCTCACTCTACCTCCAAGCACACAGACCCACTCTAACCGAGCTAGCTTCCGACCCTCCTACACATCCCAGGATTTCCCACCGCGTGGCCATCGGCCTAGCTGGGTTCCCACATTTGTATCAATGGTTTGCATGAGAGGAAATAGTGTTTACCAAACTTGCAGATGACACAAAGCTGGAGGGAAGAGCTAATATGTTAGCTATATTTGGGTACAGGCAGGATCCCAAAACATCTGGACAGGCTACAAGGCTGGGCCAGATCTAGTAAAATGTACTATAATAGAGATAAATGGAATCATATACCAGGGCTCAACAAAATCAACCGTATAAATACAGGGATGGGAGAGGTTAAACACTAGTTTGTGGGAAAGATAGAGGAGCTTAATGAATCGAAAGCTCGGCATGAATCAATGGGACATCAGCATTTAAAAAAAATGGATGGGATCTTAGGCTGTGTTCACAGAGGCGCCAAGACTTGGGCTGCATGTGGGGAATACAAATCCAAGCAAAAAGCAAAACGGCTCCCATCCTCCAGGAGTTGGCATTCTAAAAGGGAGAAACAGCAATTAAAAGGAGGTTGAAAGGAGGTGGGAGGAGCCAGGAGTTCAGTTTGGGGGTCACACATTAGAAGGACCCTGCCAGGCCGGACTAAGCGCAGAAGAGGACAAGCAGAGTACAAAAGGCAGCTGAAGTGCCCAGGGGTGTCTGGCCTCGAGAAGATTAGGGAAACAAGTTTTGCCAGGGGCTCCTTCTCCCCTCTTCTCCAGCTTCTCTCTCTCAGATATCTTCTGCCACTACTACCTCCTTCACCTGTGTCTCCCATGAAGTGGTGGCCCTTCTCCTTCCTAAGGCCAATCCCTTTACACATGTACACGTGATCCTCATTCCATCCCATCTTTTGCAGCAGATTGCCTCCACATCACTGATCTCTCGCTTCTCCTGGTCCACTGGCTGCTTCCCTACTGCTTACAAACCCGCCCAAGTCTCCCCCCTCCTCAAAAACCACCGACCCGATTTCTCCATCTGCACAAGTGACATTCCCATTTCTCTTCTCCTCTTTGTGATTAAACGCCTCGAGAAGGCCATCTACACTAAGTGCTTCGGCTTCCTTTTCTCATCTCCCTTCCATCCAGCTTCACTGAAACCGCTCTCCACCCATTTAGCCATGACCTCTAATTGCCCAATCATTTTCTCCATTCTCATTTCCCAGACCTCTCTGCCAGCCTTGGAGACTGTCAATCACTTGCTTGGTGACACCCCTCCTCTCTCCGGGTTCTCTCTTCCCACCTGTCTGACACCTTAGTTTCCTTGGCTGGCTAATCCTCCAGGTCACACCCATGGGTGTCTTCTAGGGCTCTGTCCCTGGAGAATTTGGCGAACTGCCGATTTTTGTACTCTGAGCTAAGAATGGCTTTTGCATTTTTAAATAGTTTTATTGTATTGTAAAATGCAAACCCCATCCTTAGCTCACAGACTCTACAAAAACATGCAAGCAGACTGATGGTGATCTCATCAGCTCCCATGGTTTCAATTACATTTCCACACTGATGATTCTCAGATCTACTCCTTCGTTCCTAACCTCTCTCCTTACCTTCAGTCTCCCACCTTCAAAAGTTTCTTAGATGGCTCAAACTGGATGTGGCCTCCATATATTAAACTCTACAAGTGACTTCATTTTCTTTCCTCTTAAACTCTCTTCCCTTACAAACTTCCCCATTACTCTCGGTACCACTAGACCACTGTCTCCCTTTTCTCTAGACTCAAAATCCAGGCGTCATCCTTGACTCTTTTCCTTTTTCTATCATCTCCATATCCAGAGTTTCTGCCCTCTTATCATGTCTTGCATACACCCCTTTCCTGTCACCAGCCCTACCCTCATTACTTCACATCTGGACTAGTGCAACAGCCTTCTGTTTGGTCTCACCGCCACTATCTTACCCCATTCCCGCACTCAGTTATCTAATAAGCCCAACCAAGTTGTCGCCAAACTCCCACCTCTGGCCCTGTCCCCATCCCTACCCCCACCAATTCAAGAAATTCCAGTGGATCAAACCAAGATGGCAGAGCTCTCTGTCAACCCCCTCCAAATACCCTTAAATAATGACTAAGATTCTAGAGTGGCAGAACCCACAAAAAGATGGAGTGAAACCATTTTCCAGTCCAAGACAACTTAGAAAGTTGGTAGGAGAGGTCTGTTGCATCAGGATGAGAAGGAGTGGAGTCCAGCACAGACAGGGTACCAGGAAACCAGGAGCAGGCCTTGAGGCAACTGAATCAGTTTCCTGACCTCTCAGTCTCCATATGGTAAGGGGATGGAACAAGAAATCAGGAGATTTACAGGGGTTCCTTTTCTGGCGGCAGGGGGAGGACTCTGTGGCATTGCTTATATTTATATTTGGGTTGAAATCCTGGGTCTTAGTCCCAGCATTCCAGAGGAAAACTAGTGAGCAAGAGATCTTGTGGCAGCAGGGAAGCAAGGACCCTGGTCACAGTTCTAGGGTTGAAAATAGTGCTTCTGGTCACTCACAAACCAGTACATGCTACAGGAGAGTACTAAATGCACCTCTCCCTAGATCACAGCAGCTTGGAAAAACCAAAAACGTACAGATCTCCAGAATTACCTTGGAAAATGGCTGCACAAAAACCTAAAGCTCAAGAAAGTGCTTCCTCCACTTGGGACCCCAGTACAGACTAGAGTTAAAAGTCAAGAAATAGGCTGAAAAAATGTGCAAACAACAGAAAAAAAATTCTGACCATATAAAGTTAGTATAGTGATAAGGAAGCTCAAAACACACTCAGAAGAAGGCAAGAAAGTCAAAATTCCTGCATCCAAAGTCTCAAAAAAATTATGAATTGGCTTCCAGGCCATGGAAGAGTTCAAAAAAGATTTTTGAAAATCAAGTAAGAGAAGTAGAAGGAAAAAATGGGAAGAAAAATACAAGTGATGCCATAGAGTCATGAAAAAAAAAGTCAAAAGCTTAGTAAATGAGGCACAAAAAATACTGAAGAAGTATTTGACTACGGGAGAGAAGGAGAAAATTTGGAAATCAAAATTTTGGGGGGAAAAAGAACATTATAATTGCTTTTACACATGTTTGGGGAAAAAAACATTAAATAAAAAAAGAAACTCCAGTGGTTCCCCAACCCTAGAATTCAAATATACATATATATATATGTGTGTGTGTGTGTGTGTATGTATATATATATATATATATATATATATGTGTGTGTGTGTGTGTATGTATGTATATATATATATATATATATATATATATATATATATATATATGTATATATTCTCAGTTTGAAATTCAAAATTCTTCACAATTTGTCCCCCACCATGCACTCTGTGATTGGTGACACTGGCCAAATCCAGAATCCTGGAGGCACAGGTGAGGAATGAGAGCACTTCAGGCTTCTTCCCTTTCCAGCTACAATTCTATTTTCCATGATCCTCCCTAAAGCTAGTACCTGCCCTCTCTTGATTATCTCCCATTTTTCTCCTCCAAACCTTGTTTATACATAGTTGTTTCCATCTCCCCATTAGATTATAAGCTACTTGGGAGCAAGGACTGCCTTTTACCTTTCTTTGCTTCACTAACGCCTAAGGAAACAACATCTGACACGTGGTAGACGCTTAATAAAATGCTTATCGGACAGACAAAGATTTGAAAAGCTATCAGATGTAAGAAAGATTAGCCTAGGGCCCATTGTGGCAAAGAGCCCGATTAAGATTAAGGCTCGACAGTGTCTCAAAGGCAGAATAAGCTGCCTCAGACATAGCAGATTCCTCATCCTGAAAGGTATGCAAGCAGAGTGACTACTTGTGACTACTTGTCAGGCGTTCAGTAGAAGGGATTCCAAGTCAGAAGCTGATTGGACTAAGTGACCTCTGAGATATCTTCCAAATTAGTCTGATCCAATGATATTGAAGACCAACAACAGCAAGAGGGCTGTTTGCTGTGGTGACACAGAGGCAAATGCACTTCTGCACTTAAGATACCAGGATTCTAGTGCTATCCCAGCTTCTAACAAAGTGTGTAACCTCGTACAAGTCATCCATCGTACCTGCTTATGTCCTACTTCTCACTAGATAACCTTGAGCTCTTTTTGGAGCTCTTTTTCCAACTCTCATATTCTACAAAAGAGTTAAAGAACCATTATATGAAGGAATGATCGGCCAGGTTCTGTTTAGCCCCAGGTGGGCAGAAGTAGGGAAAAGAAGTGGCTAATTTGAACTCAATGCCAAGGTGGGCTTTCCCTGTCAAAATGGGCTATCAATAGTGAGCTCCCTCAAACTGGATTAAAGCCAAAGCCCAGCTGACCTCCAAGGTGCCTTCCAGCTCAAAGAGTTTAGGATTGTATGTTGCTGGCAAACCTCAACCCAAGGTCATAGAAACCTGTATCTAGAAATTTTCAAATGAGGGGACTTTATATGCATTGAAATCAATTCAATCCAGCTTAATCAAGCACTGTGATATAAAATGACAAAACCCCAAAGTTTTTCTCTTCCTCCCTTGAGAAGTCAAAAGTGTACTGAATATATATCTTCTTACCTAACAGAGAATTGATTCTGAGGCCTATTGTAGCTAGAGGGAGTTTGTCTTTTTCTCTTTAAGAGGCCCTCAGTGCTAGACCAGGACAAATATTTCAGTTAGAAAGGCTGTTACAGTCAGCGAGGAATGGTCTTGATTAGAGCATTTGAATCCCTCCCCGCCACCGACTCCAAAGCTGCCAAGTGTAAGAGACTGGCTGCCAAATGTCTCTCAGATTCATTCCCAAGAGTCAAATGATTAGGTTGTGACCTTGGAGTGGTCCTTGCCCTCCTGAGACCTCAGAATCCTCCCTCGGGAAAACGAGAGCATCGGACTAGATGATTCCAGGTGTTCCCTCTAGTTGTAAATCAGTGTGGACTGGGTTAAAGTCTTCAGTTTGAGAATGGACACCCGTCCCCCTCATTCCCTCCTCTTCAACCCCTCTCTCTCTTACGCGCTCGCGCACATTGGTGCGCGCGCGCACGCACACACACACACACAGAGGTTCCCAGCATACCTGAGATGTCAGAGCAAGATATTGAATTCTCTGGGTTGAAGGGGCCCATTGTGGCCATCC
Source organism: Sminthopsis crassicaudata (assembly GCF_048593235.1). Classification (NCBI taxonomy): domain Eukaryota; kingdom Metazoa; phylum Chordata; class Mammalia; order Dasyuromorphia; family Dasyuridae; genus Sminthopsis; species Sminthopsis crassicaudata. Next base: position 2,698,407 of record NC_133623.1, on the reverse strand, counting down.
AATCTAGCCCTTTATTTTATAGAAGAGACCATGAAGGAGAACAAGAGTGATTCATCTAAAGCCATAGGGGCAATGAGTCTGCTGCAGACTTAGGGCTAAGGGAAGGAAATGAACATTTATGAAGCACCTACTATGTGCCAGGCCCTCTACCGATATTATTTCATTAAATCTAGCACCCAGAGACAAAATGTTGACCATTTTGGTCCTTTGGGACCAAAACAAAAGGGCTCAGACAATTCTGTTTGCCTTCAGAGGGATCAAGAATAGAAATTATAAAGAGGCAAGGTTTCAGCTTAACATAAGGAACATTTTGTTGATGAAAAAACTCTGTAAAAGCAGAATGCACACTGGGGGCCCCTCAAGAGAGGGCTTAAATAATGGAGGCTGCTCAAGCCACTGCTGGCTTGAAGATTCTATTTCCCAGCTCTCAGCAAAGGAAGTCAGGCTACTGTCTATGTGGTCCTGTTTTTCTTATTGTACAGAGTCAGATTCTCCCAGGCAACTTGCTCAACAGGCCAGTCAGGGCTCTGAACAGTTTCCATCATGAAAGCCTCCAGGAGGGACATAAATGAAAGTTCCCACAGACCCTCATTCAGCCATTCCTAAAAGCTCTTCTTTAGCATTAGTACCCCTCTAGTAACTCAGGCTCCTTCCACAGAGTTTGAAAGAATATGGGCCTCTTCAGTGGCTACCCCCCCACATCTGTGTCTGTCTCCCTCTCCCTCTTTTTCTTTCTGTCTTTCTCCCTCCTTCTCTCTCTTTCTCTCCCTCCCTCTTATTTCTCTCCCTTCCCCCCTCTTTCTTTCTTTCTTTCTCTCTCTCTCTGCCTCCTCCCCCCATACCTACCCACCCACCCACCCAATTTACTCTTCCGCCTTACATTTACTGTCCCCTTCTAGTATCTTTTGTCCAAATACCAAATGTTGCATTTTAGTCAGAGCTGAGAAAGCAAAAGAAGTATGAGCTGATGGGGGGGGGGGGGAGGCTCATTATTCAAATGACTCTTGTGTGTATCATGATGGGTTGAGAACCCTGAGATCTCAGGTCTAGGGTTGAAAAAAGGCCTTGAGAAGTCATCTGGCTCAACCTTCTCATGATGGGGAGCTGAAGCCCAGAAAGGAAAATGACATACGCAAGCTCATACAGGTTCTAACAAAGATTAAAGATAGCTTATCCATCAGAGGTCAGCTGTGAACCCAGGTCTCCATGTGCTCCCACATCACAGGCTTTTGGACTATTCGCCTCACATGTTTGCAAAACCCCGTGCTGTACCGAGGGCAGAGCAACCAATTCTCCATCCCAGAGAGCCAAACTTAGAGGAGACCAACAGCAGCTGCAAGATAAAGACCGAGCTGATCACTTAAGTCGGAAGCCTGTTTTTGATTTCCCTGGTCCTGTCATTCTATCAGTTTAGGAACTCTCTCTACCCAGGCAGCTGGGCACCTTCTCAATAATTTCCAGTATTAGAGAATCAGGAAGAAAAATGAGTTAATACCAGATGGCAGCCTGAGATGAAATCCTCCCTCGATTCCAACTGGTCCAAAATTCTTGGCCCTTGCCCCATGCAGTTTGGGGGAGCTGGTGATGAGTGGGGGGGCAGCTTTGACACTAGAATGGCTCTTTCCCCTCAATTCTGCCATAACTCTGGAGCTTAGATCATGAGGTCATAGCCTCCTGTCCCCTTCTCTCCTGGCAATGGCTTCAGCAGCTTTCAACTGGCACGTTCATTCCCTGGGCTCTAATACCTCTCACGAGACGCAATGCAAATGTAAGGGAATATTCTAAGGAACTGCTGCTGAGGACGAGGTGCAATAGGGGAAAGAACCAAGAGCCAGAGGCCCTGGTTCATGTGGCCGATGCTGACGTTTGCTGCTTCTCAGTTCACAGCCTCAGTTTCCCAGTTTGCTAAAATGGGAAGACTTGCCTTGCCTACCCCACTGGATAGTTAAATGAGAAATCACAATAAAGGGCTGGGGAGAAAGGAGGAGGAGGAGGAGGAGAAACAACAAAATGGCCTGGCTCTGCTTTCTGAGGCACTGATACAACATTGGGAGTGGAAGACAGGTGAGGGTTATCCTGCCAGTCTCTGGAAGGTAGTAGCTTTGGTCCCATATTTAGGGAAGAACTTACTAAGAGCTGATCATCCAAAAATAAAGCAGGCTGCCCCAAATCAGGTAATGAGCTCCCAGTGACCGAAGGAAAGACCAGATGACGGCTGAACAGGATAGCTGTAGATGAGGGATTCCCAATTTAAGGGACAGGGCTGGACTCGAGAGCTGCGGCCAAGGATCCATCGAGCTTATGGAGTGATTGGGAAGAACAACGATGGAGGACAGCTACTACGTGCAGAGAGTCATTTCCAAGGACCACACTAACAAGTCTCAACACTTCATAGGCACACTTCCCATAAAGAGCCCTAGTCAGAGGCGGCTTCATAACGCAGGATCTTATTCACTTTGCAAAGAATTCACCACGGGATTCCTGTAAAGGGTTAACTCTCTCTCTCTCTCATCCTCTCACGCCCCAGTGGACAATAATTGATTTTGCTTTTTAAAATTCAACTGAACAAACCGTGGGATATGAATGGAACGAAATCTCATTGCAGCACTCTGTTGTTGTTTAGTCATTTTTAATTGTGATTCTTCACAAGCCTTTTTGGGGTTTTATTGGCAGAGATCCTGGAGTATTTTGCCTTTTCCTTCTCCGGCTCATTTTACAGATGAGGAAACTGAGGCAAACAGGGTTAAGTAATTTGTCCACGGTGACATAGTGAGGTCACATTTGAACTCAGGCGTTCCTGACTTGAGACTGGGCACTACTCCACCCAGCCACTCAATTGTACCATAAGAAATATCAAATTAAGGGCAGCTAAGTAGTGCAGGGGATAGAGCACCAGCCCTGAAGTCAGGAGGACCTGAGTTCAAATCTGGCATCAGTCACTTAACATTTCCTAGCTGTGTGACCCTGGGCAAGTCACTTAACCCCAATTGCCTCAGCCAAAAAAAAAAAGGTCAAATTAGATGATTTTGGAGAACTGTGGGTTATACGAACTGATTCAGAGTGAAGTGAACAGAACCAGGACAATGACAACAACATTAAAAAAAAAAAAAACTTTGAAAGACTTAAGGACTCTGATCAATGGCCAAGCGTGTCTCCAGAGGACTGGTGACTAAAGCACAACCTGACAGGGAGATGATGGAATTAAGGTGGAAAAAGAGAAACGCATTTTTAGACTCGGACGCTTTGTGGCTTTGTTTTGCTTGAGTCTATTTGTGAGGCGGAGGTTTTGTTTGTTTGTTTGTTTGAATGGGAAGGGGGAATGTTGCAATAGGGTTGCCAAGAAAAAAGGGAACCATTACCAAACATGCACAGAAGAAAGTTCAGAAGGGAATACAGACAAGCAGGCTAATTTTGCAAGTTATACTGCATCGCTTTATTTTTTAAGGGAGTGGCATAAAGTGGAGGTTCACTGTTTCATAGACCTTTCTCTTTTTATGTTCTGCACGTACATGAAAATGCTCTTTCTTTTTGGTATTTAGATTCAGAAAAATTTTTTTTTTCAAATTGGGAACAAAGAATAAACTCATCGATTGGGGACACAGCTAAACAAAATGGTGAAATGTTAATGTACAATATAAAGTGATCAGGAATTGAGAGCAACATGGGGAGATTTGAATAAAGAGACAATCTACACAATGACCACAAGCAATAAGATGAAAAGAACACAAAAGAAGCCTGATGCTGAAAAACAAACACGAAGAAATATAGCACTGTCCTCTTGGCAAACAAGGACACCGTGTTCTCTTGATGATTTGGTCTTTGTTACGCTGGAACAAGCTGATGGGAAACGGAAGTCTCTGGAGCTCTCCTTCTCATGTCATTTTCCTAGGTGACTGGCTCGGATTCTTCTGAGCCAATGGAATAAAAATGGACTGAGGGGCAAGCTGCCCTAGCTTTTAATGGAGTTCTGATGTTTCCTGCCTTCCTACCTATTTAATTCTGAACGAGTCACTTCCCTTCTCATCCTGCATTTTCAATCTACAGAACAAGAGAGTCAGAGTTCCTGACTACCCAGAGAAATAACAAGATCTCTGGGTAAGACCTCGCCCCTCTCAGAGCCTTTGAAAAATGAGGGTGGACTAGATAGTTTCAGGTCCGAAATCCTATTATCCTCTGAGCAAAAAAACACGTCTCGCTGCTAAAGCTACAGCTATGTAAAGAAAAGCCAGGATCATCGGCCCCAGGCTCCATCCTTCTTCCTTAGTACATACAGTATAATGTCTAACCTTGTGACCTGTGCCAGTTGAGCAGTTCAAGGTCCCCTGAGGCTCACCAGCCCAAAGGAGAGATTTGCCCCCACTTCCTCTCCCTTCTGCTCCTTGCCAGTGGCTCTGCTTGTATTTTGCCAGCACTGAAGCTTCTTTGTCATAAAACCTCAGAATTGAACACAGAGCATCCCCAAGCCCCTCCCAGAACCGAAACACTCTAGAACACTTCTGACCAGGAGTCGCTATCCATCCCCCACTTGAAGAAACCCAACTTCTCCTTAGCCACATGACAAAATCACTCCAAATCACTAATAGAGAAATGCAAATTAAAGAAACTCTGTGATTCCAGCCCAGACTTGGCAAATTGGCAATGTTAACAAAAATGGAAGATGCCAAATGTTGAGGGGCTTAAATCACCCTTCCTGCTTCTAGCCCAGCTTCTGTAGCCTTCATGGGCTTCTAAGGGGGCTTGCCTTCCCCATCACCACCAGCAACTACTACTGATCCATTGTCACCAACCAAGAGCCTGGGAATGGCGGCATGCCCTAAACAACCAGCCTTCCTGCCTAGTCTGGAAATCCTCATGAAAAGAAAGTTATTCCCACGGAGAAGAGGCCCCCAAGTTCTTAGCCCTGTCCAATGGCTCAATGTCAGAAACTCATGATTTCATCAGTGGAAATGATATTAAAAAGACCTGAGCATCTGCTTTGCTGCTCCACCCTAAGGATCATGGGACCTTTACTTCCATGGGGCTTGCAGCTGAAACCTTCCCTAAGTGTTGTTCCTGCCCCCCCCCCCATCCCCACCCGGATAGAATGGAAGCTCGTTAAGGGCAGGGGCCATCTGACTATTGTGTTTGACTCAGCACATAGTGTGTGTGTGTGTGTGTGTGTGTGTGTGTGTGTGTGTGTGTGTATAGAGAGAGAGAACATACTTTTTTTTTTTTTTTTTTGCTGAAGCACTTGGGGTTAAGGGTGTTGCCCAGGGTCACACACCTAGGACGTGTTAAATGTTTCAGGTCACATTTGAACTCAGGTCCTCCTGACTTCAGGGCTGCTGCTCTGTCCATTGCATCACCTAGTTGCCCCAGAGAGAGCTGCAAAGAAGTTCAAACTAAGGGAGAGCTTATCAGTTGGGGAATGGTTTTTAACAAAAGATGCTACATGACTATAATGGGATACTATTGGATTATATAAGAAGTGATGAAAGATAGTTTTAGAGAAACCTGAGAAAACTAAAACCTACAAACAGATCCAGAGCAAAGTGAGAAGAAACAAGAGAACAATGTCTAGTTGATGAGCAACATTGTAAAAAGGAACAATTTTTAGAACTTCAGAATTCTGACTAGAGTGATGATCGGCCATAATTCCAGAAAACCAAGGCTGATGGCCAAGTGTGCTAGCTACCTCTTGACTGACAGGCAATGGACAAAATAGGGAGGATGTGCCACACATTGGTGGATGTGACCAACGTGGGAATTGCTCTGGCTTGACTGTGCCGAATTGTTGCAAAGATTTAGTTTTCCCTTTTTCCAGTGGAGGTTATGGGGAAAGGAGAAAAATATGGCTATATTGGAAAAACTAGCATTTAATTTTGTTAAAGAAAAAATGGAAAACAAGAAGTTTGGCTAGACCAAAGTCACTGAGTCCTGGAGGCAACAGATGTAGACAAAAGAAAAGGAAAAGGGAAAAGGGGAAAAGGAAAGGCAAAAGAGTTTTGCTGTGCCCTAAGAAATGGCCCACATGATGAAAATGGAGAAGCTTGGGAAGAACTGAAAGAACTGATACAGAAGGAAGGAAGCAATCTACATGATGATTCTGACCAGATAACCAAGAGAAAGGCAATTGACACAAACTAAGACCCTCTTTCCTGGAAGCAGGAAGCTACTTTTCCTGTTGTGGCACTGGATATTTTAAAATCAGCCGGAGTCAGGATAAGCAGAAGTCTTTATTCTTGGTCTTTTGGGCTCCCTGTCAGGGGATTAGATCTAGCAATCTCCATACCCCCTTCCTCTCTCTCCACCCCCAAAAGAATGATCCTGCCGGTCCTACTCCACCCTCTCATCTCTCTTTTCCTTCTTTGTCCACACCCACCACCAATGGAGCCAGCACAGAATAGTTGGGGAGGATCATTCTCTAAGCATATTGTCCAATTGGTAATTAGCCCTAAGTGCTGGTTACCTTGCATCTAGGTTAAATACATCAGCTCAGTTCTAGCCCTTTACATTTTCCCCCCTAAATGGAGGTACCAGGAAGAAGTGACCAATTAGAGGAAGGGGCTGCAAGAGTGTTCAAGCATGAGAAGGCTATAGAGGCACTGCTATCTTTTTAGGTTCCCAGGTCTGTGACCTTGCCATCCCTGTGATTCCTCTCTCCAGTAACCCACAGTTGCCAGATCCTATTGCTCCTAGCTCAGTCTCACTCACCTGGCACCTCTCTCTACTCACAAGGCCACCACCTCATCTCAGGCCCGTATCATCTGAGTTCTGTTTTGGAAGAGCTGAGTTTGAGCTGCCTAGAGAACATTCAGCTCAAGGTGTCCAAGCAGTGACGAGGGACTGAAGCACAACCAAGAGACTGAGATCCAGATCTGGGAAGCTATTGCATAGAAATGATCCCAACCAATGGGAGGCGACGAAGTCACCAAGTGAGAGAACGTGGGGAGAGCTGAGAACATAGCCCAGAATGGGGCCTTAAGGGACACCCGATTAGGAAGCATAACGTGAATGACAAACCACAGAGAGGATGAGGAGCAGTGAGACAGGGAGGAAGCGAACCAAGGGAAAGCCGTATCACAAAAACCCAGAGAAGGGCATCTGGGTATCCAGGAAGAAAGAATGATCAGCAGCACCAAATGCTACAGAAAAGCCAAGAAGGGGAAAGACTGAGAAAAGATCCTCTTAGCTATTAAAAGATTATTGGTGACTTGGGAAAGAAGCATTGCTGAGTGATGAGGTCGGACACTGGATTGCAACAGGCGGGGAGACTGAAAGAAGTAAACACAATGAATGTGGACTGCTCCTTGGCTATGATTTGGGAAGTGAATTGGGAAATATGAAAAGAAAGTGACTGAAACCTCGCTCTCCTTGGGCCAGAGATTCCACCAGTAAGCATATACCTCCAGGAGGCCAGAGGCAAGTCCCCCTATGTGCCCAAATAGTCCTAGCAGCACTTTTGGAGGGGAGCAAAGAACTGCAAACAAAGAAGACGCTCATCCACTGGGGAAGGCCTAAACAAACTGTGGGGTATGAAGGTAAAAGGAGCTTGCTGTGCCCTAAGAAATGGCCACCATGATGGAAATGGAGAAGCCTGGGAAGAACTGAAAGAATTGATCCGGAATGAAGTAAGCAATCTACAAGATGACTCCCACGTCAGAAACAATTGAGAGTGAGTGTTCCATGTGACTAATATGGAAATGGGTTTTGACCTCACAGGAATAAATCAATATCACATTGTTTGTAATGAAAAAAAAGTCAGAGGAAGGTGGTCTAAGTGTACCTGATTTAAAGCTATATTATAAAGCAACAGTCACCAAAACCATTTGGTATTGGCTAAGAAATAGACTAGTTGATCAGTGGCATAGGTTAGGTTCACAGGACAAGATAGTGAATAAAAATAGCAATCTAATCTTTGACAAACCCAAAGATCCCAAATTTTGGGATAAGAATTCATTATTTGACAAAAACTGCTGGGAAAACTGGAAATTAGTATGGCAGAAACTAGGCATGGACCCACATTTAACACCACATACTAAGATTAGATCAAAATGGGTCCAAGATTTAGGCATAAAGAACGAAATCATAAATAAATTGGAGGAACATGGGATGGTTTACCTCTCAGACTTGTGGAGGAGGAAGGAGTTTGTGTCCAAGGGAGAACTAGAGACCATTATTGATCACAAAATAGAACATTTTGATTACACCAAATTAAAAAGTTTCTGCACAAACAAAACTAATGCAAACAAGATTAGAAGGGAAGTAACAAATTGGGAAAAAATTTTTACAGTTAAAGGTTCTGATAAAGGCCTCATCTCCAAAATATACAGAGAATTGACTTTAATTTATAAGAAATCAAGCCATTCTCCAATTGATAAATGGTCAAAGGATATGAACAGACAATTTTCAGATGATGAAATTAAAACTATTTCCACTCATATGAAAGAGTGTTCCAAATCACTATTGATCAGAGAAATGCAAATTAAGACAACTCTGAGGTATCATTACACACCTGTCAGATTGGCTAAGATGACAGGAACAAATAACGATGAATGTTGGAGGGGCTGTGGGAAAACTGGGACACTGATGCATTGTTGGTGGAGTTGTGAAAGAATCCAACCATTCTGGAGAGCAATCTGGAATTATGCCCAAAAAGTTATCAAAATGTGCATACCCTTTGACCCAGCCATACTACTACTGGGCTTATACCCCAAGGAACTACTAGAGAAGGGAAAGGGTCCTGTATGTGCCAAAATGTTTGTGGCAGCCCTTTTCATAGTGGCTAGAAGTTGGAAGATGAATGGATGTCCATCAATTGGAGAATGGTTGGGTAAACTATGGTATATGAATGTTATGGAATATTATTGTTCTATAAGAAATGACCAACAGGAGAAATACAGAGAGGCTTGGAGAGACTTACATCAACTGATGCTGAGTGAAATGAGCAGAACCAGAAGATCATTATACACTTCAACAATGATACTGTACGAGGATGTATGCTGATGGAAGTGGATTTCTTCAACATAGAGAAGAACTAATCCAATTCCAATTGATTAATGATGGACAGAACCAGCTACATCCAGAAAAGGAACACTGGGAAATGAATGTAAACTGTTATTTTTACCTTCTGAATCCAATTCTTCCTGTGCAACAAAAAAATTCGGTTCTACACACATATATTGTATCTAAATTATACTGTAATATATTTAACATATATAAGACTGCTTGCCATCTGGGGGAGGGGGTTGGGGGAGGAAGGGAAAAAATCTGAATAGAAGTAAGTGCAAGGGATAATGTGGTAAAAAATTACCCATGCATATGTACTGTTAAAAAATGTTATAATTATAAAATAAAATAAAAAATTAAAAAAATAATAATATAATAAAAAAAAAAAAAAAAAAAAAAAAATATCACATTGTTTGCCTTGTCAGCTGTGGGAGGAAAGATGCGAATTTCAAACTCAACATTTGATTTTTTTACGTGTAATTATTTTATTTAATTTTTATATTAATGGTATATGAGTTTTCCCATTACAAGATGGTTTTCAACATTCATTTCTGCAAGATTTGAAGTTGCAATTTTTTTCTCCTTCCCTCCCCAAGATAGCAAGCAAACCAATATGGGTTATATACATACCATCAACTCCTGAATGTGCTTCCACACGAGGCACGTTGGGAAAGAAAAATCAGAACAAAAGTGGAAAACAACAACAAAAGAGTGAAAATATTTTGCTTCGATCCATGTTTGGTCTCCATAGTTCTTTCTCTGCACGTGGATAGCACTCTCTACCATAAGTCTACTGAAGTATCTTGGATCATTGTATTGCTGAGAAAAGCTAAGTCTGCCATAGTTCATCTCGTTTTTACTGTGCACAGTGTTCCCCTGGTTCTGCTCATTTCACTCAGCATCAGTTTGTGTAAGTCTTTCCGGGCTTTTCTGAAATGAGCCTGCTCTTCATTTCTTACAGAACAATAATATTGCATGGCATTCATATACCATCACTTATTCAGCCATTCCCTGATTGAGGGCATCCACTCAATTTTCAATTCCTTGCCACCAGAAAAAAGGGCTGCCACAAACGTTTTTGCCCATGTGGGTCCTTCTCCCTCTTTGATGATCTCTAAGATACAGACCCAGTAGTGAGACGGCTGGATCAAAGAGTATGCAAAAGTTTGGGCCTAGTTCCAGATTGCTCTCCAGAATGGTTGGGTCAGTTTGCAACTCCACTAACAATGCATCAGTGTCCCAGCTTTCCCACATCCCCTCCAACATTTATTGTTATCTTTGCTTGCCATCTTAGCCAATCTGAGAGGTATAAAGTGGTACCTCAGAGGGGTCAAGCTCATCGTTTTAGAGAATGAATGTTAAAAATATTTTAAAATGTCAATGAGAAATAGTTAATAAAAGAAATAAAAATATTTTAAGAGTTACAAAAAATCAATAGAGTCCCAAAGAAGAGACATGAGAAGCAGGGTCTATGTGAAATCAACACACTCATCCATTTTGCTGACTTCCCCCTCTTCATCCTCTTTTTCATCTTTTCCAAAATAACTCTTTGTTCTATGAGCTGTCTCTCTCAAAGTGGGGAGGGAGAAAATACAGGAAGAACTATAAGTGAGATAAAAACAAAATAACAATGTCTTGTTAAAAAGACAAAAACAAAGGAGAGCAGCATAAGGTGAGAGCTTGGAAGAGCCTCTTTCTCATCACCACCAAATTAAGTCTCTCCTCCCTCACTCATGCCCAGCTTTGTGCACTAGAAAGATTGCTCTTGGATCCAACATCCTAAGGAGAACAAGAAGAAAGAAGCAAGGAGAAGGAGGAGGAGGAGGAGGAGCCTAGGCTAGGGAGCCAGAGTTGTGCCTGCTCTATCACAGAGCAGATCACTCCCACACACAGCTTGAGACAAATAAACAAATCATTTAGTTTTCATCCTTAGCCAAGAACTAAAGAGTGCTCCTTGGGAGCTTCATGTGCCTCCGCACACACCTTCCTTGTCTTCCCTCACACCCAGTATCGGCTCTCACCAAGATAAAAGACCCAATACCCCTGGGAGTCCCCCTGGCCCTTCCGAAGATGCTCTCATGCTGGAGAAGACCACACACTTAAGCTAGATTTCCAGTTAATCACTTGCTGTCCTGGCTGACGCAAATTCCCAAATGGCCATGATCTCATGGATATGGACATTCCTTCCAGGGCTGCAGATCTTAGCCCACCCAGGCCTCCTCACACTGAGCCCTCCCGGTCTGTGTCCTCCCGCCCAGCAAGCTGGGGCCTTGCCTCGTGAGATCCCTGCAGACCAGGTGAGCACCTGGAGCTAGTGTGACCCTAGTGACAGATGCTCTCAGAGTCCACAGGGTAAGGTGGGGAGATGACATGGAAACAAATATGTTCAAAGGAGATCTGACTATGATAAATTGGAGATCATTTTAAAAAGAAAGAAATCATTAACACTAAGAGGGATTGGGAAAGGTTTCCTGCAGAAGGTGGGATGTAGGCTAGAAAATGAAGGAAGTCAGGGAAAGCAGGAGGTGGCAATGAGCATTTCGGGCAGGCAGCTCAGGGCAAAGGCCTGGAGGCAGGAAATGGAGGAATAGCAAAGAGTTCAGTATCCCTGGATCACAGAGTACATGATGAGGGAGAGGGATAGAAGAAGATACAAAGGTGCTGGGGAGTGGAGCCTTGGCCAGGCAATTGGAGGATTTTCCATTTGCTCCTAGAAGCCCTACGGAGCCCCTAGAGTTTATCGGGTAGGGGAATGAAATAGGCAGATGGGCACTTTAAGAGAATCAGTTCTAAGATCTCAGAAGGCAGGAACCTTGAGACTCTTGGTCCTTCATTTCTCCCATGGCACCTTGTGCAGAACGGCAATCCCAACTGTGCGGGATGAATACATACGGGGACCTGAAGCAGAGCTGGGGAAAACAAAGCCCTGAGCTGAAGTGAACACGGCCCCGAACAGTATTAGCACGGTCAACGAGCACTGTGCTGAGCTCCACACAAATGCAAGTAACAAGAGAGATGGTCATTGGCCAGGTAGGAAGGTGCCCAGGAAACAGAGGCCTGGCTCCTAGTTGCAGAGAAGTGCCTGACAGTGAATGTTTTAGGGTAGCAACTTCCTCCCCTATGCAAAGCTCAACCCGTTGACAATTTAGGGAATTGGATTTAGAGGGGGTACCCAAGTTCCAAGGGGTTCCGTGATTTGCCCTCCTCGAAGGCAGAAGTAGATTGCAGGTCTTTCTGACTCCCGTTTCCCACTATTCCATCACCCAACAATAACGATGATGATGATGGTAATGATGGCGACAATGACAATACCTAGCATTTATATGGTACTTTAAAGTTTTCAAAGAATTTATTTTCATTCTCACAATAACTCGGGGAGGTAGGTAGTATTATTATCCCCATTTCACAGATGGAGAAACTGAGGCAGACAGATGTTAAGGGACTTACTCAGAGTCACACAGCCAGAGAGTAGATTTAAATTCAGATCTTCTCGCCTTAGGTGCAGCTCTTTACAGAGTGGTACTACCCTCTATTGCCACAAGACAGGATAAGACCTGTGATTTCACCAGCGTAGGAAACCCCCTCTGTGAATGTAGGGCAGTACCTTCTCAACAACTTCCAGCTTAGACAACAGACTGGGGCCCTAAGAATTAGAGTGACTTGACCAGGGTCACAGAGTCAGCTGAGTGTCACAAGGGGGTCTTGACCTCAGAGCCTTTCGGCTTTAAGGACTGTTCATTGTCCAGTACTTCACACTGCTTCTCAGAGGATACAAGAAAACAAACAAACAAACAAACAAAAACTTTGGAAGCTAAAATGGCTGTATAGCATAGGGATCCTACTGACCCAGTTAGTAGACTGAAAGGGCAAGAGGGCGTCGATGTGCTTACACTGAATTATCAGGTCCCTAAGAACCTTACAGATATCTCCAGCTGGATGTTCAGTAGACATCTTAAATTCGACACGTTCAAAACTGACCTCGTTACCTCCCCCAATGCTGGAGAGGGAGGGCAGCACTAGCCTCCCATCCCTCAGGCTCCCAAACTCGGAGTCGTCCTGGGATCTCTCGCCCCGATCCCCCATGCAAGCTGTTGCCAAAGCTGGTTGAGTTCACCTTTGGAACAGCTCTCACAATGCCCCGACCCTGGCACAGGCCCTCACCTTTGGCAGTCTGTAGGTCAAATGTATGGGACTGCTATTTTGAGTAGCATCTAGACTACTGCAATAGTTGGGAAGGGCTGGCTGCCTCTAGGCTCTCCCTACTGCAATCCACCCTCCACTTGGCTCTATTAGCTTCCTAAAGCCCCCTACTCAATAACTCCAGTGGTTTCTCCAGCCTCCAGAATCAGATACAAAACGCTCTAGTTGGCTTTCAAGGTCCTTTATAACCTGCCCCCCTTCCCAGTTTTCTTCACCTTTACTCTCTGATACACACTCTTCAATCCAGTGACATGGAACCTCCTTGCTGTTCCACCCCCAAGACCCTCCATCTCCCAAATCTGGGCATTTTCACTAGTTGGTCACTGCCCCCCTGCCTGGAATGGCCTCTTCCTCAGCTCTGCCTCCTGGCTTTTCTAGCTGCCTTCACATCCCAGCTAAAATCCCTCCTTCTACAGGAAGCTTTTCCCAATCCCTCTTCATTCCAATGCCTTCCTCCTGTCGATTAGTTCCTAGTTATCTTGCATCTAGCTTGTTTGAAGTTAGCTGTCAGCATGTTGTCTCCCCCTTTAGACTGTGAACTTCTCCAGGGGTAGGGCTATTTTTTTTTTTTGCTTTTCTTTGTACTTAGAGTGTTTAGCATAGTGCTTGGCACACAATAGGTGCTTAATAAATGTCTATGAACTGACTGATTTTACTCATCTCTCCCAACCAGACTTAAGGGATGATACATAGGAGATGCCATATTGGGTCAGACCAAGGGGCGAGTATCTTGCCTAGCAGCTGTAAGTAATCAAGAGACATTTTGTAAGAAGAGGTAGCTACCTAAGCTTATCATGTGCAGGGGGGAGAAACATGCCCCATGCCCCATACCATCCCCACTTCCTGAATTCTTTGCCAGGTAGTTAACTCATCCATCCAATCTTTTTTTTTTTTTCTTTTTAATAAGAGCTTTTTATTTTCAAAATCCATGCAACAATAGTTTTCAAACATTCACCCTCGAAAAACCTAGTGTTCCAAATTTTTCTCCCTTTCTTTCCCCACCCTCCTTCCCTAGACAGCAATTAATCCAATATAGGTTAAACATGTGCGATTCTTCTAACTGTATTTTTCCAAATACCCTGCTGCACAAGAAACATCAGATCAAAAAGGAAAAAAAGGCAAGCGAACAAATAACAAAAAAAGGTGAAAATCCTATGTTGTGATCCACATTCAGTCCCTATAGTCCTCCCTCTGGAGGTAGATGGCTCTGTCCATCACAAGTCTGTAGGAATTGGCCTGAACCACCTCATTGTTGAAAAGAGCCAAGTTCATCAGAGTTGATCATCACCGAATCTTGTTGCCGTGTACAATGATTCTGCTCACTTCCCTTAGCATCAGTTCAGGTAAGTCTCTCCAGGTCTTTTTGCAATCATCCTGCCGATCGTTTCTTACAGAACAATAACATCCCATAACATTCAGAGATTGTAACTTATTCAACCATTCCCCAACTGCCGGGCATCCACTCAGTTCCTCGCCACTACATAAAGGGCTGCTGCAAATATTTTTGCACATGTGGGTCCTTTTCCCTTTTTTATGATCTGGGATACAGAGACACTGCTGGATCAAAGGATATGCACAGTTGGATGGCCCTTTGGGCATAGTTCCAAATTGCTTTCCAAAATGGTTCACCCATGCAATCTTTTACAAACTTCTCTATCCCATCTTTACCTATCCCACCTCTTGGAGTAATAGATGCTAAAGATAAAATTCTCAGCTACTCAAAATAGCAGTTCCATACATTTGACCTACAAACTTCAAAAGGTCTGTCCTAAACAGAGTCCCAGCAAGCCCCTCATCCTGTCTATACAATGCATAAATTCAGAGCTAGTCACGTTTCCTTTGAGCCCTGATCATTCCGAATTCGAGAGGCTTTGGCTTTGTAGTCTCTCCTTATACTAAAAATGCTCCAACCCCTCCCAGGCCCCAGCCATTTAGCGATCTTCTTTGGGAACATCTCCAGCTGTTGTGTCTTACTGGAAGGGCATTAGCAACCAGAAGCACCTCTGGTACCCTCCTCCTTCCCCCCCCCCCCAGTTTTGTACCAGGGGAAGATCATGTTTCCTGCTTTCCCATCATTGCCTGTATTCTTGGCCTTTGGGGCCCAGCAGGACACTGGGCCAGGAGCTTCAGACAACAGCCTACAATAGCTCCTAAAGCCTGGGTTGCAGCCAAGAACTCAGAGGCAATCATCTTATGTGGAGTTTGAAAGTATGTTGTTGGGGGAAAGTTTTTTGGATCTGGAATCACAGGATCAGGATTTCAGTCTCAGCTCTGCCCTTAATGCCTGGGAGACTTTAGGCAAGTCAATTACCTTCTCAGAGCTTCAGTTTCTCCCTCTATAAAATGAGGGGGTCTCTTCTAGCTCCAAGCCTCTGGTGCCTAAGTATATTACTTCATCATACACCGGTATCTGGTGTCTTCCTGAGATTTTCTAGGAGTTTCTCCCCCATTCATTTGTCTCTGCTACAAGGCATACTGGAATATGCACATTTCTCATCTTTCTCTCCCCAAGAGCCACTGCTGCCACAGCAGCTGTTTGTTTTGAAAAATAAAATATGAAAATCCGACCTATGCGGCCAGAACCCAAAAAGCTGTTTACTTCCCTATTTGTGAATCCATATCTGTCAGCACATACTATAATTATATATCCCAGTCCAGAAAGCAGAGGACACCCTAGAGCACCAAAAACTGGATCCAGAACTTCACAGGAGCCATTGGATTAGAAATGGATCAACTTGGACACTCACTGAAAACTCAAAGCATTGCCTTCAAGATCCACAGACGTTTACCTAAGCTAATGTTTAAAGGTGCCTGAGTTTTCCTGAGAGCATCAAAGTTTCAAGGAAAATGGGGAAGTTGCAGCTGAAATCAGTCCAGCTAACAAGATCCTCTCTCTGACCCTGAAAGGGGCACGCTAGCTTACTCAAGAGGAAGATCAAGTATTAGCGTGCTTGTGTCTGCAGCACACTAGTGAGAAAGACAGCATAGTTTCAGGCCTAAGAGGAAGGTAGAAGTAAACTTATGCAGGACGGTATGAAATGCTCTAGGACAACAGATAACCCAAACCCATCAGTCCCGGCTTCCTTTCTCCAAGAACAGAAGCTCCAGCAAGCCAATGTTCAGATATTCTGTTGATCAACAGACTATAAACATGGGATTGTCTATAATTTGGATGTCAAAAAGGATACTGAAGTCCTTTACCCTTCCATAATGGTTCAGTTACTAGAAAGGAAGGTTGAAGGAGGGGGAAGAAAGTTATTTAAAGGACCAAAATCTCAGTTATCATTTTGCCACAGTGTGTAAAGTTTCAAGCTTAGCAAGTTCACTTTTCTTGTCCTCTTTGATCAGCCCTTCTATAAGTTGGAGTCTGCTAGCAAAGCAAGAGAAGCTCCAAAGTAACTTCACAATCTCAACCAGAGAAAGTTTCAGCCTTAGAGTTTCAGCAACATTCAGTTTTCCTCAATGGTAATTAATGCTCAGCTCCACAGCCATGTGAATACATGCCCACCTGCACTCTTGACAGTAAGGTACTGAGTTCTTACATTTCGGAGAGAATGCCAGGGTCACCCTTGGCCTTTTAAGCACCTGACTGACCCCACTTGCCCCCTTCTTCCCAAGAGATCACAACATGAGTGCTCTACGATCAAGCCAGAAGTCTGTGTTACTGCATTTATTACACTTTACAAACAATTCCATTTCAATAGAATGGCTCTCCATGTACCCTCAAAGGGTTAATGATGAGGGGAGAAAAAAAGTAAGCTTTAAAAGTTGACCAGTTCAAACCAAACCCCCAGAAAGTTCATATATACATAATAGAGTTTCTTGCTAGACTGCCTCTGGCTCCTGTGGGGAGATCTCATTTCTTTAGCATGTGGCTACTGGACATCCCCCCTCCCATCCTCAGTCCCCAGAGACAAAGACAACACGCAACAAGGTGGAAGGGAAGTTCCCCCCCCCCCCAGACTTTAAAAATAGCTTGGAAGTAGAGAGCTCTTCCCATGCAATGACCCAGCTAGTATGGCTCTCAAATTGCAGGTAAAAACCAAATCATCTCACATGGTCTGACATGAAGTTGGTTAAAAAGTTACTTCCCTGAGGCACACAGTACTCACTTAAGCTGTTGGCAGCTGGCCGCTGCTGGCAGCCTTGTAGCTGCTCTTAGCAGTAGTAGTTGCCCTGAAGCATGAAGCTAACCAGTACCTCCAAGGGACCTGCCTCCACTCCCTGGTTAGTTCAACGACTTTGCCATTTGCTTTGCAACTGACTTAATGAGTTTGCCAGTTATTTTGTGATTGGACTGAGTTGCTTTCCAACTGACTTAGTTTTTTGGCCAGGTACTCTCTGACTAACTTAGTGAATTTTTTTCCCAAGTCCTCTGTGACTGACAGTGACAGTTACTTTTTCAGTTAACTGAGCTTCCTTAAATCAACTGACTTGAATTACTTTTCCAGTTGGGCTGTGACTTAATGAATTACTTTGAGTTACTTTGCCAGTTACTTTGTGATCGACTTTGTGATCGACTTTGTGATCGACTTTGCGATCAACTTTGTAACTTTGCCAGTTACTTTTTGACCAACTTTGTAAATTACTTTGCCAATTGCTTTGTGACCAACTTTATAAGTAATTCTGTAGGTTACTTTGTGATCAACTTATAAGTTACTTTTCCAGTTACTTGGTGACCAACTTTGTAAGTAACTTTACCAGTTACTTTGTCTATTACTTTGTGACGGACTTAAATGAGTTTTGTCAGTTATTTAGGGACTTGGGTACATTGGCAATTGTAGGCAGGGAGCAGGTGGGTAGCCCCCTTCCCTCCCTCCTTAGGTCGCCCTACAGGAGGGGTGACTCACCTGCTGCGGGTCCCCTGGGCCGGGGAGAAGTGGCGGTTTCCTGGGCTCGGGTTCGGGTGGTGGCAACAGCTGCTGCTGCTGCTGCTGCTGCTGCTGCTGCTGCTGCTGCTGCTGCTGCTGCTGCTGCTGTTGCTGCTGCTGTTGGAGTTGATGTGGCAGCTGCCCGCGTTGGCGGCGGCGGCGGGCGGCCAAGGAGTCCCGGGAGGCATCGACTGTAGCGTCGGGGGGTCCGGCGGGCGGCCCGGCGGGGGGCGGGGGGCGCGGCGAGCCTCGGCGGCTAACTCTCGCCTCAGCTCAGAGCGCAGTTCCAGGTAAGCAGCAGAGCGTCAGCAGGTGGAGGGCCAGCCGACAGCGCGAAGAAAGCCAGAAAGAGGCGGCAGCTGCTCCCGGCGCCCGCCAAAGTCGGGCCCCCGCGACAGCCGCAGCCCCGCTGGCTGGCCCGGCGGCGGCCCGGCCCGGTGACCGGCCCGCCGATTGGCCCGGGATCCCCTCGCGCCGTTGCCGCCTCTTGGGCGAAACCCATGGCCTCCGGGGGGCCTCCCGCACTTTTCGCACGCACGCACGCCCGTCAGTCCGCCCGGGAGGCCCGCGGGCCCCGCGCCGCCGCCGCCGCCGCCGCCGCCGCCGCCGCCGCCGCCGCCGCGTCTGCTCGCTTGGGCCGGCACTCTCGGAAGGAGCCCTGTCAGGCGCGTCTACTGAGCGGCCATGGGCCTGGGGCTCGGGGCATCCGCGGCCGCTGCACCTCGGACGCACACACGCACCGACGGACCGACGGACCGACGGACCGACAGACGGACGAGGCGGCTGCGGCGGCTGGGCGGGCCGGAGTGGGGAGCAGCCGCGTGTGCGGCCCCACTCCGCGGGAGGGGGGGGCGGGCGGAGGGAGGCGGGGGCGCGGCCTGTCCCCGCCCCGCAGCCTCGGAGCGACGGCTGCACTGCCCTATCGGCGCCGCCTCTCGGCGCCCGGCGCCCCGCCCCCTCACGACTCCACCCCAGCTCCTCGCTCAGGGGGCGGGGTCGGGCCGCGTGCGACCCCGCCCCAGACTGCTCGCTCCTCCCCCCGCTTCCCGCTTTTCCCGTTCCCGTTGGCGGGAGAGGCTGCCCTTCAGCTCGGGACCCCGCCTCCAGTTAACCCTTGGGCGCCTGCCAGGGGGAGGCTAGCCCCAACGAGTGGCGCTCTGGAAAGTCGAGCTCCGGTCCCGTGCCCGGTTCGGTCGCTAAGGGACAACAGGAGCTGGATCGCCCCTCGATTTCCCCTCGACGCTCCGTGCCTGCCCCGCACACAGCGGGCGCCAACTAAGTGCTCGCGGACCCCAATCTAGTGGAGAGCGAGCTTTGGGCGGAGAAAAGTTTGCTCGTCACCTCCCAGTGCCCCCACCTAACCCAGCGCAGCCCTTCTCGGTCGCTTTCTCCCTTCCAGGGATTTCACAGACCAAGTAATTAAAACAGTTATGGCTTTGGAATGAAACCTGCCAGCCAGGGCCGAGGTCCAAGCCGCAGGCAGCTGGCGCACCGACGAAGCCGGGACAGGAATCCCAGGAGCAGCCGCGGCCTGGGAGCCAAAGGCGGGGGGCGGGAGGGGGGGAGAGAAGAGAGAGGGAGGGGGGGACCACCACAGACACAGAACCCAGAAGGAACACAAGGGACCCAGTCTTGGGGCCAGCCCGAGGGAACTGCAGAGGGCCAGGGGCTGAGGGAGGCAGTCTGACAGAGACGGATACAGTGGGAGCCGGGCACCCGCTCCCGGGGCCAGCCCGAGGGGCCTGAGCTAGCCGTTCATTCATTCACTAGCACTCCCGGAGATTCTGGAAGGGGAGTGGATGGGGGCAGGACACTTCCTTTTACTAGGATGTGAGAATGCTGGCTGGAGCCACCAGGAAATCTGGATTTTCGCTCTCTCTCTGGCACTACCTACGTGAGCCTGAACGAATGCCTCCCCATCGCCCCCCCCTCCCCATTTCCTCATGGCGAAGTGAAGGCTCTGGGCTAACTAAGGTCTCTGAGGTCCCCTTCCAGCACGGACGGCTTAGCTCCTGGGGTCTTTCCAGAGCTCCACTCTATGTTCCCAGGTTCTGAAGTCCCACCGGCTTCTAAAGGTCAGTGACCAGCGAATCTCTTCGGAGCTAAGAGCTAAGCATGTCCCTTCTTGGGACAAATGGGGAAAGCTGATGGCCGGGAGGGAGCAGATCTTCCCAAAGGGGGGGGCGGGGTGGGGAGGGGAGAGTGGTCTAGGGACTCTGGCGCCTTCGTTTGCAGGCAGCTGTTATAGCCTTTACGCACCTCCCCACTCACTCCCCAGAGAAATCCCTGGGAGGGAGTTCAACAAGTCAGCCAAGAGTTCCAGATGTGCAGCTGGAGAATCCACAGCTGGCAGAATCTTTAACATTACACCAAACACAAGAAGGCAACAAACACACTGAAGTCAGACTTCCCCCTGAGCCCACGAGGGACGGTTGGAAGGGCAGATCCGAAGGTTTCCAAAAGTCACAGTTTTCTAGGGCTGGAGCTGAGTGGGCTGACCCGGAGTGGAAGAGGCAGCTCAGGTCATTGAAACGGAAAGAGCCGAGGGTTACAGTGAAAAGCTGCCTTAGCGTAGTAAAAAGAACCCTGCATCTGCAAAGGAGAACCCCTGAGCTCAGGTTTGGATCCTCACCCTTACAAGCTGTGTGACCCTGAACAACTCACTGCAACTGCAACTCTGTGCCTCAATTTCCTCATCTGTAAATGAGGCGGGGCTTGGACGAGATGATTTTAAAGGTCCCTCCCAGCTCTTAAATTCTATGCTCCTCATGTCCTTTCCTGCCCCCAGATTAGAATATACAGGTTTTATTTAATTATACCCCTGTTACAAATATAAAAATTGAGTCAGCCTGTAGATCCAATTGAAGGGGGGGAATGGCCTCCCAACGTCCCTCCTCACTCTTTTCGGCTCACAAGGGGATTTCGGCGATCGTCTCAAATGCCTGAAAGTGTCTGTCAAGTTGGTTGACCCGAACAAGCTCATTCACGGGACCGAAAACTGGAAGGAGCTTTTGCGCTCAGAGAGCTCTGGGGCCTGTCACCTTTTTGGCTTCCGTGGAGAAAATCCACAGGCATTTTAGTTCTAGGAGGGAAAGCTTTGGGCACTCAGATGAAGAAAATGATAGATCCCTTCTCAGGATGTTTTGAAATACATTAAACAAAATACAGAGGAATACGAGGAAACCAATTCTATTGCAATAATATTAACAGTGTATGAAAGAAAGAGAGAGAGAGAGAGAGAAAGAGAAGGAGAGGGAGGGAGGAAAGAAGGAAGGGAGGGAGGAAGGGAGGGAGGAAGGGAGGAAGGAAGGAAGGAGGAAAGGAAGGAAGGAAGGAAGGAGGAAAGGAAGGAAGGAAGGGAGGGAGGGAGGGAGGAAGGAGGAAAGGAAGGGAGGGAGGGAGGAAGGAAGGAAGGAAGGAAGGAAGGAAGGAAGGAAGGAAAATAAAGGAAGGGAGGGAGGAAGGAAGGAAGGAAGGAAGGAGGAAAGGAAGGAAGGAAGGAAGGAAAATAAAGGAAGGGAGGGAGGAAGGAAGGAAGGAAGGAAGGAAGGAAGGAAGGAAGGAAGGAGGAAAGGAAGGAAGGAAGGAAGGAAAATAAAGGAAGGGAGGGAGGAAGGGTTTCTAGACCCCAGTTTAAGAACCCTGAGATAATCCAACCTGTTCAGTTCCCAGTTGAGGTAACTAACACCCAGGGAGGATACTGACTTGTTAGTGGTGCTATGAGATCTACAACTGAATTGTCCTGACTTGCTAATTAGCACAAAGGAGATGGTGGTTGGACTAGCTGGGATGCCTCGTTGAATATGGATGGGTCTCAGACTCAGAAAGGATTCTGGAACATTTTCATAGGAAAGGCCCTTCCAAGAAACTTGCAAAGAGGTCAAAGGTTGCCTGAAGAGGAAATGGAAGCGAATTGCAGCCATTTCCTACCAGTATAACCCAGGGACCCTACAGGTCTCAAAATGTCATGCTGTGCCTCAGCATCATCAGGGTTCAAACACTACTGGTTTCTAGGGTCTCATCCCTTCAAATCCAGACATACCCAAGAAATTAGGGAGAGACTCAGGACTCAATATCCAAGACTTTTTCTAGAGACAGCCACAACACAGGAGAACACAAATATACAGGAAACGGTCTCAGATAAAGGAAACTCCAGAACTGCCCTCAACTTTTACAAGATGCCTGCATTCACACAGAGAGACAGAAAGACCGACAGGGACACGGGCATGGCAGGGGGAGGAATGGAGGTCTTAGGATAACGACAGATGTCTTTCTGCCCTCCCCCCTTAGGCCTGATTACTGGAGACCGGCCAAGCTGTCAGGGGAAAAGGAACAATTACCAAGCTCTTGTCTACAACCATTCCACAAAGATCTAGAAAACTTAGCAGACCTAATTAGCAAAGTTTTAAAAGCATAGTTATGCTTTTCATCATACCCAGGTTAGCCTAGAGATCTCACACAGAGAGATCAGGGGGAGGACTGGATAAAGGCCTGCCCACTGATGTGTACTAAGGTAGCAACTCCTAGATCCATTACAGAGAGCCCAAGAACCCCAGATCTTGTTCAGAGAGAAGGGACAGATGTGGAGTAGTAGCCTCGTCCCTCACTTCCCACTGCTGGGTCCTAAGTAGAGCAGACTGCATCTAGCATACAGTGTATAGAGCACTGAGCCTGGAGTCAAGAAATTAGGAAGTTCAAATCTCCTCTCAGACATTTGGGTGATCCTGGGCCAGTCATTTAAAATGGAGAACACATCTACATCCCAGTTTTCTTTTGGAATAAAATGAGATAATATTTCTAAAGCACTTGGCAAATCTTAAAGCACTATCTAAATGAAAGTATTTATTAAGTACCTATTTGTTAGGATTCCAAGGTGATAACTCAGGTTGTCTAAACAATTCTCTAGCTCAGAGTTCACATCTTTAGGAGTTTACACCTTTAAAGAAAAAGAGTTTACACCTTTCTCACCTTGTAATCCTAACAACCTACTAAGTACTAAGCCCTAGGAATCCAAACAGAAGACTCAAAAGATCCCTGTCCTTGAGGAACTCTCATTCTAATGAGGGAGAAAAGATTTAGGGAAAGTTCTAGCAGCAAGTCTGATGGAAGTAAAAGTCCCATGGTCCTTAGGGTGGAACAGCAGCACAGATGCTTAGGCCTTAATGTCATTTCCACTGATAAAATCGTTTCTAATGTGAAGGACTTTGGTGGCAAGGACTTTATTTTCTGGATCTTCCGGTTCTTTGTCTGAAGCATCTGCAGGAACTGTGAACTAGGCTGCATCTCTCCAGGGTTTGGTCCACAGGAGGATGACTGAAGGCTCAGGGGCTGGAGGCCTTGCCCTTCCCAAGGCTCTTGGGCTCAGGGTCCTGGGCTAGCTCCAGCAGGGTCTGAAGGAAGATGGTGGTCAAGAGGGTGGTTAGTAGTTTGACTGGCCTCCTGGCCTTCCCTTGGGTACTTTGCTCCTGCTTCTAGGCTGATTTGCCTGCCCTGAGTAGCAGCTGGTTGACTGTTAGTGGGGGTGGCTAGCCCCTCCTACACAGAAGTCACTTCCCCTCATGATGCCTGTAAGAACTGGGCTGGAAACAGAGACCATGGTCTACCTTAAAAGGTTCTGCCCCTCCCAGGTTTCCTGTGTCAATTTGTCCATTGGTGACAGATGGTCAGCGACTGTTGCTGCTGGTGATAAGGAAAGTGGATCCCCTCGTCTGCAGTGACTTCTCCCCTTCAGGGGCTGGGCTGAAGGGTCTGGGCATTTGGGGGGCAGTGTTATTCCCGGGACTCTTGGGCTCGCTCAGGACCCTGGGCTATCACTCTGGAGCCCTGAGAGGAGAGAGTGCTCACAGTGGTGGCGGCTATGGTTTGACTTGCTTGGCACACGCTGCCTCCCGGCTCTCCCTCAGGATGTTTCAGCAGCCCTGAGAATGGCTCTGAGTGGGGGGATGGCAGTCACCCATCCATGATATGGTAGTTGTCAAGTTCCTGTGAGAGGTGCTCTTTGTAAGAATAAATTAGTGTGGCTTCCAAGACGATGATGGAGAGAGCAGTCACAGGGGAGCCTGCCTCTTCAAATCTGCCTTTTAAAAAAAGCACAACTGACAGAAAACCTTGAAAGAAAATTTTCAACCATCAAAAATAATGAGCAAAACCAGGGAGAGCTCCGATCCGATGGAATAAAATAAAGGATTGAAAGAAACTGACAGAACATCAGAAAAAGCCTCAACTCGTGTCAAAAACAAAGCAAGGTCCTTGACACTCAATAAAGTGGATACCAAACACTGTGAAGGAACAAAGGGAAGAAATGTAATTAGGGGAAATAAAGAAGGAACTTTGTGCCACTAAATCATCTTGGAGAAGTTCTAAGCTGTAATTAGTCATTCTGGCTATGAGAGACAGACAGGCTTCAGGAGAGATCTTGAACCTTTAAACGAGGAGATACCTTGCAGGGAAGACAGAGAGTTCAGGTGCACCAGGAAGGCCACAACTGGGGATGGGGTGAGAGAGCCACTTACAGTGGAAAGAGTTGGGGCACGGGAGGAAGCGGGCCACCCCATAGCTTCCTATCTGAACTCATGTTTCTTGTTCCATTCTTCCCTGTCTACTGTTGTTCTTTTTTTTTTTTTAATTCATTTTTCCAAATTATCCCCTCCCTCCCTCCACTCCCTCCCCCCGATGACAGGCAATCCCATACATTTTACATATGTTACAATATAACCTAGATACAATATATGTGTGTAAATACCATTTTCTTGTTGCACATTAAGTATTAGCTTCCGAAGGTATAAGTAACCTGGGTAGATAGACAGTAGTGCTAACAGTTTACATTCGCTTCCCAGTGTTCCTTCTCTGGGTGTAGTTATTTCTGTCCATCATTGATCAACTGGAAGTGAGTTGGATCTTCTTTATGTTGAAGATTTCCACTTCCATCAGAATACGTCCTCATACAGTATTGTTGTTGAAGTGTATAGTGATCTTCTGGTTCTGCTCATTTCACTCAGCATACTGTTGTTCTTTTAAAGTCTGGTGCCCTAAAGGAGAGCCTTTATTCATTCGTTGTAGTTATAACTCTGGAGAAAATTGCAATGAAACTCCTCAGTTTGAATTGAAAAAATTAAAACACCTAAGAGAACAAAGAAAATACAATGATGATATTGGAAGAAGCAAAAGGAGCGCTATGTGAGTGTGGCATGTGGCAAGAGCCCTGAGTTGAAAGTCAGAGGACCCAGCTTTAAATGCCAGTTAGCTATTTGCTATCTATGTGTTTAATGGCCTCAGTTTCCTCCCCTGTCGAGTGAGGAGTGTGGATTTGATCTCTGAGCTGCCTGTCAGATGAAAATCCTCAAATTTTAGCATCCATCTAGCATCATCCCAGTGGACAGAGACTGGGAAGGCAGACAATGGAAAATGATGGATCTGGACTAAAAGAAGGACATCATCTCACTACCATGGTGCAAGAAATTATACAAGAAAAAAAAACTTTCTAGAAGTGTTGCAAAATAGGGGTGATGGTAGCAAATAATTGAAAAGAGACAAGATTCATATGACATTAACTCAGGAAGGAAAAACGAGTTGAACTAATCCAGATATAGAATTCTTCAATCTCAACATCACACAGTGAAAAGGGTGCTAAATGTGGGGTCAAATCTATCACTTTCCATCTTCACTTGGGTTGGACTTGTCAGTTCACTCCCTTGGGCTTCTGTGTCCATCTACCCCATGAAGCTGAAGGGGTTGGAATAAATTTCACAAATTCCTTCCATCACTAAGTCTATGATCCTATAATCTGATGAACTGAAACAAAGAGAAACTCCAACAGGCATAGTATGTGACCGCCCCTTCGCTGGAGTCAGTGCATGCAAAAATGAAAAAATGACTTGTATTCTTCCCACAATAAACTTCCCAAGGTGCCTGTGGGAAGCGTACACGGATAACAAGATGATAACTAGCTTTGATTTATTCTTCTGAAAACTGCCTGGATGTCCTTTGACTTTTTCAATTAGGAAGTGATCTGTATTCTTATAAATTTGATTTTGTTCTCTCTATATTTGAGAAATGGGGCCTTTATCAGAGAAACTTGTCAAAAACCTCCCCCACCCCAATTTTTCTGCTTCTCCTCTAATATTGGCTGCTTGGGATTTTTTTGTACAAAGCCTTTTTAATTTAATGTGATCAAAATTATCCATTTTACTTTCCATCTGATTTTTATCTCTTGTTTTGTTATAAATTCTTTTCTTGTCCATAGATTTAACAGTATTCTGTGTTCCCCTCATTTATTTATGTCTAAATCATGTATCTGTTTAAACCTTATTTTGATAAATTGATATGAGATGTTAGTCTGTATCTAGTTTCTGCCAAACTGCTTTCCAGTTTTCCTATCAGTTTTTGTCAAATAGTGAGTTCTTGTCCTAAAATCTCAGATCTCCAGATTTATCAAACATTAGATTACACTATGATCCTTTACACTGTAGTGTATTATGTACCTCATCTACTCCACTTATCCACCACTCTATTTTTTAGCCAGTACCAGAGAGTTCTGATGATTATTATTCTGTAATACATTTTGAAATCTGGAACTGCTAGTCCACCTTCCTTCACATTTTTTTTTTTTTTTGATTCCCTTGATATTCTTGATCTTTTGGGTTTTTTTTTTTTTTTCAGATGAATTTTGTTTTTATTTTTCTAGCCCTACTAAGTAATTTTTTTCTTTATCATTTCATTGGTGTGGTTCTAGATAAACAAATTAATTTAGGTGGAATTGTCATTTTTATCATATTTATTGGCTCAGTCTTCCAATGAATAATTAATATTCCTCCAACTGTTTAGATCCGTATTTGTGTGAAAAGTGTTTTGTGATTGTGTTTCTATTGTTCCAGGGTTTGTCTTGATAGGTAGACTCCCAAGTATTTTATATCTTCTATGGGTATTTTGAATGGAATAGTTTTCTTTCTATCTCTTGCTGCTGGATTTTGTTGGTAACATAGAATTTCTGTGAGTTTATTTTGTATCCTTCAACTTTGATAAAGTTGTTAATTGTTTCTAGTAGTTTTTAAAGCTAGTTCTCTAAGTATACTATCTTATCATCTACAAAGACTGATAGTTTTATTGCCTCATTGCCTATTCCCATTCCTTTAATGTCTTTTTCTTCTCTTATTGCCATAGCATTTTCTACATAATACTATTATTTAATAGTGACGATAATGAACATCTTTGCTTCACCCCGATCTCCCTGGGAAGGTTTCTAGCTTATTCCCATTACAGGTAACAAATGTTTGCTGATGGTTTTAGGGAGATACAACTTATTTTGAGGACAACTCCATTTATTCCTATGTTTTCCAATGTTTTCTTTTAACAGGTATTAAATTTGTCAAAGCTTTTTCTGCATCTATTCAGATAATCACATGATTTTTGTTGGTTTTGTTATTGACATGGCCAATTATATTGACGGTTTCCTTAATATTGAACTAGTTTTGCATTCCTGGTATAAATTCCACCTGGTCATAGTGTGGTATTTTTGTAGCATATTGCTATAATCTCCTTGCTAGCATTTTATTTAAAATTTGTGCGTCAATATTCATTAGGGAAATTGGTCCAGTTTTCTTTCTTTGTTTTTGTTCTTCCTGGTTTAGATATCAGCACTGTACTTGTGTTGCAAAAGGAATTTGGTAGGGCTCTTTCTTTGGCTATTTTTCCAAATACTCTACATAGTATTCAAATTAATTCTTTTTAAAACCATTAGTAGAATTCACTTGTGAATCCCTGTGATCCTGGGAATTTTTTCTTAGGAAGCTTACTAAGGATTTGTTTAGTTTCTTTATCTAAGATAAGGTTATTTGAACATTCTATTTCCTCTTCTGTTGATGTGGGCAATTTATATTTTTTCCATTTCATCCATTTCACTTAGATTGTCAGGTTTATTTGCATATAATTGGGCAAAATAGTTCCTAATAATTGCTTTAATTTATTCTTCATTAGTGTTCACCCTTTTCATTTTTTTGATACTATTTGGTTTTCCTCTTTCTGTTTTTAATCAAATTAACAAATGGTTTGTTTTATTGGATTTTTCTCATAAACCCAGCTCCCAGTTTTCTTTATTAATTTCTTTTTCTTTTAAAAAAATTAATCTATTTTTTCATTATATTTTAAGTTCTCAACTATCTCCTTCCCTCCCTCCCCACCTCAAAATAGAGAAGGTCACCATCTCTCTCTCTCTCTCTCTCTCTCTCTCTCTCTCTCTCTCTCTCTCTCTCTCTCTCTCTCTCTCTCTCTCTCTCTCTCTCTGTCACACACACATGTAAAACTATACAATGCATAGCTCTTTCTCTCGAGGTGGAAAGTATTTTCCTTCATAGGTCTTTTGTAGCTGATTTCAGTATTTATAATGTTCAGAATAACATAGTCATTCCTATTCTTTGAACAATATTGCTATTACTCTACAATATTCTCTTGGGTCTGCTCATTTCACTTTTCATTATTTCATGCAAGTCTTTACATGTTTTTCTAAAATTAATCTGCTATATCCACTCATATGAAAGTGTTCCAAATCACTACTGATCAGAGAAATGCAAATTAAGACAACTCTGAGATACCACTAAACACCTGTCAGATTGGCTAAGATGACAGGAACAAATAATGATGAATGTTGGAGGGGATGTGGGAAAACTGGGATACTGATTCATTGTTGGTGGAGTTGTGAAAGAATCCAACCATTCTGGAGAATAATTTGGAACTATGCCCAAAAAGTTATCAAACTATGCATACCCTTTGACCCAGCATTGCTGTTATTGGGCTTATATCCCAAAGAAATACTAAAGAGTGGAAAGGGACCTGTATGTGCCAAAATGTTTGTGGCAGCCCTTTTTGTAGTAGCTAGAAACTGGAAGATGAATGGATGTCCATCAATTGGAGAATGGTTGGGTAAATTATAGTATAGGAAGGTTATGGAATATTATTGCTCTGTAAGAAATGACCAGCAGGAGGAATACAGAGAGGCTTGGAGAGACTTACATCAACTGATGCTGAGTGAAATGAATAGAACCAGAAGATCGCTGTCCACTTCAATGCTGTATGAAGATGTATTGTGATGGAAGTGGAAATCTTCAACATAAAGAAGATCCAACTCACTTCCAGTTGATCAATGATGGACAGAAATAACTACACCCAGAGAGGGAACACTGGGAAGCGAATGTAAATTGTTAGCACTACTGTCTATGTACCCAGGTTACTTATACCTTCGGAAGCTAATAATTAATGTGCAACAAGAAAAATGGTATTTACACACATATATTGTATCTGGGTTATATTGTAACATATGTAAAATGTATGGGATTGCCTGTCATCGGGGGGAGGGAGTGGAGGGAGGGAGGGGATAATCTGGAAAAATGAATACAAGGGATAATATTATAAAAAAATTACTCATTCATATATACTGTGGAAAAAAATTCTAAATAAAAAAATAAATAAAATTAATCTGCTCATCATTTCATATAGAACAGTAGTATTCTATCACAACCATATAACGCAAATTGTTTAACCATTCCTCAGTTGATGAGCATCCCCTCAATCTCCAGTTCTTTGTCATCACAAAGAGAGCTGCTATAAATATTTTAGAATCTATAGGCTCCTTTCCTTTTTCCCTAATCACCCTGGGAAACAGATCTAATAGTGGTATTGCTAGGTCAAAGAGTTTTATAATTCTTTTGGACATAATTCCAGATTACCCTCCAAAATGGCTGGATCAACTCACAGATCACCAACGATGAATTAAAGTTCCAATTTTTCCACATCTTCTGCTTCCCTGTTGGGCAAAACTGATTTCTATAGCCAACTGAGTGTATATGTTATTCCCTCTAAGCCAGTTCTGATGAGAGTGAGGTTCAAGCATTACCTGCCACCTTTACATCTTTCCCTCCACTCTAAAAGTTCTTTCTTTTATACTTCTTTTATGTGAGACAACTAGCCTTATTCTTTCTATTCTTCCTTCTCCCAGAGTATCCCTCTTTCTCACCCCTTAATTTTATTTTTTGAAATCATTCCATCATAGTCGACTCATACCCATATCCTCTTTCTATTTATACTCCTTCTGACTGTGCTAATAATGATAAAATTCTTAGAAGTTACAAGTATAATTATCCCATGTAGGAACATAAACTGTCTAACCTTATTGAATCTCTTATTTCTCTTTCATGTTTGATTTTTTTATGCTTCTCTTGAGTCTTGTATTTAAAAGTCAAATGTTCTATTCAGCTCTGGTCTTTTCATCAGGAATGCTTGAAAGCCCACTATCTAATTAAGTGCCCATCCCTCTCCCCCCTCCCCCCGCAAGGATTATACTCAGTTTTGTTGGGTGGGTGATTCTTGGTTGCAATCCTAGCTCCTTCGCCCTCCAGAATATCATATTCCAAGCCCTTCACTCCATTAATGTTTTTCTCAATTCTATGTCCCTGGAGGTCTCCAAGCAGAGGCTGGATAAGTCCTTCATAGAGGGTATTACTATCCAGGAATAGGTTGGAGTTGACACCCCCTTCTGAGATCTATTTCATCTCTAAGATTCTAGTCTATTCAATGACTTAAAGGAAGTCAAGAGTTAGCTGTGGGGGAGGGAGAACTCTTCTACGGTAAGTGCAGAATAGCTGGGAATATTGCCTCCCCCCCCCCCCCAACTCCATATTCCCTGGATTAATTTAAAAGCATCAAGACCTTCCTTGTGAAAGTGGGGTCATGAATCGTGACTTACACTAATGTTATAATTACTCTCATGTGGGGACTCTTGGAATGTTTGGACCTTCCAAAGAGGGTCCTCATTCTTTAAAAAAATGACCACTTATTCTGTGGTGAGTCCTGAATTTCTTATGCCTTATTCTATAATTCATTATGAGTCTGTGATTTCATTCAATTCGTTCCAATTTACTAGGTGTCTATGAAGCATCCAGCCACTGGGGATAGATACCAAAGACCAAAGGGAGGCAGCTTGAGAAGCTGATAAACACACATTCACACACACGTGTGTATGTGTGTGTGTGTGTGTGTGTGTGTGTATAAACACTAAAAAGTTTGTCACCTTAACTTTGACAGCCACCATTCCATTCCGTTGACTCATATTGCCTCAAAAGCCTCCCAGATTTTTTTGCTGACCTTGCTCCCCCTTTCGTGCAATCCCTCATCCCCTGGCCCTTGGACTACTATCATGGCTGCTGGAGGTCTGCCTGTCTCAAGCCCTCTCCACTCCAATCCCTTCCAGTCCCCAATTGGCCCCCAAGGTCCTAAAGCTCAAGTCTGACCAGATAGCTGCTCTGCTCCAAATCTGTAAAATACCGTTTCTTACTTAACCCTATATGGATCCCACCCATGGGGCAGTCCCTAGCCACGGAAATTACTTCCGGGCCACTCAAACCTCCTGTTTGCACTGGGCTTGACTCATAAAAGGACCTTTACACAAATCCTTCAGTAACTTCTCATGGCCTGGAGGATAGAATCCAAACCCTTCACCCTGAGTGGAAGTCCGTGTTCTGGCTGGCTTCCACCTCCCTTTCTGATCTGATTTCCCATTAGTCCCCCTTCATGCAGTTTTCACTTGTCAAAATGACCTGCTAACTGTCTTGGTCCTCCATCTTTTCCTCTTCTCCTTCCTCTTGCTCAGCTACACCACATCCCATCCTTCAGCCTGGAAGAAAGCCCTGAAACAAATCATTGGTTTCTTTCAAGCCTTAGTTCAGGTGCCACTTCCTGCAGGATTTCCCCAGCTAAAAGGGTTCAGCTCTCACTTTCTCCCTCTCTCTCTCTCTCTCTTCTGACCTCCAACCTTGCACATCCAACTACCTCTTGGACATCTCTAGTAGTCATCAACTCAATATGTCCAAAACAGAACTCTTTCTTTCCCCCTAAACACTCCCCTCCTCTTATTTTTTTCCTTCGCTACAGAGGGCAACACCGTCCTCCCAGTTGCTCTGGCTTGAAACTTAGGAGTCATCTTGAACTCCTTTCTCCATCTCAGCTTCCACATCCAAGCGATTGCCAGGGTCTATGGATTTCACCTCTGGAGCATCTCTCAAACATACTCCCTTCTCTTCTCTCACACTGCCCTCTCTGCCAACAGGGAGCTGCTGAGGGCAACAGGCCCTCATTACCTCCTGCCTGGATTATTGCAATAACTGCTGGGGCAATAACATGCCAGCCTCAGGGGCTCTCTCTCCTCCAGTCCTTATTATGACCAAAGTGATTTTCCTAAAGTTTAGGTCTATCTCATCCCTTACTCTCTCTCTCTCTCTCTCTCTCTCTCTCTCTCTCTCTCTCTCTCTCTCTCTCTCTCAACTCTAGTGGCTCCCTATTGTCTCCTGGTCACAAAGAACATGCTCTCCTTGTCATTCAAAGCCCTTTATGACCAACCCCCTCCTATTTTCTGATATTACTATTTGATCTGATTGTTAGGTTCTTACTAAGTGCTAATGAGACAATGAGATATTGGGTTTTTACTAAGTGCTAAGTCGGTACTTAACAATTTTCTAGTTCTGGCCTTTCCTGGTAGTTTGACTTGTGAATTCCTGGGGAAGAGCTTGCGTGCTTGGGAGGAGCAAGCTCATTGGTTGAAGTGGTTCTTCCCAGAAGCCCTTGCATTATCCCACTCCCATTCTCTGGGAGGAGAAGGAGGGCAGCACTCCAGAGATGGTGAGTCTCTGCTTTAGACCAGGCTTGATGTGGCTCTCTGCAGGAAGGGAAGTCACTTCTCTGGACCGAGAGTTAATGGCAACTGTCTGGAGACAACAGCACGTTACAATTGGCGCCCAACGTGGGGCAAGGACTTTTCCTTATCCTGACAAGGACTTATTCTGAGCCCTTCAGAGGAGCTAGACTGGACCATCGCATCCAATGACACTGTCCTCCTGGGTGTTCCACAAACAAGACTTCCCCCCATCTTACAGCTCACAGCATTTTATCTGTGACCCCTGTCTGGAATGTTCTTCCTCCTACTCTGACTCCTGACCACATTGGCTTCCCTTAAGTCTCTGTCGGGTGAAAGATGAAATGACTGAGGGAACAAAGGTTTTATGTTCTTGGTTTATTAAAGCAATACTTGGCACTTACCCACCAAGGCAGGGCCAGGCCTCCTCAGCTTAGTCCTGGATCTGAACACAGGGAAACAGACTTTTATATACAAATAAGACCAATTAATTCAAAGAAAACTATTAACTGGGATACACAATTAGGTAATCTGATTTCTATTCAGTGGCAAGATTAGGCCCTTTCCCAGTTGGAAGACGGACAGGGTACAGGTGCAATTCCCTGAAATCCCAAAAGGAGAAGGTCCTTTCTCCTAGGTGTCTGTGAACATGGGATCAATGACTGGTGAGACTGATGAGGGCCAGTTTTCAGAGAACTTCAGGGTTGTTTGAGATGACCACTGTGAGGAAACTCCTTGCATCGATCATTGGGTCCAACCGGGCTTCTGGTCAGCACCAGGAGGTTCCTTGGTTAAACAGTTGGGGAGGTAGTCCAACTTCCCAGCCACATGGGTCCAGGTTTAAACAACACAATTAGGGTTTCTCCCAATTCCCACAGGTCTCACAAGTTGTCTCACTAGA
The DNA here is from genome assembly GCF_048593235.1 of Sminthopsis crassicaudata. Classification (NCBI taxonomy): domain Eukaryota; kingdom Metazoa; phylum Chordata; class Mammalia; order Dasyuromorphia; family Dasyuridae; genus Sminthopsis; species Sminthopsis crassicaudata. Next base: position 2,664,773 of record NC_133623.1, on the reverse strand, counting down.
CAAAACTTGAACTAAACCCATAATTGAATAGAAACTAACTCCAGAACTGTCACAAGAGTCAGTGTGGTTCACTTAATTCTCACAATTAACCACTTGCTGTCCCTAATCCCCTCAATTTCCTGGAGTTCCAGATAAAATCCTATCTTCCACAACTCTTAATTCTAGTGTATTCCTTTTGTTAATTATTTCCTATTGATCCTGTATTTATCCAGCATTTGTCTCCCCCATTAGATTGTAAACTCCGGGGAAGGGAGTGTCACTTTTTGTATCTTCAGCACTTAGTCCAGTGCCTGCCATATAGCAGGAGCATAAGAAATGTTTATTGATTGATTTGGGAGAAATGAATGAATTTAAAGCTAAGCCTCCTAAAAAATGGCACATTTTGTGCCATTTTTATTTGGATGTAATATTTGAAATAGAGAACAGTTTTCTATGTGGCCATCAATCCCCTCCTTCCCCCTTACTCCCCCATGGGATGGTCATGGGATGGATTTTGAGAAGTTTTAAAATTTATCATTTCATTCTTCTCATCTTTTTCAATGGAGTTCATATAGAAATAATCCCAGGACAAATGCCTAGTCTCCTATTATCTTTTTCCATTTAATGTCATATGCATAATTGCTCAGGTAGATAAAAATAATCCCTTTGTAGCCGCATTAGACATTTAGTCATTGCATCATTATTGTTGTGATTGTTGTTATGATTAGGGCATAAACTCATCCAGACTAAAGTTTTGACTTGGTCTTTAAAGACCAATTAATAAATGCTTTTTACCTACTGACCCGTGCAGGTTCAAAGAGAGGAGTCCACCTTTAGTGAGTTTGAGTGCTCTCATAGAGCAGATTGGCTCAAACCCAAGGGCAGCCTTGAGGATTATATGACTCTTTGGAGAGAGAAGGAAGAAGGATTTTTTTTTTAACAGTTTGTAGGTTAGGGCAGGGCTTCTTGAACTTTTTCCATTCATAACCCCTTTTTGCCTGGACCTGGACATAAGCATAATATTCCCAAGGTAGATCTTGGATGGTATCGTAAGCAAAAAAAGAAGCTGCTAAAATTGAGCCCCATTCATATGAGGCCTTATAATCTGGGAGTTTACACTCTGCAACAGACTCAATGTACAAGTCACATCCTCAGAACAGCACAGCATGTCATCAGCTGTGTTAGAACGCGGGCAGGAGAGGACATGGGGCAATGCGAGAAGGAACTAGAGGAAAAGGGTAATAAAAAGTTACTGGAGGAGATGAGGAAAATGAAAGGGGCTTGGGGAATTGAGCCAGTTATTCAACAGACATTTATTTCTAATAGAGTTTTATGTATATCTTTTGGTTTGACAGAATCCAGATTTACATAACCCTTCTGCTACCCCAAGTTGCCCCTTATAATGAAGAATTTTTTTTTAATCAACAAGCAATTACTAAGCACTTACTATGTGCCAGGCATTGTGCCAAGTGCCGAAGGATACAAAGAGAGACAAAAACATGATCCTTATTCTGGAGTAGCTCCCATGGAGAACATGCAAACATACGATCCACAGAGTACAAAGGGAAGCTCATCTTTGGCCAAAGTGGGGGCAGAAAATGTCTGTGCAGATGGGGAGATCTGGGCTGGGTCTTGGAAGAAGCTCAAGTGACAATGTCCAGAATTCAGTGGAAAGGAGAAGAGTCAGCGGATGAGCATTTGGACCTCAGAAAACCTGCAAAGAGGAAAGTGGAAGTCAGCTGAGAAGGTGGGAAGGAGACAGGTTGGGAGGGGCTTGAAAATGCCAAAGAGAAACTCTTCTATTTGATCCCGAATATAATAGGGAGCCAGGAAAGTTGGGATAGATAGCCCCAGTTATATCAGGTGAGGATGCTTAAGAATGGAGAACCCTTAAGCATGTTTCTAGCCAAGAGGGAGGCAACCAGTAGGAGGGAGAGATTTAAGATTAGTGAAAGAGTGGGGATGGTAAGAGGAAAAATCTGTTGGAAAAGATGGGATGGAATGGGATGACTTTGCATGTAAAGGTGTTTTCTTTGGAAAGAAGAAGGGCCATCTCATGTGAGATAGGGAGAATGAGAGAGTGGCAAAAATCATCTGAATCAAGTGAGATGAAAAAGAGGGACCTCTTGGTAAATAGACTCATTTTTTTTTCAGTGAAATATATAGCTAAGTTCTCTGCCAAGAGGGTGGGGGGATGGTCAGAGGAGGTTTAAAGAAGGGTGAAAATGTTTGAAATACCCACAGTGATGAATGAGAGAATGAATAGATTAGAATGGGCCATATAAAAAGTTTGTCTTGTTGCAGTGAGGACCCAGGAGAGATTATGGAACAGAAATTTGTTGGGGGCCCAGGCAGCAAGGTTTCAAGATTTTTCTCCAGATCCGTTTTGAAGCACATGAAGCAGAGTGATGGCAGCAGATGGTGAAAATAATCCAAGTTTGGGGTTTAGCAAGCCAGGATAGCAATAGGATAAAGGGATCAGGTACTCAAGAGTAAATGATAATATAGAGATGAACTGGTTCTCTGAGGGACTGAGATAGAGAAGGGTAGGGAAGGAAGGAAGGAAGGAAGGAAGGAAGGAAGGAAGGAAGGAAGGAAGGAAGGAAGGAAGAGAGGAAGGAAGGAAGGAAGAAAGAAAGGAAGAGAGGAAGGAAGGAAGGAAGAAAGAAAGAGAAGAAGGAAGGAAGAAAGAAATGAAGAAAGAAAGAGAGGAAGGAAGGAAGAAAGAAATGAAGAAAGAAAGAGAGGAAGGAAGGAAGAAAGAAAGAAAGAGAAAGAAAGAAAGAGAAAGAAAGAGAGGAAGGAAGGAAGGAAGAAAGAAAGAGAAAGAAAGAGAGGAAGGAAGGAAGGAAGAAAGAAAGAGAAAGAAAGAGAGGAAGGAAGGAAGGAAGAAAGAGAAAGAAAGAGAGGAAGGAAGGAAGGAAGAAAGAGAAAGAAAGAGAGGAAGGAAGGAAGGAAGAAAGAAAGAGAAAGAAAGAGAGGAAGGAAGGAAGGAAGAAAGAAAGAGAAAGAAAGAGAGGAAGGAAGGAAGGAAGAAAGAAAGAGAAAGAAAGAGAGGAAGGAAGGAAGGAAGAAAGAAAGAGAAAGAAAGAGAGGAAGGAAGGAAGGAAGAAAGAAAGAGAAAGAAAGAGAGGAAGGAAGGAAGGAAGAAAGAAAGAGAAAGAAAGAGAGGAAGGAAGGAAGGAAGAAAGAAAGAGAAAGAAAGAGAGGAAGGAAGGAAGGAAGAAAGAAAGAGAAAGAAAGAGAGGAAGGAAGGAAGGAAGAAAGAAAGAGAAAGAAAGAGAGGAAGGAAGGAAGGAAGAAAGAAAGAGAAAGAAAGAGAGGAAGGAAGGAAGGAAGAAAGAAAGAGAAAGAAAGAGAGGAAGGAAGGAAGGAAGAAAGAAAGAGAAAGAAAGAGAGGAAGGAAGGAAGGAAGAAAGAAAGAGAAAGAAAGAGAGGAAGGAAGGAAGGAAGAAAGAAAGAGAAAGAAAGAGAGGAAGGAAGGAAGGAAGAAAGAAAGAGAAAGAAAGAGAGGAAGGAAGGAAGGAAGAAAGAAAGAGAGGAAGGAAGGAAGGAAGAAAGAAAGAGAAAGAAAGAGAGGAAGGAAGGAAGGAAAAATTTATTGTGTTTATATATGCTAGGCACTGTACTAAGCATTAAAAATACAAATACAAGTCAAAAACAAAACCAGTCCCTGTTCTTGAGAAGCTTATATTCTAATGGGGGAAAGATATCACAGAAAAGAACTCAAAAGTGGAGCTTTTGTGTGTATAAAAGTATCAAGAAGCCAGCAAGAGGACCAGGAGGGAATTAAGGCTGTCCTGGTTCCAGGAGGAACTCGCCTAAGGGAGAAGAGGGGAGATCTTACCGTGCGATTTTCCATGTTGAAAAAGGCAGGTGATGAGACTGTCCAAGAGCCTCCCTCAAGGCCCATTCTTATCTCAGTTGGTGATGTTGCATCCTTTGGGGGACAGAAGGACAACCTTCCTATCTATAGGCAGGAGCAGGTGGTGGTGTGGCTGGAAGCCTCCGGTCAGGAAATAGCAGGTAGCAGTCCGAGGTGGGCCCGGCCTTCTGAAGAAGTCCCAGGGGAATTGGGTTGACTTCTGGCAATCGGAGAAAGTCCAGAGTGAAAATTGAAGCCGGGACGTAGGTGAAGGGGTGAAAAAATGGAAGGGAAAAGAAGGGTGAGCGATAGACAATGAAGGATTGGCAGGGGAGAAAAGGAAGAGAGGGTGAATGAAGAGAAGATTGTGAGAATCACAGAGGGCAGGGAAACATTAACCCGGCTGTAGATTTAGAGCTGGAAGAAAGGGAAAGGTAGAGTGAGGGAGGGGCTGAGCCATGAGGGAGGAGGTCTCCTGTCCCTCCCCTAGACTTCCCTCCTGCAGGGTCTGGATTTGGGCACCCACATCTTTTCTCTCTTTCTATTCCCAACTGAGGCCCTCTTATTCCTCTTGGAGGAGCAGAGAGAGGAGTCCCTGTAGTCCTGCCCACACACATCTGTTCCTGACCTTCGGGGGACCCCAAAGCTCCAACTCCACTCATCGCACAGGAGACTGGCCCAGGCTGCCTTAGAGAGGGCTGCCCCATGCCAGTGGCCATCTGACCTATGCTGGAGTCAGTTCCCTGCCTATCTCTGTGTTGTCCTGCAACAAAGACCCATACCTCAGTGCTCCTCCTCCCTCCTCCATGATCCTAGCTTTCAGCTCCAGAACTGGTTCCCCCACCCCACTGGACTCTCCGAAAGGCTTCTCTTCCGGACTTCCCTCCGGTGACCAGGCTTCTCTGGGCCTGGCCTGCCCACCACGAGAGGCCCCAGGAGGCTTGTGCTTCCCTGCCCTCATGGGCGGCCCAGGCTTCCCCTCCTTCGCAAGCCCCAGGCCCCAGCCTAGGCTCCCCCCTTATGGGCCTCTCCTCCTGCAGCTGTTGTGCTGGGAATAAGCAGAGCAAGAAAATTATCACATGGATTAAAGGAAAGTTCAAGTTGGATGAGCACAACTTTCCCTGGGCAGGATTTCAGTTTCACTTTCTGCTCCAGAGCTGGAGTCCTTGCCCAGCGTTGCCATTGCCTACCTGTGGGGCTCAAGAGCCCTCTCCTTCCAGGTCTGGCCTGGAGCATTCCACTGGGGGGCTCCCATCTATGGCACCACCTTTCCTGCCAGTAGAAGGAACCCAGGAAGCTCAGAAGGCACAGAAGAGGCAGCCAAATGGGGCAAGGAGTCCAGGGCTTAGCTTGGCCTGACAGGAGTGAACCGTTCAGGCAAGGCAGCCCAAGCCCAGAACCAGGAGCTGGGAACTGGGAGTCTGGAGGTTAGCCCAGTCTCCAGCCTCCTCCTTGCTGTAGCCTACAATCTCCCCCTTGCTGTAGCCTCCAGCCTCCCTCTTGCTGTACCCTCCAGCCTCCCCTGGCAGTAGCAGTCTTGTAAATAAACATATCAAGTTGAGCAGTTATTTGGGAAGGGCTTCTGGGGAGGCTGAAGAGTTCGACTGAACCTCTGTTCCAATCCCCAGAGCTTCCCCAGAGCCCTGCTCAGGACTTGGGCCCCACATTGCCTGGGGAGGGTCCTGGGCCACAGAGTTCCAACTCTGCTCCTGTGAGGAGTCTTTACCTTCAGACTTCTTCCCTCCCTGGTGGCCCCTTCTCCGGGGCCTCCAGCTCCCAGATCTCCATGCATCCCCATCTGCTTCTCCTCTCCTTGCCCCATCAGGGCCTTTTCCTGTTCCCTGGTGGCTCCACCCTCTACTGTCTCCTTTTCTACTGTCCTTCCCCAGCTTGTGTCTCTTTCTTTCAGGGGGCCCCTATTTGCTCCCCTCTCTCAGTAAAAACCCTTTACTTTGGGCTTCTCTGGAAGCCTAGGCCCAGTCCCGATTCCAGTCCCCTCAGCTCAGCCTCTTGAAGCTCAGAGGAGCCGGCCCTTGGAGGTCAGCCGATCTAATTCTTCTCATCCGAAGTCGGGAGAGGGGAGCTGACTCACATAAGATCAGTCGTGGAGGAAGTGCAAGAGTGGGCTGGGGTCGCTGTTTCTAAAGCCAGGCTCTTTCCACTATACCGGGGGTTCTTGGCCTCCGCAGGGACCAGGGACTTAAATGGGAGGGGGGAATGGCCTCTTGATTTTCACTAATGTCTTAGAAAAATGGAGTACTTCCTTCCATTATAGATTTAAAAATCCGAAATCTTGTTTGGAGGGAGGCTCCATGGCCGCCAAAGGGATCTGGGATGCCCAAAAGGTGAAGAGCCCATGAAAAGACCAGCATGTCCTCTTGGAAAATGGTGGTGATTTTTTTGGAGCTAGTGCTGGATGGTGGGGGTGGCCAGGTGGGTGCAAGGAGAGGACAGCATCAGCTCTGCCACGGAGTCTGCTGGGCTTTTCTGGGCAGCCTGGTCACCTTCAGACTGACTGTCAGGGCAGGCCCTGGGGGCAGGGAAGGAACACTGGCTTTGGAAAGGGCCCCGCTGCTTTCCAGGCTGCCTCCACCACTTCGAGACCACAGTGTGGGTGCCATTTTGACTCTCAGTTTGTTCCTCTGGAGAGATGGGGATGTTAATACCTGTTGTGAGGAGAGCCTTCTGTAACTTTGAGAGCACTCAAGACACGGGAGCTTAGACACTCAGGGAACGATGAAGAGCTAGTCCATCAGGAAGTCCAGGACATTTACTCTGTGCTCTCCAGGACTGGGGTAAGAATGGGAACAATACTCTTGGATACAACACTGGGATGGCTCCCAGCCCCATCCTCCTCTGGTAGGGAGGAGCTAGGGTGAGTCTCCAAGTCTGACTCCAATAAAAATGGGTATCACTGCCTCTCAACTAGGGCAAATCCAAGAAGAGAACAGAGAAGGAGCCTGGGAAAGAGAGACCAGGAAAGGAGGTGAATGGCTAAGCCTAAATCCTGGCTGAGCCCATCTGCCTGGGCATCCCCTCCCTGCCACACATCTAGGCAGAGCCACACAGTGCTAGTCCCAAGGCACTGGGGCCCTGCTGGAAACCCTAGTTGGAGCTAGGCTGAGGATGGAGGTGGAGGGTTAGGTGAAGCTGGAAAAAGGAAGACAAAGCTCTTGACACCAGTTCCAACCACCAAGCTGGGAGTGCTGGCTCCTTTCTTCAGTGGGGGATTGCCAGCAGCGCTTTTTTTTTAAATTAATTTTATAATTATAACTTTTTTTTTGACAGTATATATGCATGGGTAATTTTTTACAACATTACCCCTTGCACTCACTTCTGTTCCGAATTTTCCCTCCTTCCCTCCACCCCCTCCCCTAGATGGCAGGCAGTCCCATACATGTTAAATGTGTTATAATATATCCTAGATACAATATATGTGTGCAGAACCGAATTTCTTGTTGCAGCAGAAGAATTGGATTCAGAAAGTAAAAATAACCTGGGAAGAAAAGCAAAAATGCAAACAGTTTACACTCATTTCCCAGTGTTCCTTCTCTGGGTGTAGCTGATTCTGCCCATCGTTGATCAATTGGAACTGAGTTAGATCTTCTCTTTGTTGAAAATATCCACTTCCATCAGAATACATCCTCATATAGTATTGTTGTTGAAGTGTATAATGATCTCTTTGTTCTGCTCATTTTACTCAGCATCAGTTCCTGTAAATCTCTCCAAGCCTTTCTGTATTCATCCTGCTGGTCATTTCTTACAGAGGAATAATATTCCATAACCTTCATATACCATTATTTACCCAACCATTCTCCAATGGATGGGCGTCCATTCATTTTCCAGTTTCTAGCCACTACAAAAAGGGCTGCCACAAACATTTTGGCACATGCAGGTCCCTTTCCCTTCTTTAGTATTTCTTTGGTATATAAGCCCAGTGTAGCACTGCTGTATCAAAGGGTATGCACAGTTTGATAATTTTGGATTTATCAATCACAGTTTGATAATTCCAGATTGCTCTGCAGAATGATTGGATTCTTTCACAACTCCACCAAAAATGTATCAGTGTCCCAGTTTTCCCACAGCCCCTCCAACATTCATTATTTGTTCCTGTCATCTTAGCCAATCTGACAGGTGTGTAGTGGTATCTCAGAGTTGTCTTAATTTGCATTTCTCTGATCACTAGTGATTTGGAACACTCTTTCATATGAGTGGAAATAATTTCAATTTCATCATCTGAAAATTGTCTGTTCATATCCTTTGACCATTTATCAACTGGAGAATGGTTTGAATTCTTATAAATTAGTCAGTTCTCTATATATTTTGGAAATGAGGCCTTTATCAGAACCTTTAACTGTAAAAATATTTTCCAGGTTTGTTATTTCCCTTCTAATCTTGTTTGCATTAGTTTTGTTTGTACAAAAGCCTTTTAATTTGATGTAATCAAAATTTTCCATTTTGTGATCAATAATGATCTCTAGTTCTTCTTTGGTCACAAATTCCTTCCTCCTCCACAAGTCTGAGAGGTAAACTATCCTATGTTCCTCTAATTTATTTATGATCTTGTTCTTTATGCCTAAATCATGGACCCATTTTGATCTTATCTTGGTATGTGGTGTTAAGTGTGGGTCCATGCCTAGTTTCTGCCATACTAGTTTCTAGTTTTCCTAGCAGTTTTTGTCAAATAATGAATTCTTATCTCAAAAGTTGGGATCTTTGGGTTTGTCAAACACTAGATTGCTATAATTGTTCACTATTTTGTCCTGTGAACATAACCTGTTCCACTGATCAACTAGTCTATTTCTTAGCCAATACCAAATGGTTTTGGTGCTGCTTTATAATATAGTTTTAGATCAGATACAGCTAGGCCACCTTCATTTGATTTTTTTTTCATTAATTCCCTTGAAATTCTCCACCTTTTGTTTTTCCATATGAATTTTGTTGTTATTTTTTTCTAGGTCATTAAAATAGTTTTTTGGGAGTCTGATTGGTATAGTACTAAATAAATAGATTAGTTTAGGGAGTATTGTCATCTTTATTTTATTTGCTCGGCCTATCCAAGAGCACTTAATGACTTTCCAATTATTTAAATTTGACTTTATTTTTGTGGCAAGTGTTTTGTAATTTTGCTCATATAATTCCTGACTTTCTTTTGGTAGATAGATTCCCAAATATTTTATGTTATTGACAGTTATTTTGAATGGAATTTCTCTTTGTATTTCTTGCTTTTGGATTTTGTTGGTGATGTATAAAAATGCTGAGGATTTATGTGGATCCATTTTGTATACTGCAACTTTGCTAAAGTTGTGAATTATTTCTAATAGCTTTTTAGCAGAATATTTGGGGTTCTCTAAATATACCATCATATCATCTGCAAAGAGTGATAGTTTGGTTTCCTCATTACCTATTCTAATTCCTTTAATCTCTTTCTCCACTCTTAATGCCGAGGTTAGCATTTCTAATACAATATTGAATAGTAATGGTGATAGTGGGCAACCTTGTTTCACTCCTGATCTTACTGGGAAAGGTTCTAGTTTATCTCCATTACATATGATGCTTACTGGTGGTTTTAAATATATGTTCCTGACTATTTTAAGGAATAGTCCATTTATTCCTATTCTCTCAAGTGTTTTTAGTAGGAATGGATGTTGGATTTTATCACATGCTTGTTCTGCATCTATTGAGATGATCATATGGTTTTTATTAATTTGATTATTAATATGGTTAATTATACTAAGTTTTCCTAATATTAAACCAGCCCTGCCTTCCTGGTATAAATCCTACTTGATAATGGTGTATTATCCTGGGGATGATTTTCTGTAGTCTTTTTACTAATATCTTATTTAAGATTTTAGCATCAATATTCATTAGGGAGATTGGTCTATAGTTTTCTTTCTCAGTTTTCAACCTACCTGGTTTAGGTATCAGTACCATGTGTGTGTCATAAAAGAAATTTGGTAGCACTCCTTCATTCCCTATTTTTTCAAATAGTTTATATAACATTGGGGATAATTGTTCTCTAACTGTGTGGTAGAATTCACATGTAAATCCATCTGGTCCTAGAGATTTTTTCTTAGGGAGTTGATTAATAGCTTGCTCTATTTCTTTTTCTGAAATGGGACTATTTAAGCAATTTACTTCCTCCTCTGTTAATATGGGAAGCCTATATTTTTGGAGGTAGTCATCCATTTCACCTAAGTTATCAAATTTATTGGCATAAAGTTGGGCAGTGTAACTCCTTATTATTGCTCTAATTTCCTCTTCATTGGTGGAAAGTTCCCCCTTTTCATTTGTAAGACTAACAATTTGATTTTCCTCTTTCCTTTTTCTGATCAAATTTACCAAAGGCTTATCTGTTTTATTGGTTTTTTCATAAAGCCAACTCTTAGTTTTATTTAGTAATTCAATAGTTTTTTTTTTTTACTTTCAATATTATTGATTTCTCCTTTTAATTTTAGAATTTTAAGTTTAGTATTTGATTGGGGGTTTTTACTTTGGTCTTTTTCTAGCTTTTTAAGTTGTAAGCCCAATTCATTGATCTTCTCTTTCTCTATTTTGTTCAAGTAAGCCTCTAAAGATATAAAATTTTCCCTTATTACCACTTTAGCTGCATCCCACAAATTTTGGTATGATGTCTGATTGTTGTCATTATCTTGAGTGAAATTATTAATTTTGTCTATAATTTGCTGTTTCACCCAATCATTCTTTAAGATGAGATTATTAAGTTTCCAATTACTTTTTGGTTTATTTACCCCTAACTTTTTGTTGAATGTAGTTTTTATTGCATTGTGATCTGAAAAGAAAGCCTGTACTATTTCTGCCTTCCTGCATTTAATTTTGGGATCTTTATGTCCTAATATATGGTCAATTTTTATATAGGTTCCATGAATTGCTGAGAAGAAAGTATTCTCCTTTCTATCACCATTCAGTTTTCTCCAAAGAACTATCATACCTAATTTTTCTAATATTCTATTTATCTCTTTAATTTCTTTCTTTTTGTTTTGTGTTTGATTTATCTAATTCTGAGAGTGCAAGGTTGAGATTTCCCACTGTTATAGTTTTGCTGTGCATTTCTTCTTGCAACTCTCTTAACTTCTCCTTTAGGAAATTAGATGCTATACCACTTGGTGCATATATGTTTAGTATTGATATTGCTTCATTGTCTATGCTACCCTTTAGCAAGATATAGTTTCCTTCCTTATCTCTTTTAATTAGATCAATTTTTCCTTTTGCTTGATCTGAGATAAGGATGGCTACCCCTGCTTTTTTGACTTCACCTGAAGCATAATAGATTCTGCTCCAGCCTTTTATCTTTACTCTGTATGTACTCCCTGCTTTAAATGTGTTTCCTATAAACAACATATTGTAGGGTTCTGACTTTTGTTCCAGACTCTGCTATCCACCTCTACTTTATGGGAGAGTTCATCTCATTCACATTTACAGTTAAAATGACTAATTCTGTATTTCCTGCCATCATACTATCCCCAGATTATGCTTTTTTTTTCCTTGCCCTCCCCCAACCCCTTCCCCAGTATTAAATTTATGGGTCCTATTTGCATCACACAACCCTCCCTCTTTAGTATCCCTCCCTCCTCCCTTTAAATCCCTTCCCCTTTTTTTCCGTACCCTTCCCTTATTACTCTTTTCCTTTTCCCTTTTTCTCTCCCACTTTTTAATGAGGTGAGAGAGAATGGTCAGGTAGGGGAGTGCTCTGGGAAATAGTTCCCCAAAGGAAGTGACTCAGGCCTGCAGCAGAGAGCTGAGGAGGTGCCCTGCTAAGAACCCCGCTGTGTGGATTAACGACTGCCCTCAGGCAAGAGGCTGAGTAGTGAAAGTGTCACTACCCCAATTCAAAGCCTGCAGGGGCTGTGGGTATTAGCAGCTGAGCAGCAATAGCCCTGAAAGGACCGGAAGTGTCTCTGCCTGGGAAGCACAGTCACTCTATGGAAGTTCTGTTGCCCCAGGCTGAGCCCCCCCACTGTGTAGATTAGAGACTGTCCCAGGGCTGCACCCTCCTGCAGTGTGGATTTGCAGCTGGCCTGGCCATGCTTCAGCCTGCAGTTGCCAGTTGCGCTGGTCTATTCTGAGTCACTTCCGGTTATGGGGTGGGGGTGGGTGGGTTAACAATCAGATCCTGTTAGGTTCTGGCGTTTTTAGAGTACCTTGTACCTCTGGCTCTAATCTCTCTGCTGGTCCCCTGCTTTACAATCAAGGCAAAGCAACCAGCCTATGGCAGAGTTGTTTCCACTGCTCTTCTAGCCACAGAGGCTATCCTTGTCTCTGGTCTGCTCAGAAAGCCAGACTTTCCTCTCTCCCTGCCTGTCACTGCTCTGTTCCTGCCCCTCAGGCCAAACCTGCTCTGGCGGTCCTCCAGATTATCTTCGGCTGGTAAGTCATTGTACCTTTAACTTTGTGAATTTCATCAGTCAAGCGCTATTTTTGAGGCTGAATTCAAAGATTGGTAGTGAGGGCATGAGAAGAGCTTAAAGAGTTGCGTGTCTTCTCCTCCATCTTCGCCAGCGGAGCTTTTGCAGCATGCTAGGCCCATGGCAGGCTCAAGCGACCAGCAGAGCAGACTTGATTAGGACACAGTTCAAGACCAGATCCAAAGACAGAAGTATGAGAGGGGATGCTCCAGTCCTCTGAGCTGGGGCCATCTGATGCCCTTCCTCACCAGAGGCTTTCAGGTCAAAGCCATAGACATTTACAAGGGCTCACTCCGGAGGGAGGGGTGCTCCATATGGGGAAGATACAGATTGAGAGAAGATACTACCCCTGCTCTTATGGACCCACCAAACCCAAACCTTAATTAAACCTTCAAGTTCCAAGTGTCACATCCTATGTGTGGAAATACTCTGGAATTACAGTCCCAATCCCATTCCCTCCATTCTCTCCCTCCTCCCCCCCTCCACCCTGTTTTTCAGGTCTCCAGAACTAGGCTGGAAGGTTCTAGGGTTCTAGGAGCCTCTATTGCAGTGAGTTCTAGCCACTAGTTCTCTCCTTTCCCCCCACCACCCTGTTTTTTTCAGGTCTCCAGAACTAGGCTGAGGTGTCTAGGGTTCTAGGAGCTCCCCTGAGCTAGTGGCTGTTTGGGTTATTGACTCAAGCCTCTATTCCAATGAGTTCTAATCACAAGTGCTTAGGGGCCCAGTTCGAATTAACTAATGAATATCAATTAGCTTTAATGAAGGACTATCCCCCCACCACCACCACCAAGGTTCAGAAAGCCCAGGAGCACAATTTTACCTCCCAGCACCCACTGCCTTGCTGACTCTCCCCCAAGTTCACTTACAAATTTGCCATACACAGCTTTTGGTCCAAGTGTTCTAGCTGTCTCTTGTTTGCCTTTGATCTCTGCTGAGTCCAAGAGGCTGCTGGGACTTTGTTTCTCACTGTCCAGCTTCTGATAAATCTCTGACTCCCAGACCTTTGAAGGTTTGTCATTCTGACCTTTCCAAGGTCACGAGAGGGGAGCCATCTTCAATAGTCCACCTAAAAGTAGGAAGAACAGACAACACAGAGGCAGCAGCAAGAGAGGGCCCAAGTCCTCATGGGCCACAGAGTCCTGAGGGAGTGGGGAGGGGAGAAGACAAATGCCTGAGGCCTCTCTGGCTGCCCAGGGCTTAGTCTTTGCCTCTGGTCTTGAACTCAGCCAGTTAAGAAGGAGCACCCATCTCCCTTTGGCTACTTAGGGCTTTTTGAATGCTCCTTGGAGCCATATTGGCCCATATGGCCAATGGACAGTTCGTAGTTACAGAATATCTGCTCAGGCTCTAAACTGGGAAGCATTGTGCCTTTCCAAAAGCCTCTTCCCTGTGGAAGATCAAAAAGCTCATCAGACATTTGGAGCCAGAAAGGACCTTTGAGGTTATCTGGTCTAACATCTCCATTTTACAGAATGGGAAACTGAGGCAAAGAGAGACTTCTTCTGGATTACCCACTTGTTAAGCCCCCAGTCTTTCATCTCCACATCTAGCCTTCCCTCCACCCCTGTTAGTTGAATCCCCCTCTCCAGATTGCGGGGCCTTGAATCCCAGGTGAGGGAGTTTGCATTTCCTGTCCTAGGGAGCCAATAAGGGCTTCTGAACCAGGGATACATTGTGAAGAGTCCTAATAGCATCAGCCTAAAGATGGCCCAGATCCACAAATTGTTTCACTGGCTTCTACCTCCCTTTTCCCACATCCCCCGCCCCCCAAAGAGAAGAAAGGCTGTGAAAGGGCATCTATTCACAAGCTAAGGACCAGAAGCAAATGGGGGGAATGAAGTGGAGCCAGATAGGAGTGAGAGAGAATGGGACAGTAGACATCTGGCTGAGGTGACCAGCCTTAGCAATCTGATCCGGAAGAGCCCTCAGTAAGGCCATTAAAGAAGAGCTGGAAATAGGAGGGTCAGGAAGCGGGGAGGGCCCTGTGTGGGGAGCCCACTGGGATGGTCAGGGAGAGGCTGCCTGGCCTTGTGAATGCGGCAGCTTTAGGCTCCCCCAGAGAATTTTCAACCCCCCCAGTTAGGTCACAGTGCCAGACCTGGCCATCTAGGAGTTCTAGGAGAATGAGAGCTGGATAGGAAACTGGGAGACAAGGAACAAAATGGAACTCCATGTGGTGCACTAGAGACGAATGTCAGAAACTGTTCCTCTGGGAGGCTGACAAAGGAGAAGCAGTACAGAACGGCAGCGTATTTTGTTGGTTTGTGATTAGTCGTAAACTGGGGTTGGGAAGCACTTTATTGTATTTTTACTCGATGAGGAAGGTGAGGCAGGGTTGAGCAGAGGAGGGAACAGGCTAAGAGAAGGAATGTGATTGATCCTAACTGCTTGAGACAGAGCTCAAACTTGGGGCTTCTGATTCCAGTGGGGTTTCCGCCATTTTCTGTTCTCTCCATCATATGTGAATTTGCGGAAAGAGCTCATGGAATCTCCTTTTCCAGAAGTCTTTAAAACCCGAATTAGTCTCTTGGCGAGAGATGTTGGACTTGGGGTCCTTAAGCCTACCCTGGCTATAGACCAATTTTTTGGAACTGGGTTTGAATATCTAACTTACTGGCTGTTCTGTCCTGGGCAAGTCAGTTCATCTCTCTCTGTCTCACTTTCTTCATCTGTAAAATGGCAATGATGATTGCATCTAGCTCACAGGGTTGATGCAAAGGTCAAATGAGATACTTCACATAAAGTGCTTGGCAAACCTTAAAGGGCTCTGCGATGACCATCGGGCTGACTTCAATGAGTGTAGACTAAATGATGCAGGGATGAGGCTCCTGACCAGGAGCCTGATGCTCTGATGTGTAAGGAAGGAGGTGGGCCACAAGGCAGACTGAGTCTGTACCTGTTGACTGTGGTCCCGTCCGGGAAGAGTCTGGGTCAGCATCTTGGCTCCTCTGCTTTCAGAAGAGTCCCCAGGGGTGGTGGTTGGTGGGGGGTCACTTCTAGTCTGATGAAAGGAGAGGATTACAGAGGACTCCTCCAGGACCTGGAGCCCTTCATGATCTCCCAGTCTCAGGGAAGATGGATGATCTAGACTAGAGTTAACTCCCATTCCCCATCCCTCCACGGGAGCACTCCATGGCCTCAAATCGAACCTTGATTGCTAGGCTGTGGGTCAGGGCTCCAGAACTTGAAGGAACCAAAAGTCTATCTTGTCTGCACATTTCATTTTCTCTCCAGTCCTATGGAAAACTGGTCATTCAAATTTAGCACTCTGGAGGGGTAGAATGGATGGCAGGACTCACTTCTGAGTCTAATAAATATTCTCAATACCCCCCCTCATCTTTCTTAAGTCTTGACAATCAACAACCACCAATCAAGCATTGCTTTTGATGGAACCCCAATTCTGTTCAGAACTGGAATACTGAGGTGAAAATATTTACCCCCCAAAATTAATGGACAATGGGAGCTGCTTCTGACAGCCCTGCTTCCACCCCCCTCCACCACATCTTTCACAGGGCATCTCACCTTGCCTTAATCCCCCCACTACAGCAAAGTCCCAACTGGGAGAATACTAGCATTGACCTCTAGCCTATCTCTGTAGCTTACAAAGTGTTCTCCCACAAGGCTAAGAAGTGGGCAGAGTTGGAGTGTGAAGTGATTTGTCCATTCTTGAAGCTCCCAAGTATCCCTGTTGGGCTGGACTTCAGCTCTCCTGACTCCAGGAATGGTCAATTTTCACTTACAGAGAAAAAAGCCATGGTCCTATAGGATGGAGCTTCCTGGGTCTTCCCTCCGCCTTCCTCTAGCCCTGGCCTAGCTGCTAGTTGGGCCAATGGACCCACGGACCTTTGTCTTCTGGGAGCAGGATGGAGCCCATTTTTAGGTAGAAGAGGGAGAGAGAAGCTCTGGGGAAGTGGGAACCTCCCAAGCCAGCCCACATCAGTCTGTGACATGGAGTAGGCCCATTGTAGACTGAAGCATGAGTAACTAAGTCAGCAAAGAGAGTGGGACTCCTGAGTGACTCGCCTGAACTGTCTCCCATGTCCCTTGCCCCCCAGGACTGGCCCTTTCCCTTGTTCTGTCTTGCCTTCTCTCCACTTCCCTGACCAGTCCCGGCTCCCCCTTCTGCTTTGTCCTCCCCCACAGACCTGGCTGCAGTCATTCACTCAGGGCTACGCAGGCCTAGAAATTATTGCCCCAGGGGCTCCCTAACTTGATCAAGACAAGCCAATTATCTACAATTTATGAGGCTCGATTGAAGTGAGTTCAGAAAACAGCAATGTATACAATTAAGGGACTGGAGGACCCAGCTTCTGGGGAAAGATGAAAGGCAGCTAGGTTTTCAGTGGCAGCGAAGGCCAGAGCTAAGGCCAAGGAAGGATGGAGCAGGTGCACAAACAGGAGAGCCAAAGGCCACTTGTCAGCTATCAGGCCCACCTCAGAAATCAGCAAATACAAAGCGGGGTGGAAGCCATTGTGTGGGTGATCCTTTAGACTTAATAAAGTGATGGAGAAAGTGAGACAAGGACAGATTCAACAACAAAAAAAAGGCTATTGTAGGTATCTTTTTCTGCTCCCCTCACTGCCCTTCCCAAGCTGGTTGTTAAACATTTACCAAGCACTGCTGGAGTCAGGGAGAAAGTCTGCCAGTTAGGGAGCAGTGTAACAGTGGGGAACACTTGGGTATCAGAGAGGGAAGAAAGAAAGGCAAAGAGAGAGGGAGGCAGGAAAGGAGGGAGGAAAGAAGGAATGCAGGGAGGGAGGGAAAAAAAGAGGATGGGAAGGAGGAAGGGAAGAAGGAAAGAAGCAGGGGAGGGAGGAAAGAAGTCAGGCAGGCAAGAAGGAAGGAAGGAAGAAAGGAAGGAAGGAACGAAGGAACAAAAGAAGGGAGGAAGGGAGGGAGAAAGGAAGGGAAGAAGGACTGATCCATTGGATGTCAGGCCTCCCAGAATCAAGCCTGGCCCTGTGAGCCCAGAGTCCTTGGGCAGCAGATAGATGAAAGCACAAAGACCGGGCCCAAGTTCTGTGCTGCATGGGGGGGTGGGGCAGGGTGGACATGATGCTTCCCCTGGGCCTCACTTGGAAGTCCCTGTCCTGATTAGCTCAGAAGGATCCTCAGGTCTGTTTGTCCAGACCAAAGTTCTTTCCTGAGCTTCAGCCTTGCATTTCCAAGTGCTTATGAGTCAGCCTGAATGGTACATCTCATCTTTTTTTTTTAATTTTTATTAATAGTTTTTATTTACCAGATATATGCATGGGTAATTTTACAACATTGACAATTGCCAAACCTTTTGTTCTAATTTTCCCCTCCTTCCCCCTCCCAAGATGGCAGATTGACCAATACATGTTAAATATGTTAAAGTATAAATGAAATACAATATATGGATACACATCCAAACAGTTGTTTTGCTGTACAAAAAGAATTGGACTTTGAAATAGTGTATAATTAGCCTGTGAAGGAAATGAAAAATGCAGGCAGACAAAAACAGAGGGATGGGGAATTCTATGTAGTGGTTCATAGTCATCTCCCAGAGTTCTTTCGCTGGGTGTAGCCGGTTCAGTTCCTTGCTGCTCTATTGGAACTGATTTGGTTCATCTCATTGTTGAAGAGGGCCACATCCATCAGAATTGATCCTCCTATAGTATTGTTGTTGAAGTATACAACGATCTCCTGATCCTGCTCATTTCACTCAGCATCAGTTCATATAAGTCTCTCCAGGCCTTTCTGAAAATCATGCTCTTGGTCATTTCTTATAGAACAATAATATTCCATAACATTCATATACCACAATTTATTCAGCCATTCTCCAATTGATGGGCATCCACTCAGTTTCCAGTTTCTGGCCACTATGAAAAGAGGTGCCACAAACATTCTTGCACATACAGGTCCCTTTCCCTTCTTTAAGATCTCTTTGGGATATAAGCCCAGTAGTAACACTGCTGGATCAAAGGGTATGCACAGTTGGATAACTTTTTGAGCATAGTTCCAAATTGCTCACCAGAATGACTAGATGTATTCACAATTCCACCAACAATGTATTGGTGCCCCTGTTTTCCCACATCCCCTCCAACATTGCTCATTATCTTTCCCTGTCATTGTAGCCAATCTGACAGGTGTGTAGTGGTATCTCAGAGTTGTCTTAATTTGCATTTCTCTGATTAATAATGACTTGGAACATCTTTTCATATGGCTAGAAACAGTTTCAATTTCTTCATCTGAGAATTGTCTGTTCATATCCTCTGACCATTTATCAGTTGGAGAATGGCTTGATTTCTTATAAATTAGAGTCAATTCTCTATTTTTTTTTTTTTTTTTTGGAAATGAGGCCTTTATCGGAACCTTTGACTGTAAAAATGTTTTCCCTTCTAATCTTGTCTGCATTAGTTTTGTTTGTACAAAAACTTTCCAATTTGATACAAGCAAAGTTTTCTACTTTGTGATCAATAATGATCTCTAGTTCTTCTTTGGACATAAAGTCATTCCTCTTCCACAGGTCTGAGAGGTAAACTATCCTATGTTCCTCTAATTTATTTATGGTCTCATTCTTTATTCCTAGGTCACAAACCCATTTTGACCTGATTTTGGTATACGGTATTAAGTATGGGTCAATGCCTGGTTTCTGCCATATTAATTTCCAATTTCCCCAGCAATTTTGAGCTCTTATCCCGAAAGCTGGGGTCTTTGGGTTTGTCAAACATTAGATTATTAAAGTTATTGATTATTTTGTCCTTTGGACCTAACCTATTCCACTGATCACCTAGTCTATTTCTTAGCCAATACCAAATGGTTTTGGTAACCGCTGCTTTATAATATAATTTTAGATCTGGTACAGTTAGGCCACCTTCATTTGATTTTTTTTTTCATTAATTGCCTTGAAATTCTTGACCTTTTGTTTTTCCATATGAACTTTGTTGTTATTTTCTCTAGGTCATTAAAATAGTTTTTTGGGAGTCTGATTGGTATAGTGCTAAATAAATAGATCAGTTTAGGTAATATTGTTATCTTTATTATATTTATGTGGCCTATCCAAGAGCATTTAATATTTTTACAATTGGTTAGATCAGACTTAATTTGTGTGGAAAATGTTTTGTAGTTTTGCTCACATAATTTCTGATTTTCCCTTGGCAGAAAGATTCTTAAATATTTTATATTATCGGTAGTTACTTTAAATAGAATTTCTCTTTGTAACTCTGTGGATTTTGTTAGTGACATATAAGAATGCTGATTATTTATGTGGGTTTATTTTGTATCCTGCAACTTTGCTAAAGGTGTGGATTATTTCTAATAGCTTTTTATTAGAATCTTTGGGGTTCTCTAAGTATACCATCAAATCATCAGCAAAGAGTGATAATTTGGCTTCCTTATTACCTACTCTAATTTCTTTAATTTCTTTCTTGACTCTTATTGCTGAGGCTAGTGTTTCTAATACAAGATTGAATAGTAATGGTGATAGGGGGCAACCTTGTTTCACTCCTGATCTTAATGGGAATGGTTGCAGTTTATCCCCATTACACATGATGTGTACTGATGGTTTTAAATAGCTGCTACTGATTATTTTAAGGAAAAGTCCATTTATTCCTATACTCTCAAATGTTTTTAATAGGAATGGATGTTGGATTTTATCACATGCTTTTTCTGCATCTATTGAGATGATCCTATGGTTTTTGTTAATTTGGTTATTAATATGGCAAATTATACTGATAGTTTTCCTAATATTGAACCAGCCCTGCATTCCTGGTATAAATCCTACTTGATCATGATGTATTATCTTGGGGATGGTACATCTCATCTTAAGCTCAAGGCATCCAGAGGTGAACTCAGGCCCTTTGCCCCCAACCATTCCCTTTTTCCAAACTCACTTTTCATTGTCAAGGGCCCCAGCAGCCTCCCATTCACCCAAAGCCTCCAGGTCATCCCCCGGTTTCTCACTCCCTCTCCCCTCCCATGGTCAATTGTCATTCCTCTCCTCTTGGCCACCTTCTCTCCTCTGACCCTGGCTGAGCCCTGGGCCTTCTCGCAGACTGCCAGTGGCTGCTGCCTGTTTGCCTCAAGTCTCTGGCCATCCTCTGCTTGGCTGTCCATCAGTCAGAGCTGCTCCCTATTGCCCCTGGCTTTTACAATCCTCCATAACTGCGCCCTCTCTACCCTTGGCAGCTCTATCCCCTGTGGCTCAGTGACACTGGCTGCCTTGATGTTCCTTCCCCAGGAAACCATCTCTCAATTCTGAGCATCTTGGCTTTCTTCTAAACCCCACCCCCTGCAGGAAGCCTTTTCTTATCTCTTGAGAAGCTGGTGCCTTTCCTCTGGTGATTGCCTCAGATTTATCTTGTATTTTCTCATTTGTACGCTGTTCCTTTTATGTCTCATTATACCAGGGTCTCCTTGATGAGAGACTCTCTTTTGCCTTTCTTTATATCTCAGTTCCTGTTATACAGTAGGTGCTTAATAAATGTTTATTGAGTGATTGATGGATTCCAGGTAAACTGGAATCCTCCTCAGCCTCCCCTTTCGTCACTTGGGTTTATGTTTCTGCTCAGGCCGTTTCCTTTGTTTGTAGAATGTTCTCCACCTTTGCCCAAAAGAATCCTTTGCTCCTTCCAATGCCCACTTTAGGTTTGTGTCCTGGTCAAGCCTGCCACAACTTACCCCAATTGCTAACTGTCTCTTTTTCCTGAAGTGACCCAGAGAGTAACTAGGAGTTTCAACTGAGTAGAGTAATATGATCAAAGCAACACAATGATCAAACAAGAAACAATTATTGGCCACCTCTGGGGGGGGGGGGAAACGTGGCAGCCTAGAGAAGCCCCAAGCCTGGGTTCCTTGAGGCCCATCAAGGAACAGGGAAGAGAGCTCCATGGCATTGGAGTGGAGGAAGGAAAGGAGAGAAGATCCCCATAGGGGATCAGAGGAGATCAGTGATGGTGACCCCCTCAAATTACAGACAAGGAAACAAACTGAGAAAAGGCAAGAGAGGAAGCCCAATGCCTTGGCAAGCAGGGTCTGCAGGACAGCTGAGTCCATAGAGCTGACCGGCTAGTCTAATCCCAAGTGTACACAGTAGGAGTTTGAGGCTTAGAGGAGAGAAGCATCTTGGGAAGGCAGATCTTCTTGGGTCAAATGCAACAGCCTGCTCTGTACCCTGCTCGTGCTCTGGCTTTCTTCCCTCCCACCCCAACCTTTGCCTCCCTGGACCAGTCCTTCTTAGGGACCCCCTTCCTGAAGACTCCGGGGGCAGAAAGGGCCTCCCTCGGACATCTCCGGGGCATCCGCCCAGAATCCCCCCCCCCTTCCCCAAGAATCGCGGAACGTCAGGGCACAGAGAGCCAGAGCCAGGAAGTTATCGTCAAGTTTGAGGATTTTATTTCTTTATGGGGTTAACAGGGAGCCGAGGAGCTTCCGTTCCCACCCCCCACCCCCCACCCCTCACCCCCACACAACAGAAACAGCAGTACACAGGTACACACCCACCCACACATACACACACAGACTGAACACAGAGTCGCGATATAAGAGTGAGGAGACAACTGAATTTTAGCAGGAGGGCAAAGGGCAGAGGGCAGGCAGTGGGCAGGCAGCGGCGGGGGACAAGGGGAGCTCTTCTTAACTGGCTCAGAAAATGAATATCACAGGGACTAGTGCAAAAAAGTCCTACTCATGAAGCACAGTGTAGAAAATGGCATTGGAGTCTGGCCAGCTTGGGTTCGAGGGAAGAAGCTGGGGGAAAGGGGGAGGGATGGCAGCTCACAAAGGAGGGGGCAAGTACAAAGGATGACATCAAGGTTGACTTTGGTGCCTTCTGGCCACCCCCACCCCACAATGGACAAGGACCTAGGCTAGTCTGAGCTGGGCACCTCCTGGGCACTTGGGGTGGGGGAGGAGGTGCTGTTGGTTTCCACAAGCCTATTGCCCTGGGATCTGCCTGCAGAGGGCACTTGGGAGGGCCTCCTGTGTCCTGGAGCCCCACTCCATCCTCCGTCTCAGTTCTTTGAGAAAAGCATCTCTGAGAGCTGGACAGCGGAGAGTGTCCAGGGCTGACTGAGCCCAGGGCTGAGCTACAGGATGTCAGAGCCTGTTGGGTGGTGGGAGAGGGGCAGCACTGTTGATGAGGAATGAAGGACCTAGAGCAGGGACCCAGGTGGGGCTTCACTAGGAGTCTGTTGGGGCTCCAACGCTGGGCTCTCCAGGTCAGCCTTGCACACCCAAGCCTCCCTCAGCCTGTCAGCTGAATCCAATCTCAGACTTCCTTCACTCCTCTCCACTCTAGACTTTAGTTCACAGGCCCCCTTACCCACAATCCTGCAATCCCCAGGCCCCTGACCAATGGCTCCCAGTATCAGCTCTCAGGGGTCCTGGAGGAGAGGCCTTCCCTGGCTGAGAACTGAACCCCTGCTCTGAAGGCAGCTGGAGTCACCCCGATCTCCAGCCCAGCCTCCTGGGCCTCCTTCCTCATTCACTGCTGCTCTCCTGGCCACCCTCCGCTGGCTCTCATGTGCCCCTTGAGTTGGCAGTTGGCACAAAGCCCTATTGAATCTGGTCTTTGGTAGGTCAGGTGGGAGGCTCCCCCGGGCAGGTCTTAGGTGTCAGTGGGAGTGCCAGGCCCCCCCTTCACTGAAGATTGGGATGGAGCTCAGGAGGGCTAGCTTGTGTGGGCCCCAGGCCTGCCCTCCGATGGGGAGTTGAGTTGGAAACGCCTGGCTAAGTCTTGGAGCTCTCTGGGGAAGAAGAGAGAGACCGTGGGAAAAGGGTTCAGGCAGCTGCTGTCTTACAGCCAAACAACTGCCCCCCCCTCAGTGAATCGGGTTTGAGCTGGTGCTGCAGCTGGGAGGGGGACAGAGACCTCCCCACAAGTGGGCAGGCCAGCCTCCCAGGCACCATGAATCCCAACTGTTCCTAGCCTCTTCCCCACACCAAAGATCTCTTCCCCCAACCCTCCCTGTTCCTACTGCCCCGAATCTACCTCCCTCCTCCCCCAGACTCGCTCCTACAGGAACTTTGCCCCTTGTCCCTCCTCAGCTCGGGCAGCGGGGTACAGTTGAGCTAGAGAAGCTGTTGGAGCCCTCACTCTGGAAGGAGGGTGCCAGGCATTGCCAGCTAAATCCAGGGAGTGTGGGCCGGGGGGGTTGGCGATGCAGGAAAAAAGGGTTTCCTGGGAACAGAAACCCGGTAGGGGAAGGGCCAGCTGCAGGCCCTGGGAGGAGGCTTAGGGAACAGCCAGCTCTGTTCCCCTCTTTTTGGCTTAGGCTCCCAGGAGGGTGCTGGCTGCTGCTCCCTGCCGCCTCCTCCTGTCAGAGCCCTCCCCCCCCCCCATTGGACTCGGGGAAGGCTAAGGGGGCTGGGCATCCCCCTTCCTCCCCTGGGAGGAGGACCCTGGGCAGGTATCTTCTCCCTCCCTCCCTCCGTGGGGGTCATTCTTCTCCGGATACGGCCTCTTCCAGGGCGGGCAGCACCTCTAGGCCCAGGTCGCCCGCCCTCTGGCTGCTGGAGAAGGTGGCCACGGTGTGCAGCAGCATGAGCACAAGGATGCAGAGGCGGATCCTGCTGGGGCTGAGGCAGGAGCCCCCCGAGACAGGCAGCAGTGGCGAGGAAGGCCTGTATACTGAGGCAGCCAGCAGATGGTGGTGGGAGAGGGGCAGCTGCTGGTGCTGGGAGGAGTCAGGGAACATTTGCCCCCCCCAGGAGGAGCCCTTGCTGGCCCCCAGAGAGGCACAGGGCTTCAAGTTCACCTCACAGCACTCGGCCTCCGATGGGCTCTGCGGGCTCTCCATCATGCCTGCCAACAGACAAGTGGGTAGCTGGGAAGTGTTTCCCAAAGCCCACGAACCCCGTCCTCCGTGCTTAGCTCTCCCTTTGCCCCTTAGTCTAAGGTGGGAATGGGGCGGGGGTACGGGGCGGGGCGGGGGAGAGGGGGCAGCCACCCGGTGAGTCCCTTGGTTGAGGTCCCGGCCCTGCTCCCGATCCAAGAATTTCCCTACCCTTGCCCGATGTTTTTCTCCCCCGACCCCAAGTAGCCTCAGTCCCCCCCTCCAGCCGGCACTCTGCATGCCCTCGGCTCTCCCCTCCCATCCACCTGGTGCCCTCCGTGCCCCTCCCCCCTGACCTGGACAGATGAAGCCGGGGAGCCCTCCATAGATCAGCTCATCATTGTCGGGGAGCATAAAGGGGCATTTGGTCTGCACCTCCAGGCAGTATTGCTTGCATGGCACCCGGGGATGGCAGTTCTGTTGGGTCACACTGAAGTACTCGGAGCACAGCCAGGCCTTGTAGACAGTCTGGGGAGAGAGGAGACAGTATCGCCCTCAGGAGCCATCCCTCCCCCAGCCTGAGCCTGTCCTGCCCTGGACAGAGACGTGCCCCCCCCCCCCGAGCCTCCCATGTGCAAGAGTTTGAGTAAGAGGTCCAGGAAATGGATTTCATGATTGGGGGAAGGGAGGGCTGGGGACCCATGTGCTGCCCCCTGGGTCCTTCTGGCTCTCATTCAGAAGATAATGCATTGTAGAGGCAGACATATCAGCGCCGAGAAGGACCTTAGAACGTTAGAGCTGGAAGGATAAGCTTGATGACCTTGGGCAAGCGACTTTACTTCTCTGCCTCAGTTACCTTCTCTGTAAAATGTAGGTTGAATCTGAGGTCCCTTCCAGCTCCAAATCTCCAATCTTAGAGAAGACCCCCTCCAAATGACAACCGGTTTCCTCAACTGTACAATAACTTGCCTGAGGTCACGCAGCTAATTAGTGGCAGAGTGGGCACCTAACAATCCTAGTCCCACCCGCCACGGGACCCTTGCCAGGAACCCAGCAGCCATACCCCATTGCCCCAGAAATGACAGTTGCCCAGGACGGTAAAGCTTCCTTGGGGGTAGCCCTTTTTTTTCTCTGCTTGTCTTTGTAACCCTGGTGTCTCACCCAGTACATGGCACACAGTAGGCAGTCAGTAAGTTTCTGTCAAGTAGACTTGAGCTGCCATATGTCAAGAGTCTGGGGAGAATGCATCAGGGGGAACGTATCACCAGGGCCACAGACCAAAGGGCTGGCGTGGCTTCCCAGGCCCGGCCATTGTGAACGCTCTCCCAGCTAGAGAAGCAAGCCCAGGGGCCCTTGGAGAACAAGGGAGAAGAGAGCTGAGGATGGAAAAAAGAAAGCAAAAGGAAGCTGGAGAAGGGCTGGAGAACTCCTCAACTACCCAGGAAGCAAGGGCTCAGATCCCAGGGCCTCCACCTTGAGGAGCTCAGTGCTAGCCATGTAGTTAAAAGAGAGAAAAGGAGAATCTTCAGGGTTTACCAAGGAAGCCCTGGGAGTATACTTAGCTGGGTGGAGCTGGGTATCCCCCTCCCCCTTCCAGCTCTCTCCCCCACTTCCAGCACCAATCAGGGCAAAGATTTAGGCTTTATGTCCACATTAGTGGTGGTGGTGGTGTGTGTGTGTGTGTGTGTGTGTGAGTGAAAGAGAGAAAGAGAGACTTTTTTGCTGGAAACAAAAGAGACTAAGAAGGAGCAACCACAGAGGGAGGAGGAGAAGCAGGTAAGCCAGAAAGAACAGAGCAGTCCACAGTGCCCAAGGCTGCTGAGGGATCAAGTGTAGGGACTGAGAAAAGGCCACCAGACCAGCCATGACTAACCCACTTGTGCCTTTATGGAGCAGTTTCATTTGAATGTTGAGGTTGAAGGCTGAGAACCAAGTGAAAAGGGAGAAAACAGAGGCCCAAAGTGGAGGCTCAATAGCATTCTATGACCTACTGACCTACCATGATGCTATGAGCCAAAGCCATTCAACCTGTGGCCCACATACGAAAATACTCTAGGAAACGACAAAGCCGAGCAACGAGAAGGCCCCGTTGTGCTCCGGCCTGACCTGCTATGGCAAAGGCAGTCCATGAGACCAGGAAGCAAGAGAGATCTGCCCCGGCCATCGCTTGCTTGTATTATGATGGCTAAAGCACTGAACTTTCAAAGCATCTTTTTCCATATCTGAAAAATGGGAATGACAACATAGAAAGGAATATTCTAATACTCTCTATAGTACCCCCAAAGAGCTTTAGTGAGTTTGGATGGATGGTGCTTTGTGGCTTCAGGGACAAAAGTAGTGTTAACTTGGGTTCGGAAAATCCCCTCCATAAGCAGGAGGGAAGGAAACATGTTTATTTAGCACCTGCTTTGTGATGGGCACTGTGCCAAGCACTTTTGACTAATATCAGCTCACTTGATCCTCACAATAGCCCTTCCAGGGAGGTGCTCTTATTATTCCCAAACTGAGACAAAAAGAGCTTGAGGGGAAAAAAAAAAAGAAAAAAAAGAAAAAGAAAAAGAAAAAGAAAGAAAAAAAGAAAAAAAATTAATTTTAAAAAGAGCTTGAGTTACCCACGTCACGTGGCTAGTAAAATGGTAAAGGCCAAATCTGAACTCAGGCCTTCCTGAGGCAGTACTCTATCTACTGCACCATCTGGCTGCCTCCAGGTAAAAGTACAAGAAAAATGGAGCATGGCTAGGAAGATCTGGGGATCTTAGTGGGCCACACAATGAGTCTGGTAGCCAAGAAATCGATAACCTGAACGGCGGCCTGGTGTCCAGAACTAGTGTGGTCAAAACTCGTGGTCCAGACACATCTGGGGTATTGTGGTCAGGTTTTGGCAGGCACCACCCACCCCTGAGAAAGGACGTTGGCAAGCTGAGAAAATTGAGCGGGACGTGACCAGAATGGTGAAGGGCCTTAAGACAAGGCCACAGGAGGACGGTCGATAGCATCTGGATGTGTTTAGCTTGGAGAAGAGAAGGGGAGGCAATGCCAGCAAAGGATGAAACTGTTGGCTTCAGGTACTTCAAGGGCTGGCCCGTGGAAGAGCATGAAAATTGGCCGAACTGGGGGAACCACATGCCAGTTGCAAAGACGCAGCTTCCGGCTTGGTGTTAGGACCAACTTCCTCCTAGCAGCGGCAGCTTCCTCCTGGAGGTCTTTGAAGGGAAGCGGGGTGCTCACTCCTCAATATGTCCTAGCGGGGATTCCCTTTGGGTCACGGTTGAACTAGAGAGTCAGGACCTTAAAGCCCTCCACAGATGCTGGCTGTTCTTAAAAAGGATGAAAACGGGAAGGTGGGGGACCCAGGAGGAAATAACCATCTCCTGCACTGCTTGTACCCTCCCCACCTCCCCCTGCGCCCCACTCCCCATCAGCGGTACCTTTGTGCCATTTGGCCTAGGATCTCTTAACTAGGGAAGGGGTTGAAACTGAAAGCAACCCCATTCTTGGGGGGGGCAGGGATAGAAGGGGAAAGAGCGCCCTCCTGTGGACTTTTGCTCATTGGAGTCAAAATAAGTTCAGGAAGTCAGGAATCTGGGTGGGGGGGTTATGATGTAAGGGCCCAAGATGAGAGCCCCCATTCCGTTTCTAGCACATACAAACACCCCATTTACATACCCATCTATTGCAGTAATACCTAGCATTTCTATAGCACCTACTATGTGCCAGGTACTGTACCGAGCGCTTTACAGATATCATCTCCTTTGATCCTCACAACAATCCTGGGAGGTAGGTGAAATTATTAGCCTCATTTTACAGATGGGAAAACTGATGCAGACAGAGGTTAACTGACTCGCCCAAGGTCACACAGTTAGTCAATATTGAGGCTGGATTTGAACTCATCTCCTTAACTCCAAGCCCAGAGCTCTATCCATGGTACCATGGAGCTGCTTCATAGTATTATTATTGTTATTATCATCATCCAATTTCTCCCTGAGTGTGTCTAGTGATGGAGAACTCATCTTCTCCCAAAGCAGTCCATTCCACTTTGGAATTGCTCAGAAAGTTAGGATTGGAATGGGCCCCTGCCCCTTTCCCCCTTTGCTCCTGGCTCTGGCCCCTAGGACCAAGCAGAAGGAAGATCGGTTCTCCAAACACTTGAAATGCTCTAAGCGGTGGGGATGCTTGCACTCCCTGCCTCTCAAGGCTACCGGGAGAACTTTGCAGCCATAACCACTTATCAAAATTGGACTTTTTTGTAATTAAAGAAAGACATCGTGTCTTCTCCCCTTCCCCTGAGTCTGCTCTTTTCCCAGTTAAAAATTCCCTGTCCCTTGGGGAGAGTCCAGTGGCTTGGTCTCCAGCACTTGTCTGCTCTATGGAGCTCTTCTGAGACCAGGAACTTTCCAAGAACTCTGGACACCTGCTTTTCCGGGGCCGTTCTTTCTGCCTCTAACTTTCCTCCCCGTTTTGCCATGTTTTGCTTTGGCTCGAATTCCTTACTGTTTTATTCCTTCATTGTTCTTCTTTTCAAGGTATCCATCCCTTTATTCAAGTTTTTCCAGTTACTGTTCATTCCAAGCCATCTATTTCCTTTCCAGTTTTTCCCTCACAATTCTAATTGTACTCATTTCTTCTTTTAGCTCTTTCATTAAGTCTTTTAATCAACAATTACCTGCCCTGGGTCAGGTGCTCGAGATACAAGACAAAAAAATCCAGAAGCAACTGATCAGGGCGGAAGACAGTTGGCCTATCATTTCCCTCATTCTAGGAGGCCGGGGTATGCTGGCACCTCACCGGGCTGCAGGATCCAGCCCATCTACCTCTTGCCCAATGCCAAGGGAGCTTGTTGGCATACAGAAGGGGGAATCCATCTCAGCAGAAAGGCCGACGGAAGAAGAGACTTACCTCCCCTTAGGTGCCAGCTTCTAGAGGAGCTGAATACCTATTGGAGGCTAGCATAACAGGGGTGGAAGGCACAGCGCCCCCTCTAGATTTAGGCTGGTGGGGGTGAGGCAGGGGATTTGAAGGGAGGAGAAGCTTGTGATCAACTGAATTGCAAAATTTCACTCTCCCTAGTTTTCTTTTTCCTTGGCATTTCCTGGGAAGAGAAAAGTGGAGGGGGATAGTCTGAGCTTCTAGTTCATCTTGCAATGGGGGCTTTGTGATCGATTTGACAGTTAACCTCAGTCTGGGCAACTGGAGAATCCACAGGGATTTGGCTTTCGTGGGTCCTAAGGCAATGACCTCTGGGTTTAGGGAAGCTCCACTCTGATCCATTAAAAAAAGGCTTGGATACCGCCCTCTCTCTCTCTACTGTTTTTTCTTCAGCAATTATATATACACGTCCACTAGTATATTATGGACATTATCGAACATGAGGCAAAGTAGACATTTCAAGGGGTGAGATAAAGATGAAATAACAATCTCTTCAAGTGAGTTTTTCAGGGCACACAAATACTTACAAAGAGGCCGGATTTTCATGAGGTCAGTGGGAATGAATGTTTCCCGATTTGTGAAACTTTTGCTTGAATTAGCTTTAGTTAGAGCCTTTCTAGCTCCAACCTTGTGACCTATTGATTGGAAGGGTTGATCTGAAGCGAGAGAAGCTGCATTTTCCAGGGCTTGCTAATCAGGATGACTCTGTGCTAATATCCCAAGGCATAACTAAAACCCAAGCAGGCTAGCTTCAACCCAGCCATTTGTGGATGGAAATCATTATTTCACATCCTCTTGCAGGTGATTGGGAATACTTGGGGTTGACTTCTTGGCAGACAGCTTTGGGCCATATTCTTAGTTTTAGCCACTAAGTGACTGATCAAGAGCTCATACCGGGAGCCAAAGCATCAGCCCTGAAGCTCCTGTGCTCCTTGTTTTGTCTTCCACCCACTGTTTGTTTCCGGTGGGCCCTGGTCCATTTTATGAAGGTGAGTCCAGGGCAAAGTGGATAAAGGCCATGCTGTTTCCCCTTTCCAAAGTTAAATGAACTGGGAATGGTTAGCCTGGAAAAGAAATTACTTTGAGGTTGGAGAGTCGGCTCAAGTCTTTCTCTGAGGAGCTGTTACAGAGTGGAATTAAGGTTACCCTGGCGGGGCTGCAAGATGGCGCCGTGGATAGAACACCACCCTGAAGTCAGGAGGACCTGAGTTAAAATCTGTCCTCAGATACTTAGCACTTCCTGATTGTGTGACCTTGGGCAAGTCACTTAACCCCTATTGCCTCAGGAAAAAGAAAAACAAAAAAAAAGGTTTGGCTGGTTCTGCTGGCTCCTCCTTCCCCAAGGCAGAACTACCTCTCCTTGGCCAACAGTCCCCTAGCTCTGGGAGCTCTTCAAGGTGGAGTCAGTCATGCTAGTGGCAGCCCAAAATTCCAGCCCTTGCCCATGTTCCTCCTGAAATTTTCCAGAGGGGAACCTACCAGCCTGGAGATGTACTTCTTCTCTCCTCACACTGGAAGGTTTAAGCATCGGTCCCTGTAATCCTAAGCCAGAACTTGGGCTCTGCAAAATCCTTTGACTATGTCGGTCCTTCCTCTGGGCCCCTGTTACCTCCCTGGACCAGCATCAATGGCGGGGAGGGGGTTGCTGGGAGATAGATGCGAAGGTATTATGGGAATAACTTCCTCACAATAAGAACCGTTCCAAAGTGGAGTCACTCCTTTACTGGAGATCTCCAAGCACAGGGCGCGTGCCCACTTGTGGAGGATGTCCAGAGGTGATTCCTGCTCAGGTAGGGCCCCTCTGGGTGCCTTCCCCACTCTGAGATCGTGTGCCACCGCCCTCTGCTCAGGGACAGCCAGCTCCTGGGGCTTAGGTCCCCACCTGAAGCTTCCCGGAGCTCAGCCCCAGCCCCAGTCCAGGGACTCAGTTCCCCCTCCCTCCATGGCAGCTGCATGGAAGCCTAATAAGTTTGTTCATCTGCTAACGGGCAAGGGGAGGCAGTGGGGGGATTAGTGGTAGCCTGCAGAAGGATATATAGCCTTTCTCTTAATTAGTCGACCCTCCCTCCTCTCTTGCCGAATCTTCACAATCCCCCCCATCCTTGGTCTCCATGGCAACTGACTGGGTGAGCAGATTGCCTGGGGAGGACACCAGGCCTGTGGGTGGAGAAGCAGGAACAGGCAAGGAGCTAATGAGGGGACTGGAAGAAGCAGGCTGCCTTTGGGCCGGCTCCAATTCCCCAGCTTGCTGCCACTACTGGTGCTCCAGTGTCCGCTGCCCCCATCACCACTGCTGTCCCTCTCACCGGCACAGTCGGAAGCCCTCCTCTCCCGCCCTGGGCACCGACGGCAGCTGAGACGAGGGCCAAGTCTTTACGAGAATGCCCCCCCCCCCCTGGGAGGAAAGAAAGTGGTCTAGTGTAGAGTACCAGATTTGGGCATCCAAGGACTTGGGCTTTCCATCTGGGCTCTGCTGCTTGCTGCCCGAGTGAACTTGGGCTAGCCCTTTCCCCATTGGCCTCAGTTTCTTTACCTGTAAAATGAGTGGGCTGAACAAGATGGCCTTCGAGGCTCCTTTTGGCCTTAAGTCTGTGAACCTATACGAAGACTCAGCCATCCCAAGGAACGTCCCCAGTTGCCAGGACTGAGGTATTCCGGGCCTTGTTTCCATTGGGTGTAGACCACCTGAGGGTCTTTTGCTCCCTAATACGTAGTGTGCTGCGGGCTCTAGGCAACCACAAGGAATCTTTCGATGTGAGTTGGCAATGGGTAAGGGAAGTGGAGGCCAGATTGTGGAAGATGCTGGCAGGTGGGCTGGTGTGGGAAGGCCGAGGTTAGCCAGCCTGCTCGCCTGAAATTCTCTAATGAGACATGTCACGGTAAAAGGTACACATGGTCTAGTCTACTCCCTCATTTTACAGAGGGGGGAAACTGAGGCTCCAAGAGAGGAAGGGGCTTGCCCAAAGTCCCATAGCTGTAAGTGATGGACCTGGGAACCCAGCTGTCTTTGGCTTTCCGATCAGTTGGTGACTTCTGACCTCTCGGAATAAGAGTTTGGGTGATTGTCTGAGGAGGAGGTAGAGAAGGTAAGCCACTTTTTGGTGTCCCAGAAGCGATCATCGCCCGGCTGGAGGAGGAAGATAGGGAGACGCTCTCTGGGCCCTCCCTGCTCGGAGGTGAGCCCTGACTCCCATGTGGGTACAGTGGTGGTAGTAGTTGGTGTGGGGGGGGTGTTCTGCTCTTAGCTGTCCGTTCTCTGCAGAGCTCCTTCTCCAGTCCAGCCTAGGCCCTGGCTCCTACAGCCCTGTTGCTATGGGAACCACGAAGTGGGAAAGCTGGGAGTAACTAGAAGAAACATCAATTAGCCCCAAAAGAAAGCTGAGAAGGCGATCGGGCCCTACCCCCACTCCTCTCTACTGTGCCATTCCACCTCAGTCCCTATGTTCTTCTGAGCCGATCGGAGATGGCAGGAGAATCCCTCCTTTCTGCCCCCACCCCAAATTTCTTCCCAGCTGGCCTTGGTCAAAGGGGACCTTTCCCCCAAGCTTAGAGCAGACACCAAAGAATACAACCTGACCCTCTTGCGACATACCTGACAAGCGGTCATCCAGCTTCTTCCTGAAGACCTCCAGCGATGGGGAAGCCCGAGGTGGCCCCCATGCCCAGAAAGTGCTCCCTCCTCATCTCCGACCCTCGCCATGGGCCGAGGATCACCTGAGAGCTGTCTCTCCCTCCCGCCCAAAGTATCCCTGGGTCATTCCTCCTGAGAAGCTCCTTGAGGGCAGGGACTGCTCTGATTGTGTCAAGTCCAATCCTTGGCACATAATGAATAAAAGCCTCTGAAGGAGGCCCGTTCCAGTTTGGGAAACCCTGGCCTTCTTTAGCGCCCCTTTGTGGCTCCCGGTTCCGCCCTCTGCGGCAACACGAATTTCTCTTCTACACGACTGTCCTTCACAAATGTGAAGGCAGGGATCGCCCCCGAGATTCTCCTGTTTGGTTAGTTAGCCGATCGACATTAAGTGCCTACTATGTGCTGGGAACACACACGGAGGCAAAAGACGGTTCCTATTCTCAAGGAGCTCGTGGCCTAAGATAAATAGATCATAAGCAAAGAAATATGCACGAACAAGCGCCAGACAGGAGAAATGGGCAGTAAGTAAAGGAGGGAAAGCACTAGAATTTAGTGGGGCTGGGAAAGGCTTCGTGGAGAAAATGAGGTTTTAATTGGGACTTAAAGGCTGCCAGAGAAACCAAGGAGTGGAGATGAGGAGGGAGCACGATCCAGACATGGGGGACAGCTGGAGAAAGTGTCTGGGGTCAGTAGATGGAGGATCCTGTTTGTGGAACAGACAGGAGGCCAGTATCATTGGACTGAAGAGCACGTGAGGGGAGCAAGGTGTTAGAAGACTGGAAAGGGAGCCGGGGGCCTCTGAATGCCAAGCACAGGCTTCCCTCTTCTTATGTAGTTTGTACTTTTTGTGCAAGCAAAACATCCCCAGTGACTGATCCCCTACGATCTGGCTTCCCGTGTCCACCCCCTGCCTGCGTACCTCCCCTGGACACATCCTATCTCCTCAGCTGCCGGTGCCTGCCACTACTCCTAACGTGGCCACCATGTTTCTGGGCTCTGGACACCATAACCATGATCTGCCCGAATCCTGGGAAGGACTGATAGTCCTAGCCAGTCAAGGAGCCTGTGGTTTCCCTGTTGGTTTGCCACCTACTTCCTGGAGCCTAACTCCTTTCTCACTGCGGGACCTCTGTTTCCTCATCTGACAAATGGGCACAATCACTCTCCTGATAATCTGAGGTCCTGAGACTTCTGATCAGTACCATTAGTTGCATGGGCGGTGGCAGCCCAACTGAGCAATATGCTTACACAACCCTGCCTCCAGTCCTTCTCCAGTTCATCCTCTGCATAGCTGTGAAATGAGGTATTCCCAAAAGGGCTGGTTGGACCGTGTCATTGCCCTGCTCCAGGAGCTGCAATAGCAGGTCATAGAAAGGCCCTCTCAGGTTGCCTACCCACAGTGCACCTTTCCAGGCTGATGACATCCCCTGGGTCCTCAAGCCAAATGGCCTACTAACTGATCTCTGTTCTTGACATCCCATGTTCCCCTTCCACATTCTGCAACAGGCTATCCCTTCCCCTTTTCTTTGCTCGCATTCTGAGCTCTATTCAAGGCAATTCCTGGCTTTCCTCCCCTGCCCCCCACGCTTTCCTCCTCTGCCCCCCACTGCCGGTCCTCATGGTATCGGATCATTTCTAAGGTGACTTTGAATTCTAGAATTCAATACGTGGGGGTCTTCTTCCACACTGCCTGACGTGCTCAAACAGCCAGACCACGGCAGCCTCCAGACCCCTCCAAGCCGCACCCAGAAGCACTAGAGCTACCTCTAGATTCTGTGGCTCTCAGTGGAGCCCCTTCTTGTAGTTGCCCTGCAGCAGCCTCAGACGGGGAGCACAAAAGACTCCCGCCCTCCCTTCTCAGTGTTTCTCCTCCCACTCCCCCCATCCCTCAGTATTCTTCCCTTTCCCATCTTTCCTTTAAAAAGCTGGGAAAGTTCCCCGGGGGAAAGATGCAGCCCCCGTCCCGGGATAAGAAATGAGGATGGCTGTCTGGGCCGGGGTGGACGACAGCAGAAGAGCTGGCACTGCGCAGCCAGGAGATAACGGCCCCTCTCACCCTAGTTGGGCTGGCTGAGCTAGGGACTCTCTGGAAGCATCAACTCCTCAATTAATGGATGGGTCTCAACACAATCCGGCAAAAACACAAGTGCAACCAAGTGGGACTGGCGGTCCCACTGTGATGAGAACGGCCACATCTCCAGGGGCAGCGGCCCGCGGGCCACCCACGCCCTCCCAATTGTGCTTCTAAGGAGCCCTAACTTCCCAGCAGACGTGAGCTGGAGGCAGCAGTGGAGACATGGGGAAGGTACCATTTGCCCACAGCATGGAGTGGGCAGGGAGCTAAGGATGCAGAAGGAAAAGGTTAAGAAAAAAGGAGTCAGACTTTGGGTAGGGGAGGAGCCAAGTCTCTGTTATGGATCTCCTGCTCAGAGTTGGGTTTCCCCATGGGGGTTGGTGCCTGCCCTCTCTTCTCAGGGTCCTCCCTCCTAGGTGGCACAGAGCAGTGTGAGCGGGAGCCCTCGGCCCACAAGCGGAGGTCCCGAAGGCCAGAAGTGGGAGACTCAAGTGCAAACGTGCCCCTGCCGTAGAGGGCTAGGCACGTGACCAACGGCAAACACTGGGGGAGGCTCAGTGACAGCCACATTCCCCGGAGCAGGATGCACCGGACAGGGAAGACACAAGTCAGAGACAGAAGGATCACAGGCCATAGATTTAGATGTTACCTTACTGCTCAGTCTTTAGCAGCTCTTTACTGCTTCACAGCAAAAGGCCTGGGCCTTGCATCCCAGGCCCCTCGCCGGCCCCCGTGTCTCCTGTTATCTACTCTATGCTACTCTGCTTCAAATGCCACTTCCCCTTCTCTGGGCCGCTGTGATAACGACCTTCCCACCTTGACCTCACAGAATAATTCTGTCTGTTATCTTTTCATTGTGTTTTCATACTATTGTCTACCACGCTTCCTCTGACTGTGTCCTATCTCCCTACCAAATTATAAGCTCTCTGAGGGCAGGTTCAACATCTTGTTTGAGCCTGGAATTCCACTACGTCCCTCAGAACTGAGTCGACATTTGCTGAAAGAATGAATGAACTCCAAAGAAGGGGATTTTGCGATCCACTCCAAGCCCCGCTCCTTGCCTTCGTCCCATACCGGTAGGTGGGCTGGGGCCGGGGTGGCAGCCCGAATGCATCTGGGCTCTAATCAAATTGTCTTCTGGGCCAAGATTAAAAGGAAGCCAGCATCCAGGAACTCGCAGTATCCTGCGCTGGCTGGGCCTCCTGAGAGTCCAAGAGAAGCTCAGCCCCAGGGGCCAAAGTCAGCACTAAGGACAGCTGCCCCCCCCATACACACATGTGTCCATACAATACATACACAGTGCAATACAATACACAGACACGCACACACCACACACATGTACACACCTCAACTTGCACACACACATGCAAGGCAACAATACATAGACATACAACTCACACGCACACATCTCATTTGCAGTGAAACATAGCACACACATGCACACACCACACACATATTGCACACACAGCACACAGATGCATGTGCACACACACCACACACACAGAGTACACAGACACATGTGACACAATATATGCACACACCACACACAGTGTGCTACATATGCACATATATGACACACACACACACACACAAATGCACACACACTCTTCTCCCCATTTGATCTCCATTACGGGGGAGGACAGTCAGGATCAAAGTCAGTCACGGCCGACATGATGGGCTGGGTGAAACAGAGTTGTAAACACCACCGGCGAAACCAACCAGATGATAGATAATTAAATGGCAAAGAAATAAATAGCCAGTGTGAGGCTCCTCAGCTAGGAAGTCATAAACTTGAGCCTGGCTTCAAGAGCTACAGGCCTGGAGAGCCCAGTCCCCTGCCTCGGGGTCAGGTCCTCCCCTTCTCTGCTAATCTACCTGGCCTTAGCCCGGAAGGCAGGAGCTGGACAGACTAGAGAGGGCTAGAGGCAGCCTGGCTAACCGAGAAAGCAACAGGTCCTGTCCCTCCTGGGGAAACGATGACATCAAGAGGGGCCTGGGAAGCAAGGATATGAAGAAGTGGGAGAGGGAGGCCGGGCACTGCTGAGTGCTACATCAAAGGCTCAGGAGAGATCAAAGTGTCAGCGCTGAGCTCTTAGAAATCAGTAAATAACCTTTCTCTCCTGATGATCCAAGCTCAGACCTGAGCACCATTACAATCGGATTCATTCCCACAGTGCCCCTTTGCCCCAACAGTCTTGGCCATTATTAGCCTCTGATTGGACTCCAGATTTCGATTCTCTCCCTCCTCTATCCATCCTCCCCGGAACTGCCCAAATCACTTTCTTAAAGCAAGTCACCCCCTTGCCCGGGAAGTCTCAGGAGCTCCTTAGAACGAGCAGTAAAAGAAAATACAAAGTCCTCCAGCCAGTATTCCTTCACAATCTGGCTCTCACCCACCACACATCATTTCCTCTCCCACATTCCAGCCAAATGACCCTGAGGGCTGTTTTCTACTCCCAATATTCCATTTCTCACCTCAGGGAGCGTGATCAAGTGGTCCTTCCTACCCCAAATGAATCCCTAATTTCATTCAAGGCCGACTTGAAGTGCCGCTTCCTCTAGGAGACAGCCATGGCGTGCCCTGCCCCCAGTCTTAGTGCTCCCCCCCAAGCTACTCCATGTGTGTAGGACACACGTGACACTTGCTTCACTTTGTCCATGTTTCACTCCGGTAAAATGTAAGCTCCCTGCAGGGAAGGATGGCTTGGCTTCTGTCTCCATCCCAGTTCCTGGCATGGTTTTGCATAGTAGGGGTTTAATAAATGCTTGGTGATATGTTTGTACAGAGAGTGAATTCCCTCTGTTCCAGAGGGAAGATGAAGCTTGTCCAGGGCCCAGACTGGGGTTGAGTATTCCTGCTGGCCAACTCCCAGCTCAGGCTCAAATAGAAGAATAGTATTAGAATCCCGAATGGGGGAACTCCAGGATATTTTATTTCCTCTCTTTAGTGTATCAAACCTGGCCCCATACCTAGGCAGAGATTTGGATGATCACCTTA
Organism: Sminthopsis crassicaudata; assembly: GCF_048593235.1. Classification (NCBI taxonomy): domain Eukaryota; kingdom Metazoa; phylum Chordata; class Mammalia; order Dasyuromorphia; family Dasyuridae; genus Sminthopsis; species Sminthopsis crassicaudata. Next base: position 2,627,135 of record NC_133623.1, on the reverse strand, counting down.
AACCTTGCCATAACCTGAGCCACAAAAGACAGAACTTCTCAAGAGGTAGACCTGTGACTGGTCCAAGGTTCCTTGACCCTCAGAAATGTAAGAAATCTCCCCTAGGGGCAGCTAGGGGGCGCAGTGGATAGAGCACCAGCCTTGAATTCAGGAGGACCTGAGTTCAAATCTGCTCTCAGACACTTAACACTTCCTAGCTGTGTGACCCTGGGCAAGTCACTTAACCCCAGCCTCAAAAAAAAAAAAAAAAAAAATCTCCCCTGGTTCCTTTCTGAGTAAGAGGCTATTTAGAGCAAAGCTCCTGGGAATCTCTTTTGAGATATAAATTTGGAGTTTTGCCCACTGGTCCCAAGAATTTGGCACTTGTCTCTTGGTTTGGGGGACTTTCTATCTCTGTATCACCCCTTCGCTTTACTTTAACCAATTAAGACTTCCCTACTCCCCCCCCCCCAGAGGATCCACGTCTAGTGGTCACATAGAACAAATCATACTACTCAATCTTGTTTTCATTTGTGAAAAGCATCGCTAGTCAAGTAGACCTGGACAATGGAGAACAGTAATATCTAGAGTTCAGCAAAGTAGCCAAGAAAGACTCCCATGGTATCATGGGACCATTGAGATCACTGAGGGATCCTTGGGGACCAGATGAAGATATGGGGCCTGGATGATTACCCCCGAGGGGTTTCTCAGAGTGCCAGGCAGATCAGATCCCGGCGTGGGGGGAATCAGCTGACCATGTCCTGGGCCCCCTATTCAGGGCTACTAATTGGTTTTTTAATCAGTGATTTGGATGATGCCAAGGTGGCGCATATATACATATATATATTATACGAAACAAAACCTTGACAGGTTGAAACAATGAGGAGCTTGAAAGAATTAGCTGAACATTAGTAAGCATGAGTATAAAGTTCTGTACATGAGTTAAAGGGACAAAACCCTTTGAAATCAAAAACATGGTATAAGAGAGAATAGAAGAGGAAGTTTCAAAAGAATTAGGGAGATGGAAGTGGGCTACAAACAGTATGTGACAAGGCATTCATAATAGGCTACAATGACAGAAGAGTAGTGCCCCAAGGGAGAGGGGTGGTCATTTCCCTGTTCCCCTGCCCTGGCCAGATGGTGATCTGGTCTGGGAGCCCAGGAAGAAGACTGGCAAACCGGAGCACATCCGTGGTCAGAGGGGACTTCTCAGCTCTAGATTTAAGGGATTGAGATGGACTTCTCAGCTCTAGATTTAAGGGATTGAGATGGACTTCTCAGCTCTAGATTTAAGGGATTGAGATGGACTTCTCAGCTCTAGATTTAAGAGATTGAGATGGACTTCTTGGCTCTAGATTTAAGGACTGGGATGGACTTCTTGGTTCTAAGTTTAAGGACTGAGATGGACTTCTTGGTTCTAGGTTTAAGGACTGAGATGGACTTCTTGGTTCTAGGTTTAAGGACTGAGATGGACTTCTTGGCTCTAGATTTAAGGGACTGAGATGGACTTCTCGGCTCTAGGTTTAAGGGACTGGGATAGACTTCTCGGCTCTAGGTTTAACCATCTGAAATGGGCTTCTCTGGGTTTAAAAGGCTGAGTAGGAGTCTCAGTTCGTGATTTACAGAACTGAAATGTTTTCTGCTCTAGGATTCAAGACCTGCAATGGGCATTTCTGCTTTAGGTTTAAGGGGTTCAACTGGTGTCTCTATTTGAGGTTGAAGGAGCTAACATATCCTTAGCACTAGGCTTCAGGAGGGGAAATGGGCATCTCTGCTCTAGCTTTTGGGAGCAGAAATGGGCTTCTTGGTTCTAGCCTTAATATTTGAAAGGGAATTCTCTGCTCTGTCTCAGAGGGGTTGATATCAACGTCTCTGGTCTAGGCTGTAGTACTTAAAATGGACTGCTTGGCTCTAGGTTTAAGGATCTGAAATGGGCTTTTGGGCTCTAGTTGAACTAACTGAAGAGGGCTTCTCTGCTCTAGCTTCAAGGGGCTGAAATGGGCTTCTCCGTTCTAGATTTCAATAGATAAAATGGGTGCTCCTGTTCGAGGATTCAGGGGTAGAAAGAGGCTTCTCTGTTCTCCATTCCAGAAGCCAAAATGGGCTTCTCTACTCTAGGTTTATGGGGCCAAATGGGACTTTTCTGCTCTAGGCTTAAAAGGCTGAATTAGCATCTCTGTTCAAGGTTTCGGGAGTTGAAATAGGCATTTTGGCTCCAGTTAAGGACCTGAAATTGGCTTCTGTGTTCTACTCCCGGTTGTAGGAACTAAGATGGATTTCTTGACTAGTTTTAAGCAGCTAAAGTAGGCTTCTCTGCTCTAGGTTCAAAAGGCTCAACAGGCATCACCGTTTGACATTTAAGGATCTGAAATGGATTTTTCCAGTCTAGGTTTCAGGAAGTAAAATGGGGTTCTATGCTTGAGGTTTCAGGAGCAAAAGTGGGCTTTTCTGATTTGTTTCAGGAGCTGAAATGGGCTTCTAGATATATGGGGCTGAATGGGCTTCTCTGCTCTATATTTAAGAAGCTGAATTGACCTCTCTGTTCAAGATTTCAGGAGTTAAAATCAGCATCTCTGCTCTATGTTTTAAGGATATGGAATGGGCTTCTCCACCCTAGGTTTCAGGACTAGAAACAGGCTCTAGTGCTCTCTAGTCCAGGAGCTCCTCCTCTAGACTTTAAGAACTGAAATGGGTATCATTGTTCTAGGTTTAAGGAATTGAGCCTCTCTGCTTTAGGTTTAAGGGGCCGATATAGGCTTCTCTGCTCTAGGTTTAAAAAACAATCGTGTCTCTGTTCAAGGTTTCAGGAGATGAAATCGGTGCTTCTACTGTGTTTAAGGACCTAGAATCCCATTTTAGGTTTAATAACCTAAAATGGGATTCTCTGCTGTCTATTCCAGGAGCTGAAAGAGGCTTCTCTATTCCCGGTTTCCATGACTGAATCAAGATCTGTATTCAAGGGTTCATGAATTGAAATCGGCATCTCTGCTCTATTTCGAAGGATTGGAAATGAGCGTCTCTGCACTAGGTTTATGGGGTTGATTGGGCTTCTCTGCTCTAGGTTTATGGGGTGGATTGGGCTTCTCTGCTCTAGTTTTCAAATATTGAATTAGCCTCTTTGTTCAAAGATTCAGGAATTGAAATTGGCTTCTCTGCTGTATGTTTAAGGAGCTACAATGGGCTTTTCTGCTCTAGGCTTCAAGAACTGAAATGGCTCTCGATGTTCTAGGCTGAAGGAGTTGAAATGGGTCTCTCTGCTCTAGATTGAAGGGCTTCTCTGTTCTAGGTTTAAAAGATTGAACCAGCATCTCTATTCAAGTTTTCAGAAGCTGAAATTGATGTCTCTGCTCTTTGTTGAAAGATCTCAAATGGGTGTCTTTCTTCAAGGTTTTATAAGCTCAAATGGGCTTCACTGCTCTAGGTTTCAGGAGTAGAAATGAGCTTCTCTGCTCACCATTCCAAGAGGTGAAATGGGTTTCTCTACTCTAGATTTAGGGGGGCTTCTCTGTTCTAGGTTTCAAAGATTGAAGCTTCTCTGTTCTAAGTTTCAAAGATTGAACCAGTGTCTCTTTAAGGTTTCAGGAACTGAAGTCAGTGTCTCTCCTCTACATTTAAGCAGCTGAAATGAACTTCTCTGCTCTTCTTGCCAGGAGCTTAATTGGGCGTCTCTAAGTTTCAGGGGCCGCAATAGGGTTTTGAGTTCTAGTTTTATGTAGCTGAAGTGGGCTTCTGTGTTCTAGGTTTAAAAGACTGAAAAGGCATCCCTCTTCAAGGCTATAGGAATGGAAAGCAGCGTCTCTGTTCTTTTTCTAAGGAGCCGAATTGACGTCTCTACTCTGGGTTTCAAGAGCTGCAATGAACTTCTTGATTAGTTTTAAGTGGCTGAAGTGGGCTTCTGTGTTTTAGATGTAAAAGGCTGAAGAAGTGTTGCTGTTTGAGATCTAAGGACCTGAAGTGGGCTTCTAGTTTTCAAGAACTGAAATGGGCTTCTCTGCTCTAGGTTTCATGAGCTAAAATGGGTTTCTGTGCTGGAGGTTTCAAGAGCTGATACGTGCTTCTGGACTATAGGTTGCAGGAGGTGAACTGGGCTTTTCTGTTCTAGGAGCTGAAATAGGTGCCACAGTTCTAGGTTTAAAGGTCTGAAATGGACCTCTCTGCTTTCGTTTTATGGACTTCAAACAGGCATCTGTTCTCTAGTTTAAGGACCTGAAATGAGCCTCTCTAGTTTAGGTTTAAGGGGCTGATAGAGATTTCTCTGTTTTCTGTATATTGTGCTAAATAAGCTTCTCTGCTCTCCTCTTCAGGAGCTCAAATGGGCTTCTCTGCTCCGGGTTTCAGGAGCTGAAATGGGCTTCTTGACTCTAGGTTCAAGGATTTAAAATGGATTTCTCTGCTCTCCTTTCACGGTACTGAAAATGAGCTTCTCTGCTAGTTTTCAGAAGCTGAGATGGGCCTCTCTTCTCTAGATTTCAGGAGGTGAAATGGGCCTCTCTTCTCTAGATTTCAGGAGGTGAAATGGGTACCTCTGCTCAAGTTTTATGGAGTTGAAATCGGTATGTTTTCTTTAGGTTTCAGGACCTGAAATGGGATTCTTGAATCTAGTTTTAAGTACCTAAAGTGGTTTAGAAGGCTGAATAGGCCTTGCTGTTCAAGATTTAAGGACCTGAAATGGGCTTCTGAGCTCTAGTTTTCAGGAGCTAAAATGGGCTTCTTGGCTCTAGGTTTAACAATGTGAAATGAACTTCTCTGCTTTAGGTTTAAGGGTCTGAAATGAGCTTCTCTGTTCTAGGTTTCAAAGGCTAAATCAGCATCTTTGCTCAAGGTTTAAGGAGCTAAAATAAAATATTCTTGGCACCAGGCTTCAGAAAGTAGAATGGCCATTTCTGTTCTAGCTTTTAGGAACTGAAATGGCTTCTTGGTTCTAGGTTTCAGGAGCCTAAATGGGCTTCTCTGCATTAGCTTTAAAAGGCTGAATTGGCTTTGGTGTTCCAGGTTTCAGGAGCTGAAATCAATGTATCTCTGGTCTATGTTTAAGGATCTGCTTGAAGTTTAAGGGCTTGAAATAGGCTTTGGGGCTCTAGGTTTCAGGAGCTGAAATCAATGTATCTCTGGTCTATGTTTAAGGATCTGCTTGAAGTTTAAGGGCTTGAAACAGGCTTTGGGGCTCTAGGTTTCAGGAGCTGAAATGGGCTTTTGGTCTCAGTTTATGGAGCTGAAATGGGTTTCCGAGCTTTAAGGTTAAGGCGCTTTTCTCTGCTCTAGTTTTAAAAGGATGAATAGGTTTCTCCTTTTGGAGAAATGCGATTCTTGGCTCTAGCTTTCAGGATTAGAAATGCAGCTCTCTGCTCTAGACTACAGGAGGTGACATGGGCTTCTCTGCTCTGGGTTTCAGGAGCTGAAATTAATGTCTCAGCTTGAGGTTTTAGGAGCTGAAATGAGCTTCTTGGGTTCTAGGTTTCGACGAGCTGATACGGGCTTTTTGGCTATAGGCTTAAGGGTTTGACATGGCCTTCTCTGCTCTAGACTCCCGGAAGATTGCCCCTATTCTGAGCTGATATTCACCCTATGCAGCCCCTCCCTTGACTCTGGGTTCTGTCTGCCTTCTGAAGCCAAAGAAAGGGCCCAACTCTCCCACATGACTGTCCTTCTGATACTTTCCCACAATCCCCATTTGATCTCTACAGACCTGTAATGACAAGTAGAGTTGGAACAGTCAAGTTGCAAGAGAATTCCGAGTTCGCACGTGCCCTCACTTGCCAGTTGAAGACTCGGTCTGTTCTCCCCTAAAAGCTTTCCCACAGAGCTCCATTTCTTTGCTGGGACTCAGAAGGTGTGATTGGCAAGGCTGCCTTCCTGCTACTTAAGAGCTGAGACCATTTGACTCACGCCAGGCTTTCTTTTCCCCCCTCCCCCCTCTCTCTTCCCACCTCCCCCAGAGGTGGGCACATTTCATGGCTTCGGCCTGTCTTTGGTACAAACATGCCCTTCGTCCACGCCAAGATCCCCGAGTCTTGGAAAATAGCCCTTCAGGGGGGACCTACGAAGAGAGACAGGATCTCTGGGGAACCTCACCAGCAGCAATTCAAATGGAAAGGATCTATGGCAAGCCAAGCTCCATCTCAGCAACAGCAGATCTAGAAATTTGGCGTCCTAGTCCCTGGTGCGCCATCCTTTCTTGCCAGTCCTATTCACTGAACTATTCACAACTCTACAGGTGGTAACGGGGGCAGGGGGCAGGGATGGGAGGAGGTTGATATATCTTGCATTTCTAGTCTCACAGCATTGCAAAAACCTACACCATTCACTTCACCAGAAGGGGCGCCTCTTGGTCTCCCAAATGCAGCAGAAATCTCCAATACTTCAAGCCTCTACTTCTCTGATTGTCTCTTGGGATAGTGGTCAAGTCAATGCTAGCCAGATGGCTAAGTAAACTGTAGGAGGAGCCCTAATACAGCCAGCCTCCTACGGTCTGGTGCCTCCTTGCTAGAGGCTGGAAGGCACAAAGCCTTGACTTTCTTTTCTGGTCAACTGGCAAGTCTGGCACTGCCAAGTGACATCCTGAAACACTTCAGATGAAGGGAAGGATATTTATAGCCAGCTGCTTTTAGATTTTCCCCTTACCTGAAACGATTAACCTAAGGGATCCCTTTGGATCCTCCAATAATTGGCTAGTGCATTGGGAGCAGCACCAATTGCCTCAGTGAGGGCACTGGAGTCACATTCACAAAGGGTATCCCCTTCATCCATCCATCCATCCATCCACCCATCCATTCATCCATCCATCCACCCATCCATCCATCCATTCATCTATTCATTTATTCAAATAATATTTGATAAGTGACTATTATTGTAAATCCAAGACAAAAATCAAACCACCCCTAACCTAAAGGATTTCGATAGCTAGGAGACTATCACAGGCCAACAGCTAAATCGCCGTAGAGAGAATACAAATTGGAGGAGGACTAAGGAAGGTGGGGAGGGAGAGGATCAGGGATAGGGTTAGCTGGACCTTGAGGGAAACTTGAAACTACGAGGTAGAGGTGAAGAAGAAGTACATTTCAGACCTAGCATTACAAAGGCTCGGTGATGGGGGATAGCTCCCTTTGCACATGGCTTGTCTCTCTCCATCCCCATCAAGGCATCAGAGCTGCTGTTTGACAGCATCTTTGAGGCTTGTGAAACCTGGGGCAATTTTGAGATTCTTTAGAATGAATCCAGCCCTCTGCTTCCATCGTAAGCATTTGGGGGTCTGTGAGTTGGGCCTCTGACCCCATGCCTTGGAAGGAGCATTTGGCAGGAGGAAATCTGGGGAGGTGTCTATTGGATTCTGGGAGAATCCACATGCACACGTTTTGAATCACCATGGAAAGAACTGGAGAGAATTTGAACTCGAGGTGCGTAGAGTCAAGCCCAATGGCTTTATTTCCCAGCCAGGCAGCCAGCCGGATCTCCAGCAGCCATGGCCCAGACATGTCACAGGATTGCTTGAGGGTAGCTATGCCAGCACTTGCCATCATAGTTCCTGCCCTCCTGTGCAGATGGAAGTGGCCACCAAGAGCTTGTGAGCTTCATTCTGCACATTTCCCTACTTTCCCCTTCCAGGGAGAAACTTCTCTGCTCAGCCTAGAGTTCTCTTCGCCGGGATTCGTCTTTTGATGGAAGAGCTGCCCGTTTCTGCCTTTCTCTACCTCTGGGGTCTCGAGTTGGTAAAGGCCAGAGTGGCCACGGGCAGCTTATTGTCTTCAGACCCTTTGCTTGTCCCTCCCAAGGTCTCTATCATTAGTATGCCAGCAACGTCAACTTCCCAGGAGTCTCTCTGGGTTCCGATGGGCCCGTTTTCCTCACCAATCAGCTGAGTTGGCCTAAGGGGCAGAAAGTCTAAAGCCTGACACCGAGGGAGAGCCTAGACTTGAATGATGGATAACCTGCCACGTTAAATGCCACAAACGTAAGCTGGGACCTCTCTGGTTCCTACACATCTCTAGCACCAACCTATTCAGGCACCTGTGGGAAAACTGCCTCTGTCAACCTTCACGGCCCTCTCAAAGGCCCTGGCCCCCTCCCTACCTCTTTATGTCATCCTTTGTTCATTCAATAATCATTTCTCAAACTCTGGCTGGGTTCCAGACGCTCTGCTAGGTGCTGGGGATACAGACACAAGGACAAGCCGGTCCCTGCCTGCAAGGAGCACGTCCATCTCCTTGGTGTCACCGGCTGAATACAAACCTCTAATTCCAATGCCTATTTCTGCCAAATTTCCACTAGGGAAGCCTTATATTCTAGCTTTAGAACTGTTTTTCTTGACAGGAGGGGAAGACCTCAGGTGGCAGGGGAAACCTCTCTATGGTAGACCAGTACAGCTGGGGCAGGGGTGGGGTGGGGAGGAGGCAAAAAGTGTGGCTTTTCCTGGGGGGAAGGCTTTCCCTGGGATCTTTGGATCAATACTTCCCTGGGGAATACCTGTGTACCAGACTGGGCTATGAGCTGCCCAACATCTTGGGCAACTGTGTCACAGAGCCATTTGCAATACCACCTGGTCCCTTCTTTATTCTCAAAAGCATGCTGTTTCAGTGGTCAAGGGAATCATGTAATCACAATTTCTGGGAAGCTGGAAAGGAAAATCTCTAAGATGAGGCTCCCCCTGCGTCCTCCATCTATCACTTTCCTGAGAGGGTATGGTTCCTATCTCTTCTCCAAGTTGCTTCCTATTAAGCAGAAAGCTAGCTAACTGGTCACCTTGCCATCCAATTCCCCTTATGCTCAAGATTCTGGCCTCATATTACCCATGTCTTACCAGTGCCACGATTAGGGTCCAGCTTGTTGATCCAACTGTCCACCCTCTGGTTCCTCTTGTCCCTTGGCTTGTTGAAGAGCTGGCTGCCTCATGGCTTTCTCCACTGATCATCCAGTGGTTCTGCCCTCACAGGCCCATTGCTCCATTGAGAGGTGGTTCCTTCTTTTTGCTTTTACGGAATCTTAAAGTTGAAGGATACTTCAGAAGCCATGAAGACTCACTTAGACCTAAACAAGTAACCCGTAACCGTGGACCACAGAACACCTTCCAGGGCCTCGTCCAACCTCTGTGTGGGGAGCCCACTCGACCTCCCAAATTCCCTCGGGGATGTCGATCAGGTGATGTGTAACTGCTAGTGATGCAGGCAGGGGGCAGACTAGGGGTGGAGAAGAGTAGGGAAGTACTGATTAAGACACCACTGGAGAGGAACAATGATAGCAGGAGCTTGTGTTTATATAGTGCTTTAAGATTCGAAAAGTGCTTTACATCTGTAATCCCAATGGTTCCTCACAACAACCCTGTGAGGTAGGTGCTATCACCCTCCTTTGACTCCTCTGAGAGTCAGTGAGTTGTGGCTTGCCTGAGGTCATATGACCGTGAAGCCTATGAGGCAATATGTGGACAAGGCTCTTCTGGATTCCAAATCCAATCATCCATTCACTAAGACAGGGCAGATGCCCAGTAGAACGGGAAGCTGGAGCCTTCACCGAGTTTGCTGGGCTCGGGGACCCACCTGCCTACTCACCTATTTGCTAGCCTGTCTCACATGCATGTTGCTCACGCCTCTTTCAGTTCTAAAAGCCCAACCGGCAGAGACTGGCTACCTCTCCTCCCAGGCTAGGACCTCCGCTCTCTCCTCAAGACAACCGGAGACCAAAAGCTTCCCAGCCTCTGGGCACAGCAGTGGGAGAGTCCCGCAGTTAGTGGGCACCAGAATCTTCCCCTAATGCTCTCTACTGGGTGGAGGGTGAGGGAAGGGCCCTATGTCTGGTACAGAAGTTGCTGCTGTCTGGCTCATGCGGTGGGCTGGGGGACTGAGGCAGGATGAGATGAGCCCCAATTGGTACGGGGAGGTGAGCGAAGCATGCTGAAGATAGTTAGCAGATTTGAGAACCCTGCATTCTGCTCCTCCCCCTGTTCTCCTACTTCCTAAACACATTTTTGGCCCAATGAAACACTTTCTGCAGCTCAGATCTTGGCCCCTTCAGTTGCTTGATGAGCGCTGGCCAATCTGACTTGGGTTTCACCTCTCATGAAGTGATGAGCTTTTTGCCTTTTCCCTTCCATCCCACTGTATCCCCCAAGCAGCCCTGGGGCCACTTTGGGATCCAATTGGGCTGGCTGGCCCTACTGCTATGAGATAGGAAGGGGTTCAGGTCGGGAGCTGGCCCGGCCCGGCCTTTGGTGGATCTCGGGGCAGACAGGCCTCTCCACAGGGACCCCAGCAGTCTTTTTCTCACATAGCCCTTGGGGATGCACATTTTCTCCTTCAGTCCCTTTAACTCTCATTTTGTACTCTACCGACCTCAAACTCCAGATTTCCAGCCCCGTTCTTGTCTCTGGTCCCTACTCACAAGGTTCCTGACGAGGAAAAAGGCTCATCTGGAAGGCAGATGACCTGGATTCAAATCCTGCCTCCACTCTTGACTCAGTGCATTGCTTTCAACATGTCTCTCCCTTTTTCTGACCTCAGAGGCAACTGAAAAGGGGCTTGAACCTGGTGATCTCCAAGGTCTCTCTGCCAGTTCTAAGCCCCATGGTACTCCACGGAGGCTCCTCAGCTGTAGCCCTTGGCCCAAGCTGCCCTGAGCCCAAGAGGAACAGTGGCTAAGGAGAGCTGTTTCAGCTGCTGAGCCCCTTCTTACTTTCTCCTGAAGGAAAACTCTGGCTCTCCTGTCGGTTAAGGTGTCTCCCATAGCCCCACAGAGGTCTCTCGGCAGACAGGCCCAGAGCATTCTGGGCAGGTACAAAAGGCAACTATTCTTTCTCAACCTTGCTCAGAGGCCCTCATGTCTGGATTCAAGGGCCAGTCTAAGGATCCCTACCTGCAAGCCTGCTTTTCCATCTGGGAGCATTTCCTGTCCCCTAGAACAAGGCCAGCCCAGGCACCTCTTGGGAACTAAGCTAAGTGCCGGCCTCAAGCAGACGCGGAGAGGAGCTGAGCTCGGCCCTTGCTCGCTAGTCCACCGCTGCTCAGACCTGAGCATCATGTGGGCTCATGGTCATTGGTCCTCACGGCCACTTTGAGGGGAGCTCTCCTCGGTCCCAATGGCAAAGTGCCCAATCTGGGCTCGGACCTTGTCATCTGCTGCTTGTGCAGAAGAAGCTTTTGTTCACAGATGTGAGAAGTCCAGGAGAACAGTGGGCTGCCCGTCAGAGAGTGGGAGAACCAAGGGCAGCAGCCCTTCCCACCTAAGGAAAAGCTGAGCCGCCGAGGGTTTTAGGGCCTTCCCCCAAACCCCATATTCCAATTCAGCTCCCAGCCCCTGCGTGGGCTCGGCCCATCTGCCCACAGGGCCCTGGGAGCTGCTGCCAAGCCTGTTGCTCTACAAGTCTCTGAGGGTGCGAGAACCATTACTGCTTAAATCTAGAAACCAGTTTCAGTCTGAAAATACCACCGGCAGCGAGGGGCATTGGGAACTATGTTCTTGGATGGCAGAAAAGTGAGACTGAGAAAAAGTGCCCTCCAGAGATCGGGCCACCCCGGCCCCAGTTCAATCTACAATACCCTTAGCTCCCTCACAATCATATTCGGGTGTGGTACCCTAAGAGGCCCCCCCCCAATTAGAGGCCATTTTAGCTCCCTTGTCTACCTGCTCTCCCTTCCAGCCTCCTCTTCCTTCTCTCCCCTACTACTTTCTCTCACCTTTCTCCTCCTGCCTGCTCTTGCCTCTTCCCTTCTCTTCCTGTCCTCTTCCCTCCTGCCTCCTCTTCCAGCCTCCCTTCCCTACTTGTCTCCTTTTGCCTCCTCTCCTTTATCTCTCCTCCTCTTGCCTCCTTTTTTTCCCTGCCTCCTCTCCCCTTCTGCCTCCTCTTCCTTCTTTCTTCTTATGCCTCTACTTTCTTCCTGACTCTTTTATCCACCTGCCTCCTCTCACCTCCCTCCTCCTGCCTCTTATTTTATCTCCTCTCCCTTCCGGTCTCCTCTTCCTTCTTTTGTCTCCTCCTGTCTCCTTTTGCCTCTTCCTCTTCCTTCTTCTGTCCTTTCTCCTTTAGCCTCCTCTTTCTTCTATCCTCCCTTCCTGCCTCCTCTACCTGCTTCCCTTCATCTCTGTCCTCCTGCTCCTTTTCTCCTCCTGCCTCCTCTCTTATGTCTCCTCTCCTCTTGCCCTCTTTCCCTTCCTGCCTCTTCTCCCTGTCTACCTCCTTTCACCTCCCTCCTCCTGCCTCTTATTTTATCTCTTCTTTTCTCCTGCCTTCACTGTTCTGCATCCTCTCTCCTCCTACCTCCTCTTCTAACTCTTTACCCTTATCTCCTTCCTCCTCTCACCTTCCCTTACTCCTTCTTTTTCCATGTCTTCTCTCCTTCTGCCTCCTTTTCCAACTCCTCTCTTCTGCCTTTGCTGTCTTCCTGGCTCCTCTCACCTCCTCTTCCCTCCTGCCTCCTGTTTTCTTGCCTTCTCTTTCAGTTTCTCTTTCCTGCCTCTTTTTCCTCTTCATCTCTCCTATGTCCTCCTGCCTCCTCTTACCTCCTCTCCATTCCTGCCTTCTCTTCATCTTCTCCCTCCTCATTCCTCTTATTCTCTCGTCCTGCCTCTTCTCCCCTTCTCCTCCTACCTCCCTTTCCATCTCTTCCCCTGCTTCCACTGCCCTCCTGCCTTTTCTCTCTTCCTCCTGCCTTCTCCCCCTTCCTGCCTCCTCTCCCCTCCTTCCCCCACTTCCTCTTCTATCTCCACTCTCCTCTTGCCTTCCCCCCTTCCTGCCTCCTCTCCCCTCCTTCCTCCTGCTTCCTTTTCCCTCCTGCCTCCTCTTCTATCTCCACTCTCCTCTTGCCTCCTCTCCCTTCCTGCCTCCTCTTATCTTCTTCCTCCTGCCTCTACTCTCTTCCTCCTTCCTCTTCTGCCCTCCTGCCTTCTCTCCCTTCCTGCCTCCTCTCCCCTCCTTCCTCCTGCTTCCTTTTCCTTCCCGCTTTCTCTTTCATCTCCTCTTGCTTTTTTTCTCCTTGTGCCTCCTCTATCCTCCTGCCTTTTTCTACCTCCTCTCTCCTCTGACCTTTACTCATATTGGCCACTGTCAGAAAGGCACAACTAGCAGAGAGGTAAAAAAAAATCCTTTAGAGCAGGAATGGGAAACCATTTTTTTTTTTTTTTTTGCTAAGGGCCATTTGGATATTTCTAAGGTCATTCAGGGCTATCCAGAATGATCAACTTAACAACTTGGACAGTAGGAGGTCGTTGCACCTAGTTTTCAGCTCGACTGGACGTGCCCCAGTCCTGTCTTGGGGGAATGCCAGCTTGCTCCCTGCCTCAATTCATTCCATGAGGATTTATTGAGCGCCTCTGCGTGGGGAGCTCTAGAGACCCTGAGACCCGAGTCCAGCAGCTAACTCTGTCCTGAAGGAGCTCGCGGTCTGCTTGGGAACACTGCCTGGAAACAGCCGTATAAACACAGGATCTTTGGAGGAGAGAAAACCCGGCCCCATTGCCGGTCACGCCAGAAGCTTCCTTGGGAAGGTGCCAGATGGACGGATCCTAGATAAGCTCAGAGTACTAAAAAGGGAAGGTCACGGAGACAGGCATTTCCCTCCCAGGAGACTCGGGACTGGCACCTGTGGACCTTTCAGAGTCAGGAGGCAGGGGGCCACAGACAGGGGAGAGGCAGAGAGATGGGTTTGCCAGAAGGCAACATGGCGGAGTGGGCAAAGATGCCATGTGAACAGAGGATGGTGCCAGTCTGTGAATGGACTGCAGTGCACGTTGAGGAGTTGATAATAGACCCTAGAAGCGGCAGGGATCCACTAAGTATCCTGGAGCAAGGGAGTGGCAATCAGACCCTGTGCTTTGGGCAGCTCTGGGGAGAATAGATGAGGGACAGGGCAGACTGGAAGCGGGGAGACCACTTCCGAGGAGTGGAGTGGAGTGAAAGAAAAGGGCAAGAGCCCCGGAGACGTGGCAATGTTGGGACCCGGCTGGCAACAGAGGAATGGTGAGGGGAGGCTTGAGCTGAGGATAAGCTGCAAGTGGGGGTGATGGCAGGGACGGCCACGCCCTCTCCAGGATGAGGGCGACGTGGAATTGGGCCTGGACACAGACTTTGGGCTTGGAGGAAAGGCAAGTTCAGAAAGGAAGACATCGAGTTGTGTTTGGGGACATGCTGAGTTTGGGAGGCTTACAGACCACCCAGGGGGAGATGTCCAGAGGAGATTTGAGGACAAAATTCAGGAAAGAAATGAGAGCTGGATATATTGAGAGACAAGAAAGAAAGAAGGAAGGAAGGAAGGAAAGAAAGAAAAAAAAAGAGAGAGAAAGAAAAAGAAAGAAAGAAAAAAAAGAGAGAGAAAGAAAAAGAAAGAAAGAAAGAAACAAAGAAGGAAAGAAAGAAGGAAGGAAGGAAAGAGACAGAGAAAAAGAGAGAGAGAGGGAGGAGGGAGGGGAGAGAGAGACAGAGAGAGCAATGATACAAAAAGAAAGGGAGGAAAGAGTTTGCAGGCAGAGGCAGTCAGCAGGATCAAGAGCTGCAGCAAGGTCCACGAGGGATGAGGACTAATCAAACGCCATCAGATTTCGCAGCTGAGGCATCTGTTGCTGGTCTCGGAGGGAGCCGCTTTATTTAAATGCCCGGCTCAGACGTCAGATGACAAGGGGCTGAAAGCGGAGCGGGGAAGTGTGCAAGTAGGGGCCATGAGGTCGGATTTTTGTTTCGTTCTCTTGTTTCCCGAGAGTTTGGCTGTGCAGGGGGCAGGGGTGCATCACGGATCACCCGGAGAAGGGCCGAGTGTGCTTCCCGGACCGGGCCCATCCGGGCCCATTTGCAGGTGGCAGCGAAGAAGCCAGGAGTACATAAGAGAAATTAGGGCATGATGGGGGAGGATGCTGGCAGGAAACGGGCTCGGGAGTCAAACATAGAGGCTTGGCCTGGTAAAGGAGAAGAGACCTCTCCGCATCAGAGATGGGAACCAAAGGGGAGGCTGGGGGAGAGCCGCTGTGCACATTGTCTCTGGGAGTGCTCGGCTGCCTCCCCCCAAGTAGCCCCTTTCTCATTAGGACACTTCGAATGCCTTAGAAGTTTTTCCCTTGAACAAGATCACATGGGTTTGTCTCCTTCCAGTGGCTAGCTAATTGCTTCTCGTCCTGCTTTCTGGGGTCTAGTAGAACCCTTTTAATCCCCGAACCTCTCTAAGACTCGCTTTTCAAATCTGCAAAATAGAGATAGAAATACCTGGCCTCCATCCAAGGGCTGTTGTGAGGCCCCAATGAGATCATGGGCACGCAAGCGCTTCCTAACCCTCTGGTGTTCTAGAAGCAGAAAAGACTAATCCGTCATGTCCCTTGCTCTCTTAGCTCCATAAACAGCTTCTCTCCTTGAGCCCGTAGGGAGCTACCCTCCAGTTCTCTCCCCGGCTGGCACGGAATTCTCATTCCAATTTCCATCCACAATCCTGAAAAGAATGGCTCACGGGGAGGAGCTGAGCTGAACTGCCATCTTGCCCCTGCTAGAAAGATGACTTAGGGGATGGGGGCAGAGGACAGGAAGTGGTCCCCGATGGGAGGAAAACTGGCCCCCCAGGGCTAGAGGGATTTGGAAGCCAGGGAAGAGTCAAACGATTTGGCTTTTCCAGGTCCCCACGTGCAGCTTGCTCAAGGCAGGCAGTCAGGGCTCCCTCCTCTCTCCTTTCCTCCAAGGGGATGGCCAGGAGGCCGAGCAGGTGTGGAAGGCAAACGTGTGATGGGTCCAAGCTCCCCCCCCCCCGCCCCAGGGGAACGGGGAGGCTGCCCAGAGCAGGGCACCCTCTGACTCCAAGCAGGTGGAAAAGAACTGTACCACGATCAGCCGAGGCCCACCGGGGCAATCTCGCTCACTGCAGACCAATTTCTCCAAAGACCATCCACTGGAGAGAAAATGACAAACCCCCTTTGTTGGAGGAAACCTGAACGGGAGCCGCATACGGTTTGGGGAAATCGGGCGTCCTCCTAGGCTGGCAAGGGCCCCGGGGTTAAGGGAGGCCTACTGCAGAGCTCTGCTCATTGGTGCCTTGAAGCCTGTAGTGCAGCAGGAGGCTGATGGACAAGAGGACAGGGGTTAATCTCTGCAGGAAGCTGCCTTTGAAATTCTAATCAGAACATGTACTCCTGGTGCCTGACAGGCGTGGTGCCAGGGCACTGGCACAGAGAAGATAGGGTTTGAAATCCCTGAGTCTCTTGATTGGGAGGGACCTCCAGTCCAACCAATACCTGAGCAGGAACCCCTCCCTACAGCAATCCCTAAAAGGGGTTATCCAGGCTCCGTTTAGAGTTGCCCGGACATTTAGGCAAGTTCTCCTTGTTCCCAGGTTCTCCCTCGCATCAAGCTGAAATCTTGCCCTCCCTGGGCACTGACTGTTGCTCCTAGTTCTGCCTTCCAGGGGCCAAGCAGAACAAAATGAATCCCTTTTCCACAGAACAGCTCTTCAGCCTCTAAGAAAGCTTATTATGTCCCCAATCCTATCTCCAGTTTGTCCTTCTGGCTAAGTGTTCTCCGTTCCTTCCGTGGACCTTCCTATGACAGGCTTCTCAGTCTTTATAACCAGCCTGCTTGCCTTACTTGGAGTGCCCTCCACTTTGTTAATGCACTTCCTAAAACGTGGCACTCGGATGCGAAAACGATTCCCGTTGCAGATGTGGTACCCCCCAGGGCAGAGGGCAGCAGGGCCATCGCATCCCTCGCTCTGCCAGTCTGTACTAGGCTGGCACACAGGGTGACCGAGAGCCCGGCGACCAGGGTTGTTTGGCTCCGGGCCACGGAATCCTGCTTAGCAGGGAGGGGGAGGCAGAAGGCACCCATCACTCAAGGAACCCACCATAACAGTAGCCCCGGGTGGCCAGGGCATGTCCCATTTGGGGGCACGAGGTGGCAAATGTGCTCTGCTCCTTCTCTGGCCCTAGCCTAGCAGGGAAGGAGAACTGAGGCTTCCTTCCCATTCCTCCAAACCCAAAGTGTCGCAGCCACGTAGTGTCCCCCTGGGCGAGCATTCAAGGGGCCGAGGCAGGAACGAGAGAGGGAAGGACTCTGGAGCCAGAGTTGCTGGCCAGAAGGCGATCCCAGGGCCCCAGATGGACAGCTGGGATGCTGCCTCTGAATTAAGAGAGTACAAAGAAAATATAGCGGGCCCCGGCTGAGGCCGGTTTCCCAGAAACACCAAATAAGCCAGGGCGCCGGGGCTGTGGACCGAGCTCTGGAAGGGCAAGGCCATGGAAGGAGGAGGCTGATGCCGGGGTGGGGGGGGGGGGGCGGGGAGCTGCAGGCCCTGAGTGAGCTCGTCTCTCCTTTCTGCTTTAAGAAAGGAAGCAAGTATCACATTAAGAAGATGTTGCAGTTGGTCCTAAATTAGCAGGTGTCACAGGCAACACTGAGACAGGTATGATCGGTGGGGCCTGGAACAAGGGCAGAAGGGCTTGGAGGCAGCTCAACATGGCTGCCACCCGGGGATCCTGGCGCTTGAGCGGGCTTGGCTGCCGCCGGAGGAAACGCTCTCTGGTCTCAGGGCTGGCTGGCGTCTCATCCCCCAGAAATGAAACGTGAGGTTCCGGGGTCTCCCGGGGCAACTGGGAGAGGAGGGGACAGAGGCTGAGTCTGGGGGTGAACACTCAAAAGCAGCCCTAAGGTTGACATGACAACCCCCGGGATCTGCATCTTTGACTTCTGGAATACAAGGATGCATCGTGGGGGGGAGGGGGGGCTCTGCCGGACATCTCTCCTCTCTCCATCTTTCATCACACTTGCAGCAGGAAGAGAGCAGATTGGGGGGGGGGGAGACAGAGGAAAGCAAGCGAGACTGCAGGAACTTTGGGGGGAACTGGGGATCTGGGGCTGGAGAGCAGATGAACAGGGCAGCTTTCAGTGGCCCATTCGGGTAGGCCTCAATTAGTGTTCATAATGAATCCCTTGACGTGGCCGCATGGAGTTGAATTTAAAGTCTGAAGTTATTATAAAACCGCAGCCATCAGTCCCAGCCCGATGGAAATCTGCAACGTGAAATCCAGAAAAGCAGCCGACCCCACGGGATCCGGTACTGGCCCTGGCGGAGCGGCCCCCCCAAGCCCCCCGGGGCGCCCTCCCATCGCCACCTGTTGCAAGCCCACCCACCCTTCGAGGAGCAGCTTCAGGGGCAGCTCTTTCCCAGCTCCAGCGACCCCGGCTCTCCCGGGCTCCCAGTTGTTAGGTCTCAAATGGACTCTGACACTTTCATTGGTATTCGAATTATCCGTGCACACGGCTCCTCTCCCAGACTCCGAGCTCCCAGAGACCCCGAGTTCTGCCTTATTTATTCTTCTGTGATGCTTGCCACCTCCCTTCGTGCCTGCTCAGCCTTCTATACAGAACAGCTGCTCAATAAATGTTTGTTTATGGAATGAATTCTGGGGGTTTGATTTTTTCCAAATTGATGCCGTGGGCTCGGGGGCGGGGACCCATTTCTCTGCTTGGCTAGCCGTGGGGCTTTGTCTCCAGGATACATCATCGGTATAGGAAGCACTCTGAAATGGACTCTGGTTGGGCGCCAGTGGGGACACCAGGGATGTGTGCCTCTTCCTCTCCGAGACAAATTATGTGTGTGTGTGTGTGTGTGTGTGTGTGTGTGTGCACGCACACGCTTCTGTCTGTGCCTGTGTGGATGGCACTGTGGGTGTGTCTGTAGCTTTCTGTGACATTTTGTCTGCTTCTGTGACACTTTGCAAGGTGTGTGTATGTGACAGAGAGAGAGAGAGAGAGAGAGAGAGAGAAGGAGAGAGAGAGAGGAGGGGGAAGAGAAGAGGAGGGAAAAGAGAGAAAGGAAGAGGAAGAGAGGGAAGAGGGAGAGAGAGACAAAGAGACAGAGAGAGAGAGAGAGGGGGAGAGAGAGAGAGGAGGGGAAAAGAGAGAGAAAGGAAGAGGGAGAGAGCGAGGAGGGAGAAAGAGAGAGACAGAGACAAAGAGGACAGAGAGGGAGAGGAGGGAAAAAGAGAGAGAGAGGAGGAGGGAAAAAGAGAAAGGAAGAGGAAGAGAGCAAAGAGGAGAAGAGAGAGACAAAGAGACAGAGGAGAGAGAGGGAGAGAGAGAGGAGGTGAAAAGAGAGAGAAAGGAAGAGGGAGAGAGCGAGGAGGGAGAAAGAGAGAGACAGAGACAAAGAGACAGAAACAGAGAGACAAAGAGACAGAGAGAGAGAGGGAGAGAGAGAGGAGGTGAAAAGGGAGAGAAAGCGAGGAGGGAGAAAGAGAGAGACAGAGAGACAAAGAGACAGAGAGATAGAGACTGAGAGACAAAGAGACAGAGAGAGGGAGAGAGAGGAGGGGAAAAGAGAGAGAGGAAAGAGAGAGGAAGAGGGAGAAGCGAGGAGGGAGAAAGAGAGAGACAGAGAGACAAAGAGACAGAGAGATAGAGACTGAGAGACAAAGAGACAGAGAGAGAGAGAGGGAGGGAGAGAGAGAGGAGGGGAAAAGGGAGAGGAGGGAAAAAGAGAGAGAAAGGAAGAGGAAGAGAGGAGAAGAGGGAGAATAGAGAGACAGAGAGACAAAGAGACTGAGAGAGAGAGGGAGACAGAGAGGAGGGAAAAAGAGAGAGAAAGGAAGAGGAAGAGAGGGAAGAGGGAGAAATAGAGAGACAGAGAGACAAAGAGACTGAGAGAGAGAGGGAGACAGAGAGGAGGGAAAAGAGAGAGAAAGGAAGAGGAAGAGAGGGAAGAGAGAGAAAGAGAGAGACAGAGACAAAGACACAGAGAGAAAGACGGAGAGAGAGGAGAAAAAGAGAGAGGAGGGGAAAGAGAGAGAGAGGAAGAGGGAGAGAGCAGGAGGGAGAAAGAGAGAGACAGAGAGACAAAGAGACAGAGGAGAGACAAAGAGAAAGAAGGAGAGAGGAGGGGAAAAGAGAGAGAAAGGAAGAGGGAGAGAGCGAGGAGGAGAAAGAGACAGAGACAAAGAGACAGAGAGAGAGAGAGAGAGAGAGGAGGAAAGAGAGAGAGGAAGAGGGAGGAGAGCAAGGAGGGAGAAAGAGAGAGACAGAGACAAAGAGACAGAGAGAGAGAGATGAGGAGGGAAAAAGAGAGAGGAAGAGGGAGAGAGCGAGGACGGAGAAAGAGAGACAGAGAGACAAAGACACACACACACAGAGAGACTGAGAGACAAAGAGACAGAGAGAGAGAGGGAGAGAGAGAGAGGGGAAAGGAGAGGAGGGAAAAGAGAAAGGAAGAGGAAGAGAGGGAAGAGGGAGAAAGAGAGAGACAGAGAGACAAAGAGACAGAGAGAAAGAGGGAGAGAGGAGGGGAAAAGAAAGAGGAGGGGAAAAGAGAGAAGGAAGAGGAGAGGAGCGAGGAGGGAGGGAGGGAGGGAGGGAGGGAGGAGGGAGGGAGAGAGAGAGAGAGAGAGAGAGAGAGAGAGAGAGAGAGAGAGAGAGAGAGAGAGGAAAAAGAGAGAGAGAGGAAGAGGAGAGAGCGAGGAGGGAGAAAGAGAGAGACAGAGAGACAAAGAGACAGAGAGAGAGAGAGGGAGACAGAGAGGAAGGGAAAAGAGAGAGAAGGGGAAAAGAGAGAGAAAGGAAGAGGAGGAGAGGGAAGAGGGAGAAAGAGTGAGAGAGAGAGACAAAGAGACAGACAGAAAGAGGGAGAGAGAGGAGGGGAAAAGAGAAAGGAAGAAGGAGAGAGCGAGAGGGAGAAAGAGAGAGACAGAGAAACAGAGAGGAGGGAAAAAAGAGAGAGAGAGGAAGAGGGAGAGAGCGAGGAGGGGAGAAAGAGAGAGAGGAAGAGACAAAAAAGACAGAGAGAGAGAGAGAGACTGAGCGACAAAGAGACGGAGAGGGAGAGGGAGAGAGAGAGGAGAGGGGAAAAGAGAGAGAGAGGAAGAGGGAGAGAGTGAGGAGGGAGAGAGAGAGACAGAGAGACAAAGAGACTGAGAGAGAGAGGGAGACAGAGAGGATGGGAAAACAGAGAGGAGGGGAAGAGAAGAGAGAAGAAAGAGGGAGAGAGGGAAGAGGAGAAAGGGAGAGACAGAGAGACAAAGACACAGAGAGAAAGACGGAGAGAGAGGAGGGGGAAAGAGAGAGGAGGAAAAGAGAGAGAGGAAGAGGGAGAGCGGAGGAGGAGAGAGAGACAGAGAGACAAAGAGACAGAGAGACAGAGGAGGGAAAAAGAGAGGAGAGAGGAAGAGGACAGAGAGACAAAGAGACTGAGAGAGGGAGACAGAGAGGAACGGAAAAGAGAGAGAAAGGAAGAGGAAGAGAGGGAAGAGGGAGAAAGAGAGAGACTGAGACAAAGAGACAGACAGAAAGAGGGAGAGAGAGGAGGGGAAAAGAGAAAGAAAGAGGGAGAGAGCGAGGAGGGAGAAAGAGAGAGACAAAGAGACAGAGAGAGACAGAGAGAGAAAGAGGAAGAGAGAGAGGAGGGGAAAAGAGAGAGAAAAGAAGAGGAAGAGAGCGAGGAGGGAGAAAGAGAGACAGAGACAAAGAGACAGAGAGAGAGAGGAGGAAAAAAAGAGAGAGAGGAGGAGGGAGAAAGAGAGAGACAGAGAGGCAAAGAGAGACAGAGAGAGAAAGGACGGGGAAAGAGAGAGAGAGGAGGGGAAAAGAGAGAGAGGAAGAGGGAGAAAGAGAGAGACAGAGAGACAAAGAGACAGAGAGATGGAGAGAGAAAGAGAAGGGGAAAAGAGAGAGAAAGAAGAGGGAGAGAGCGAGGAGGGAGAAAGAGAGAGGCAGAGAGAGACAGAGAGAGAGAGGGAGAAAGAGGAGGGAGAAAGAGAGACAGAGAGACAAAGAGAGAGACAGAGAGAGACAAAGAGAGAGACAGAGAGGGAGAAGGAGGGGAAAAAGAAGAGAGAGGAAAAGGGCGAGTGCAAGGAGGGAGAAAGAGAGAGACAGAGAGAGAGAAAGGGAGAGAGAGATAGGGAGAGATAGGGAGAGAAAGGACGGGAAAAAGAGAGGGAAAAGGGCGAGTGCAAGGAGGGAGAAAGAGGAAGAGGGAGAGAGTGAGGAGGGAGAAAGAGACAGAGAGAGAGGGAGAGATAGACAGAGAGAGAGGAGGGAAAATGAGAGAGGAAAAGAGAGAAGAGAGAAGAGAGAGAGAGAGGAGGGAGAAAGAGACAGAGAAAGAGAGAGACAGGGAGAGAAAGGAGGGAAAAGAGAGAGAGGAAGAGGAGAGATCAAATAAGGAGAGAGAGACAGAGAGAGGGAGAGAGAGAGACAGAGAGAGAGGAGGGGAAAAGAGAGAGAGGAAGAAGGAGAAAGAGAGAGACAGAGAGACAAAGAGACAGAGAGGGAGAGAGAGAGAGGATGGAGAAAGAGAGAGAAGAGAGAGACAGAGAGAGAGAGGAGAGAGAGAAGAGAGAGAGAGAGAGAGAGAGAGAGAGAGAGAGAGGAGAGAGAGAGAGAGAGGAGAGAGAGAGGGAGAGAGAGAAAGGAGGGGAAAAGAGAGAGAGGAAGAGGGAGAGAGCGGGGAGGGAGGAAGAGAGAGACAGAGAGTGAGAAGAGGGAGAAATAGAGACAGAGAGACAGAGACAGAGAAAGAGAGACAAAGAGAGAGAGAGAGAGAGAGAGAGAGAGAGAGAGAGAGAGAGAGAGAGAGAGAGAGAGAGAGAGAGACAAAGAGAAAGAAAGAGACAGAGACACACACACACACAGAGAAAGAGAGAGACAAAG